>NC_090436.1:588423282-588731580 GCF_031143425.1 Pleurodeles waltl | reverse complement strand
CTGTACACATAGCCAGTAGAGCTCTCACACAGCATGTACAGCTTTATGCCATAGCGAGCTCTTTTGCTCGCAATGTACTGTCTGAAAAGCAGCCGTCCTTTGTACAGGATCAAGGACTCATCGACTGCTATATTCTTTCCAGGAGTATAGATCTCTGGAAACCAGGCAGACAAATGTTCCACGACAGGCCGAATTTTGAACAACCTGTCATGATCTGGATGGTCCCGGGGCAATGCAGCAGAATTGTCATTGAAATGCGGCATGCGCTGCAGTAGCAAAAAACGATCTCTGCTCATGTATGGTGCGAAGATGGGAGTTACCCAAACCGTGCGAGTCGTCCAGTAGGACTGCAAGGTGGGTTTCTGCACTAACCCCATTTTGAGCGTAAGGCCCAAAAATATCTTCAACTCTGCCAGCGAAGTGGGAGTCCACTGGCGTGCCCTAGAACGGGGCCCTAGAGTGCCTCCGCACTCCCTCAGAAATTGGTCTGCACGCAAATTTGTTTGCTGCACAACTTTCTGAAGAAAGTCAACATCCAAAAATAGATAGATGTAGTCGACTGGCAAAAAGTTAGCTGTATCGACTTTACATCCAGCATCACCAGTAAAAGGTGGAATTTGGGGCTGAACCAAACAGGGGGGCTGCCAAGAGAGCACTCTCTCTGTGCTTGCGGCAGCAAGCACGTGCTCTCTGGGTTCGGCTAACCCAATGTGGTCCCGCTGCCCAGAATGTGCTTGCGAAGGGACAGCACGGATGTCGTCATTGTCTCCTTCAGACTCACTGGAAGAGGTGTCGTCGGATGGGACTTCGCTGACTGAAAAATCACTCCCAGAATCTGCCCCATTGTCCTCTCCCTCAGATGCTGTCTCAGTGTCTGCTGTCTCAGTCTCTGAGCCTACATCAGAACTGTCCTCCATAACCCGAGCTAGGGCTTGATCAGCAGTCATCCAACGAGACGCCATCTCTGCAACTGGCTAAACTGTCCCTCTAAATTACTAGCCTACGTAGAAGGCAGATAGTCACAAAATTGCTTGTGGGTATGTTTGTTGTGTACAACAGGAAATGTCGTCACCTTACCTTCGCTTCTTCTCCAATTCTGCAGATTCTCTGAAAACACTGAAAAAAAAAAAAAAGAATGTATTACTTCACCTTACCACACACCCTGTGCAACAGTCATTTTTGGTGCTCTGCCTCCCATTACCTCCTCTTCTAATTCCCTCAGTACTACCCAGCAAAAGTGCCACTCATATCTCCATAGTCCCCCTGGCATTACATTTGTTTTAAAGCGCAGGTAACGCTTGCCTTTACTAATCCACTCAGCTACTTTATGGCAACTGCCACTACAGAAAAGACATCCATGCATGCATGTATATATATATATATTGTGTGAACAAGAATCTCACCCCACTCCACGAGGTTCAAATTGGCATCTTTTATTGCAAGCAACAGCCACATACGCGTTTCGACTCTCAAGGAGGCTTGATCACAGTAAATGAGTCCCTCTTTTCTTTCATTGTTTATACTTGCAATAAAACATGTCAATTTGAACCTCGTGGAGTGCGGTGAGATTCTTGTTCACAAAATATTTTCGAGGTTGCTCTCCTCCATCACTGAGCACCGGCAGTGGAGTGCGCTGCGCAACAATCTTTTAACCAATTTGTGTTGCATATATATATATATATATAATAATATATATATATATATATGTTTAGAAACAAAGTGGTTGAAGGGTTGCTGGGTGGCACAATCCACTGCCGGTGCCCAGTGACAGAGAAGACCAATCTAGAAATTATGTAATGCCGAAAAATTTCACCGCACTCCACGAGGTACAAATAAATGTGTATTTTATTGCAGTCAATAACCACCAACGTGTTTCAACTCACCAAGGAGCCTTGATCATGGTCCTCGTGGAGTGCAGTGAAATTGTTCACCATTATAAAACAACACACAAAAGAAAAACAAGCATTTACAATGCAATGGGTCTCGCATCTGCTCGAGTTAGAGCTATTAGCGTTATAAACTCCTAACCCAACTTTTCTTGCCACATAAATTGATAATTGAAAGTTAAACTCTTTCACATAAGAGAGCCGATTCACAGCGCCACGGCCACCATGAGCATCATGTGAAGAGATACACAAAAGGAAAAGAAGTTTGCTCGCAGTTAAACGTAACAGCAAAAGTGCAATTAGCCATGTACCAGGGGCGATGGCCAAGACGGTAACAAAACCTCCCCAAGGAGGGACAAAGGTAAACCATTTTCCAATGTAATCAAAGGATTTTTGAAGGGCAAGCCCACGAACGAGTGGTAGTGATGGGCGTGAGGTGGGCTTTGTTAGAAGCGCAGATACACACCAACAAGTCAGAAAAGCAGCGCATGGGCGCTGCAATGCTTGTCCTGAAAAAATAAATAAATATATATATCTATATCTATATATATGTATATATATATATATATATATATATACACACATATATATGAGAGAGAAAGAGAGAGAGAAAACAAGACACTCATGTCACAAACCTTTTTTTTTATACATGTGTGCTTGCCCTTGGCAAAGCACACATGTATAAAAAAGAAATGGCCCCATTGATGGTCACCCTAAGGGCTGACCACCAACGATTTGTTTTTTTTCCCTGTTTTTTACCCTGGGGGGCGATCGGCCCCCCAGGCAAAACTACACGTTTTTCTTTGCCCCTGGGGTCGGCCCGTGTTCTAAGGGCCGACCCCGCCATTTTGTTTTCTTTTTTTATTTTTTTAATATATTTTTTTTAATTGTGGGGGGCGCGATCGCCCCCCAAAACAGTGGAAATCAAAAAATATTGCCCCCGGGGTGGGGCGGCCCTTTTACAAGGGGGCCGACCCCCCCAAAGAAGATCCCTGGTGCCTAGGGGCATTTCCTGGCCATGGATCACAGCCGCGCTGCGATCCATGGCCAGGAAACGGTGCCAGGGAGGCATCGATGGAAAGGGGAGAGCCTCCCCTTTCCATCAATGCCTCCCTGGCATCTGGGGAGGCCGTTTTGGCCTTTTTTTCCCAACCGGAGAAAAAGAGAACGCTTACCTGCTTCTCTTCTTCTCCGGTGGGGAAAAATTGTGACGTCAGCGCGCCTCACGGCGCGCTGACGTCATAAGGGGGCGGGAGGGGGATGGAGACGCAGAAGTTCTTCCGCGTCTCCGACGGGAAAAAAGAAAAAAAAAAAGTCGTGACCCGCACCAGGGAGGGAGTGTGGGCGTCGGCCAGTGGCCGATGCCCGCACTAAAAAGGTTAAAGGAAAATGAGCTGCACTTTGAAAAATAAACCGAAACCTTTTGTTTCTATATTTTTCAGGGCAGGTAGTGGTCCATTGGACCACTGCCTGCTCTGAAAAATTATTTTTTGGTCCAGTCACAAAGGGGAAGGGGTCCCATGGGGACCCCTTCCCGTTTGCGACTGGGTTACCATCCACTTCAAGTGGATGGTAACTGCGCTTTCATTTGCGACCGCAATCGCGGTCGCAAATGAAATTGCATACCAGTGCGACTCACAAATAGGAAGGGAACACCCCTTTCTATTTGTGACTTGGAAATGCATTTTTCGAGTCGGTTCCGACTCGCAAAATGCATTTCACATAGCAAAGTGTCTTTGGCGACTCGCAAACGGCGATTTTCGCCGTTTGTGAGTCGCTAAAGCTTTGCAACATCTGGCCCTAGGTAACACGATGGAATACCTTAAGTGCCCCGTGCAGTAATGTGGTGTGCTGTGGCTCATGCTTATGTGCTGTTTGATGTGATGTATGTGAAAACAGCAGCATATTAGGAAGTGAGAGAGTGCTTCAAACGTCGTGATGTCAGAATAATCATCTGGACTATAGCAAAACGTAATAGTACATAAAGTGAATGTGTAACACAAGTGTTGAAATTGAAATTTGTGCTTTGGTTAATACAAACCAAATGAGTTCAGAGTGATCAATAATGCCCCGTGGACCCATGAGTCACTCTTTGGAATGTGTACTACTGCCCAATCCTTCCTGTGTAAAAACTGTGATTTACAAAAAACAACTAAATTCAATACGATCATTAAGACCATTTAGCACAAACGCATCAAGTCCCTTGATCCAATACATCTCTTTGAAGTAGGTATCTTTTGTTATCAACTTCTTCACGTAATGGTACCACTTCTAGCACCTGGAATCGCAACTGACAAACCTTATGTCCACAGCCCGTAAAATGTGAGACCACTGATGTCTTTGTGTTTTTTGTGCAGATGTTTCTTTTATGTTCATTGACTCAATCTTTAATCTTGCATTCACTTTTCCTAATGTATGACAAGCCACAAAAGCATTTAAAAAGGTACACAACATTCTTGGAGTCGCATCCAACTGTGGTGTATAACGTAATCTTTGTGCCTTTTGATGGATAGGTGGCATAATTCCCTTTGATTATGTTATGCTATTGTGTCTTTGTAGTCAGACTTAGGACCTCATTACGAATTTGCAGGGGGAAAAGTCCACCTGCCAAACTCCCGCATTCAGGAGGCCGCCAGTGTGGTCGTCTTCCCACTAGTCCTATTATGAGTTTTCCGCTGGGTCAGCAGGAAACGCACAACGTTGACATCTGCTCATAATACAGCCGGTGGCAATGCTGTTGTGCGTTGGGTGCACCAGCACCTGTTGTGCTAATCACTGTCATTTGCGGGATGGGTCTGGCCAGAGAGGCCCCTGCCCTGCCATGCCAAGTACATGGGCAATGCAGGGACCCCTTCTAGGCCCCCAAACCGTGTCTCCACCAGACTTTACCTGGCCATTTCACCAGCAGAGAGAGCGGTCTTAATCTCAAGGGCAGAGATGCATGCAGCACTGCCCTGGCGGATTGGGACCGCCAGCACCTCCAGGCTGTCGGGCGGCCGAAAAGTGGCAGTGCTGGCAGTTCGGCCATGGCTGAACCGGTACGGTCATAATGCGGTGGTCTGACCACTGCTATGGCGGCGGTCAGACTGCCACCGCGAGTCTGGCTGTCCCAGGACCACCAATGTTGTAATTAGGGCCATAGTTTTCAGACCCTCTTTAGCTTCCAACAGGTCCTTGAGGTTTTTTCCCTTTCATAAACAAAAAGAGGAGGTGAGTGAAGATTTCTCTAAAGTCATATTCTGTTTGCAGCACCAGTCAATGTTTTGAAATGGCTTTTTTGAGTTTGATGGTTCTAGTAGAAAATTTGGAGTCTAGTCAGATGTTTATGTGGATGTTTTGGTTTCAAGAGCTCAGATCTGATTTTGTCGTTGGCTCTCTAAAATGCCTTGTTGATAACCCCATCTGGGTAACCTCAACGTTTGAACAACTCCACTATGTTCCTGCTACTTTCTTTGAAGTTGTCTTGATTAAATACTAATCTTTTCACTCTTAGTAATTGGGAATATGGTAGATGATTCTTTAATGAAATGTGATGGAAGCTGCTGTAATGAAGGAGGTTATTTTGATCTGTACATTTTCTGTAAATGTCAGTTTCAAGTGCATTGTTCGTCCTGGTGACTAGTGCATCCAGGAATGTAATACTGTCTTAAGTTGTGTTGTAGGTAGAGCTGATTCTGTCATTTACAGCATTGAATTTGTTCATAGCCCTTGTCAGCTCAATCTTTGGTCCCTCCCCTATAAAAATATCATAAATGTATCATGAGGTAAGCATAAGAATGTGATTAAAAGGTTTGAAAAGCATGGAGCTGTACAGTTTCCCGAAGCTGTTTCCAATCTTTGTGGGAATTACTCTTTCTCCCAGGAAAAGTAACTGGTACGATGTAAAATGCAGGAGTTCTAATAAGAAAACTTTGAAATCCTTGTCCCAATTGTTTGACATCAAGACATTTTCGCTTTCATACCTAAGTTATGGGGAATAAAAATGTACGGTGATCTTACCTCGGTAGTGCAAAGAACCAGGTTACTGTCACCTTCAAATCTAAGATTCTTAATTTTGTTAAAACAAATCTGTGGTGTCCTTTATGTTGGTAGTCATTTCTTGCACTAATGGTTGTAGATGGCGGTAGAGGTACTTGCGTACAAGTTCATGTATGGAACCTTTAGTTGGAACTATAGGTCTAAAAGGGGTATTCTTAAATTCATGAAATTAATGAAATATTTTGCTAACGTGGATGCTTGGAGTTCTTGGATAATCCTGCATTAAGTAGCGTTTAACTTCTTCCTGATGGTCCCCTGGTTCACAGCTAAGGTAATAGTGTTGCTCAAGGCTTGGCTAAATTCCCTTGTGAGATTGTGATCCAATTTCACATACGTGGAAGAATCAGAGATGTAGCCATTCACATTCTGAGATATAAATGAGGAATCCATAATCACTAATCATATAACTCCACACAGTGACATACAAAATAGGTTTGGCCCACGGGCCATGTACCCCATGCCAGGTCCATGGCAGGGCATTAATTTGCTGTGGAGTTGTTGGTAACCGGTGTTTGGCTTACCATTGGTTGCATCCCCAAAGACATTGGTTTTGAGTATCATCTAGCAGCACGAGCAGCAGAAGTGCAGGTATGATCGGCCCTGTGGCAGCAATGGATGTGTGAAGATGAGTACAAGTGAGTTTCAGTCTTATGTGCCTCCCTTTCCGCCTGCTCAGATGTGATGGTTGGACCACCACAGTCACGTAAGGAACACCACCTCGTAATTGATCCAGTGGTTGCACTGCTGGTCTCCACTCCGACAGATGCATTGGCATATCTCACCAACACAGCGGTGTAGATTTGCTGGTGGTCTTGGTGGGACCATGGCGGTCTTTCGTCTATGTAACTGCATGCATATGGCGGTCAGACAGTATTGTGGTGGGAGACCATTGCCGCCACTATGGCAATCCCAAGATCGTCAAAGTCCTAATCAGGCCCTACGTTTTAGAGGCAGCAAGTGAAGGTCACACAGCAGCTATTGCTGTGCCTTGGAACAGACATCCATCTCAAAACAGAAATACAACTGCATGTTTCATTGTCAACATGTGACAAATTTGATGTCCTTAAGAAGCATGTGAAAATGAAAAATGATGATCAGAAAATGGTTCACAAGCTTCAATTATGTGTTTTTTGGGATAACCTAAAGACAGAAGGCAGCTATCATGAACAAAGAAATATCTGAAAGCGTTGAAACATGAAACACCATTGAAAGATGCACAGGTTACAAACTCAACAATAGCTTGTGAATGTATAATCCAATTTGAAGATTTATCTATTAGCTGCATATCAGCATACAATATTAGGATGTTTTTTCTATGACAATATTGAGGATAACCTTTTTGAGATTATATGAGCATATATCTGTAAAATAGATTGTACTTCTGCTGTGTAGTATTTGCGAGCATGAATTATGCTACATCAAGTGATCTTGGGGAGGTTTCTAATTAAACCTTTTGGGGTTCGAGCAATAACTGGTCAGCAATGGAAGATAAAAGTGCTTTTTGACATTATGTAGAGAAAATATGTGCATGTCCTCAAAGAGAGGAATGGTTTAAAAGTTCAAAACAGCGGAAAATTTATAAAATCAGCATCATGATGTGGTTGTAAAAGAGGACAGACACCCGAGAAATGTTTGCAAACCTGAAGCACAGGTGTGCTTTATGTATAATTATTCTGAGGAAGCACCTTTTAGGAATCGTGTGATGTTAGACACAGGTTGTAATGGGAGATCATAACTTGTCACTTAGCAAGTGAGGATGTATGAATACATGTCAAGGTCTCCTAATAGTAACATATAATGTTAGTACATTAACCTAGCCACTGCATCACACAGTACTTATGTAATTCTTATTCTTAAATCCACATCTACTCACCTAGATTTCCCCCACGATGCAGTGATTAGGTTGATGTTATGAATGTAGCATTATATGTATGTGATAAACTGCATAAGATGTAGAAGGTGTCCACATAAATCAGGGAGACATGAAAGAGCATGTCACCGGGGCAGAAAAATCAGAAAGGTGGTTTAAAGCTGTCATGTGATGCTTTTTGCAACAGTTACTAGGAGAGTTTCTTCATGATGGCTTTACCATAACGAAGTATGAAGATAATGTTGTCCAGTAAAATCTGGATTATATTAAAAACTGTTAGACCTGCCAGAATATTTTGAATGAAAGCACAAGGAGGTTGTGAACATGTAGGAGCAGGGTACACAAAGTACATTTTTCTGTGGTCTTTGGGGGACTGCTTAATGGCTCCCAGGATATGAGATCCAACCTGTAAAACATAGCAAATAATTAGCAAAATACAATTGGCATTTTGATAAGGCCACAATAAAGTTCAATATAAACCACTCAGTGGGCATAAAAGGAAGACATTCCATATGGGACAAAGAATGGCTGTGCAATACCCATGGAACAGCCCTGATCTGCTGTCACACAAAACTGCACTGGCATAAAGCAAATGAAAACGTCTACTTCTAAAATCAACAAAGTTACATGTAAACGGTGCCTTGGAACCCAAAAGGTCAATGTGCAAAATGTATAGAAGGCAAAAATGATAAGCAGATAGCTTACATTGTCGCTGTGTTAAAATAATTCAAAAGTGCTAATTACTGCACTGGCTGAGACAGTATTTTATTTTCCAAAGGCCTGTTTTATAGATAAAATACTTATGCCCACAGTGTGGCTTGAGCGAGCACTAGGAAATACATGTTTATGGCTGTTTGCTTGGCATTAACATATACTTCATAAGTAACGTTTCATTTTTAGCATACATGTTATAAAGATGCTTTTTAGAAAGTTGGCTGATTCCCTCTCGAATCATGACAGTCTCATAAGACTGGTTCTGCCAGGAGATTTCCGCCTTCATTGACTGTACTTTGATTCCTCCAGTCCAATGTTGACCAGGATTAGGTGCAAATGACTAGATACAGATCTATCTAGAGATCAAGAGACTCTTGGGGCAGTGACTTGTTGAAAAATTCATGGCAGAAAGGCAGGAATTGACAATAAAAGAAACATCAGCCTACAAGTATTCGAGGAATGTCATGGGAAGAGAATCACAACAAATAGCCACACAAAGCACAGGCTTTGCAAGAACATGTTTATGTAAATACAGAAAAACTGTTGGGGTCTAACATTGTAGTTTATGTGTTCCCAGATAGCCTGGGTCACCACCTACACATGGTAGGTGATCAGAAATAGATTGAGAAGTCTTTCCACTAGTGGGAGGAAGGAGGTACCTCTGTCAGTAAAGAGGATTCCCCCTAAAGCTGGTGAGGTCGGATTTCTAACCACCTGGTGAAAGAACTTATTTCAATGAACCAATACGGACAGAAAATCCAGTTGGACTGCAACCCATAAAGAAACCTCTTAGCAATATTGTGTAGGTGGTGTCTCATCACGATTAGTCCCACTAGATGAGCTCATTGACGTAGTAGAACTCCAGACTCTCTTTATTAAAGTAATTACACACTCAAAATAGCACTAAGAAACATGGAAAAACACTTTAAAATGTTTATGTCTACGACCCAAGTTATAAAATACGAACAGTAACCACACAAAATCAGAAATTAAAAGTAGTAATGCATGACAAACTCAGCAAAAAATGTATGAACATTCCAAACATGGTTAGCATTTTCCTAGCATCCTAACGCCCTATCTCCACTTCCCCGCACTATGTTAAAACTTAGTGAAAACAGAAGAGAATAAAACCTACAAATTGAGCTTTCACTGTAAGTATCCATAATGCTAAGAAGTGATCCTAAAATAATCAACAAAAATATGTCAATCTACATAGGAGGCAGACATGATGCTAATGTATCTAAACGTCACACTTTCTAATAGAAAGAGATCAAATAATCGAACAGATGATAGGAATAGAAAATGTCTCAATGGAACTAATCAGAGGGTGCACACTGTCCATGGATTGTTAATCAAGATAGATGTATGTTAAAGACATCTATAATATTGCAAAGCTTATAATAAAATCATCATAATTATGATATTTGAGCTGATGAATAAAATATGGTATAAAATATCATATAAATCACTGTATAAAATATTCACAACATATCACATACACTTTTACAATAAGTAACAACACATACTAGCATATACACATTGATAGGTTAAAAGGCAAATTTGGCAAAGCATTTTGCTTATGACTAACATGGTTGGGTGCAGTAGAAAAATAAAAATAGGAAAATAAAAAAGAGGTTGAAATTGTCCTTTGGCACATTCTTCATCATTTTCTCTTGGAGAAGTGTGAACAGACGTTTTCCCTTTTACACTGGAAACATGTTTTGAACTTAGTTATTACTTTCCAAATGGTGATGTGGGCTCTCATTATCCTAAATGAGACTACTGGATTTCTAGGCAGCAGGATCGATAACGGTGTGGGGGACTGAGTCTGACCCACGTGTAAGGAACTCTGTCACCCTAAATCCGTTTTTTGCTCCGGCTAACTAGCAGTGCCTCATTTCTCCCACGGGGAAGAAATGATTAGGCAGCCGAGCGCATGACATCTTTGGAACTTCTCAGGGAAGTCGTGGTCACTCAGATCCGAACCAACTATCTCATTTACAATATGATCTCATATACAAATGACTAAGACAGTATAAGTTTTATATAATGTTTTAATAAAACGATTGTATTTTAGATAATAAGGTGTGAGCCGCAATAACCAGAACAATACAACATAGTAGGATTGATATAGTCACCAGGAGAGTAAAACATAAGAATAAAGCTATCATATTTCCTAACAGTTTCTACTCTCCCTCTGCTTGTTCTATTTAGAGCACAGCATGTTAAGCTTCTAGCTTGCCTTTCCGAATCACCGGGGAGACATACGCCCTCATACCTGAGCAAAGGCCTGTGATCTGGTTCAGCATCTGCAACAAGGCAGTCAGCGTCTAGCTGTGGGTCTCTGGTCGGAATCTCCCTCTTGCATGTATTGGGACAAGGAAGGGATTTTATAACTAACATGTCATCGTGATCACAAAATGTCCCTATGCAGGAATGCCAAATCTAAACTCCTACCACGTCTATCGGCAATGTACCAGACTGTATCCTTGACTGAAGCACAGAGTGAATATGTTATGGAGAACTCCAGTGCTGAAGTAGGCAAAACAGTGTGATATGAATAAAAAACAACACTGTAGAACTGGCTATTTGAAAAATAACAGTACGAAGCCTAATAAAAAGCATTTAGAGCAAAGTGCACAGAGGCTCTAAGCTGTCAGCAAAAGTATAAAATACATTCAGGGCAAAGTGCACAAAGGCCTAAAGCCTGAAGCTAATGCGCAAAGGATACGTAAAACTAACCACACTACACCCTCCCCTTGTCGGTAGCAAGTGGTTCCAATAATATAAAAGCATGCCCCAAATATAAACAATATATTTCGACAAGGTAAGAAGACAACAAAGTCATAAATTTAGGAAACATGTGACGAGAAAGCCAAATTCAATATAGTGTCAATTTAGCCGAAGAAAAAAATCAGATTGTCAGACAGAAGCAATAGAACGTAGGAGCTCCTCCACCTCGATATATGTTAAAATCGGAAGATCCACGCCACAAAGTAGCATGGAGAAGGTGTGTTCCAAAGCCCCAAAACCATTCAGGGCGGCTACCCGTGCAGGGCCTATGAAAGAGACAATACCATCTTCCTCCAGGAAGGGAATCTCATAAACTGCCTCACGAAGCATACGCAACCGTAGTGCACAAGTCTGGGAATGAGCCCTAATCGGGAACATCAACAGATCGGGATCGACCACTGGAGGGCGCTGCAGTGAGAGACAGAAAGCCAGTGCATGTTCAAATGAGCACCAAAGGCACCGAAACACGGGTTGCACACAATCCAAAACCGGTCTGAAAGACAGAGACCAGTCACACTCCAAATGGCCCAGGAGTGTAGCACCAAAATGCTGCATCATGCGTTCATGACACAGCTGCGCTGACGGGAGCAGCAATATAGGATCTCGTCGTGGCGGGACAGCCATTGCGGAAAAATAGCAACGATAGCAAGACTCCAGCCAACAAAGCCAAAGTAATCGGGAAACCCCCCAAAATGCTTCCGAAAATAGAGTGTATAGCCGAAGATATCAAACCGAATATGGAAGAGAAGGTGTGAGCGAAACCAACACCAACGGCTTTGAAAAAATGAGCAATACCAGCAGTGCTGGATGCATTAAATATACGTCCCACAAGTTCACCGAAGTGACTTGGAAAGTTAGTATTCAAAAGGGACTGTATCTCCGCCGATGACCTTGCCACCTGAAGTGCGTAGGTCTCGCTAGCAGATGTAAGGGCCACATGCTTTTGAAACAATAAAGCTTTCAGCCGACTCAACTTGTCGAAATCAACCTTGGAAGTAGCAATATGAGGCCAGATGTCCGCTACCTCCCTAATTTGAGTGGGGGAAATAACACATTCCCGCAGCACGTAACGGCCTTGTTGACAACGACAACGTAAACTATGCCGGCACGCATGCCACAGCAGCGTTCGCTGTTAAGAACAACATAACTGCCGTTAGAAAGCACCCGGAAAGTGTTTTTAATAACCGGGACTGGAACACCCTTTAAATAACAAGCTAAGTTAGCAATCAAAGCGTTACACGCCCCGTGCAAGGACAGCTGTTTACAAACCATGGAATGGCTGACAGAAGCTTCCCATTCGCTACCGCTAAGAAAAACCTCCCTCAAATCATTAATACATCTGTATTGAAAGGGAAGCTCCCACACCTCGTGTATGTAACTGTCTCCCAATAGTTCATATCTACCCACCGGAATGTGCTTCAAACAAGAAGTAAATTGCAGAGTGGAGATAGGCAAATTAATAACCCCATGAATCAACCACTCAGCTGACGGAATCTCAGCCACCGTGAAAGGCAGTTTCTCCAATTTCTCAACATTCAACATAACATACGTCGCTTCCTTTTTAGCCATCAACTGTTGTTGACGAGTCAAATTAAAGGAGATAAAGATCTCTCTAGCACGAATGTGCTGCCATGGAACGCGACCCGCCTTCAAGGTCTGAAGAGTCAAACCCAGCTGCATGATGGACCGCGTTTGACTCTGCCCATGATATAAAGAAGACATGTCTGATTTAATAATGTCAAAAGCAAAGGAAACAATGCTGTCAATCGTGTAAACACGGTCAGAAAGCGTATGCATGCCATTATCAACAACAGACAAAGGCCCTCATTACGAGCCTGGCGGTCTGTGACCGCCAGGCTCGCGGTTGGCGGGAGCACCGCCGACAGCCTGGGGTGCCCCTTAGGGCATTCTGACCGCGGCGCTTTGGCCGCGGTCAGTGCAGGAAAACCGGCGGTCTCCCGCCGGTTTTCCGCTGCCCGTCAGAATCCTCCAAGGCGGCGCAGCATGCTGCGCCGCCTTGGGGATTCTGACACCCCCTACCGCCATCCTGTTCCTGGCGGTTCGCCCGCCAGGAACAGGATGGCGGTAGGGGGTGTCGCGGGGCCCCTGGGGGCCCCTGCAGTGCCCATGCCAATGGCATGGGCACTGCAGGGGCCCCCGTAAGAGGGCCCCGCTTGTATTTCACTGTCTGCATAGCAGACAGTGAAATACGCGACGGGTGCAGTAGCACCCATCGCACCTTCCCACTCCGCCGGCTCGATTCCGAGCCGGCGTCCTCGTGGGAAGGTTGTTTCCCGCTGGGCTGGCGGGCGGCCTTAAGGCGGCCGCCCGCCTGCCCAGCGGGAAACTCAGAATGCCGGCGGCGGTCTTCAGACCGCGGTGCGGTATTCCTGCGGCGCAACTTTGGCGGGCGGCCTCCGCCGCCCGTCAAAGTTGTAATGAGGGCCAAAGTCTGCAGCAGATTTTCTTGATCAATCTGCCTCAACCGGGCTGCAGCCTCCTGTTGTGAAAGTTTCCAAATCTCATTATAAACTTCATATAAAAACCTTTTCTTCCGTGGTACCTTGGGACCTGACAAAAAATCTTGTAAATCAGTACCATTAGACAGTAACTTGAGATGTGACTTAACTGCATCCAGCGTGGATGACTTCAACCATTGTTGACAAAGCTTCCCCATGCTGTACGTAGTTATAATATCAGCATGTTCTGGTGAAATGTAACAAGGGTCTGCCCTACTAGTCCTGAACCCCCCTGAAGAGGTGACAAAACTTTGATGACACTGATTAGTGTCTACAGGCCATAATAACCACCCGCCCGGATGTAAAGATGAAGCGTTAAGCGTACCATTCTGGACCCAATGCGTAAATTCACTAAAAGTAGCATTCTCATAGTGCTGCCAGTTGTTTAATTTGGAAGGGACAGGTATACTAGGCAAAGTCAACTCTCTAATCGTCGCCAAGCCCAAACAGCTAGTCTGTTGTACCGTGCCATTGAGGAAAATCATCTGCACAGGGATAAGACATCCTCTAAATAATGTATCCCTGCCTTGCATCTGCCAATTTTTCGTACCCCAAACACTTTTCAAGTCAACAGTCATTAACCAGTATTCATATCCCTCGACCAAAAGTTTAGATACAAACAAATTTGAATATAGTAATTTAGTATCGGTCAATAAAATTTGCTTATTAGAATACGGTGCAACTTTAAAATAGTAAGACTTAGCATTCCGCTGATCATGCCCAGAAAAATATGCAAATTTATCATAATACGTTTTCGAGCTCCCTTGTGGAGGAGTCGAGCAATGTTCCCATTGGCCATAATTAAATATGGACTTAGGGCTACTAGCTTTATGAATAAAGTGGTGTCCATAATAGTTGTAGCAAAACATGTCACCATGATTATCTCTAAATTGGTAAGCATCTTCATCGTCATAGACAGTATTATATTGCACATTCGTTAGCATAGAATCTACTGTCTTCACATCACAATCATCAGAAACAATGCATGGTATAACAATATCATTCATTGATAATTTGAGGACATACAGTATTTGAATCAATTCAGTTGGACCATATATATCAAACATTACTTTATCCCACACAATCCCATCCGGAATCGGTATTGCAGAAATGTTCACATTGGACAAGTCTCTTCGAACCATATGAGACGAAAAATATGTTCTCAACACAGTCTCCACGTGCTCAATGTCAGATCGATCAGGAAGAAAATGACCAAGTATTACTAGAAAAAAAGTAACCACAAATCCCAACCATAAAAAAAGAGTCATTACAGTCATAAAAAGCCACAAATAGTTCCAAGGAAAAACAAAATATGTGCGTTTAAGCCAACTCAGCAGGTTACGTGGACCTTGGACAGAAGACATCGAGGACGAGGAGCTGGACACTGCTTCATCAGCGTCGTTGAAGCAGCCAGAGGCAGTTCTTGCAAAAGGTGCAATTGTGAACAAAGAAGCAGATGGAGGCTCTCTCCTAGGCACGCTATAAACCACATGTTCAGAAACATCAGTAGAACGTACAGCAACTTGATCAAAAGATTCCATATTAATCGTTGTCTGCGGAACAATCGCAAGATCATCTTCCACCCTCCCCAAGCTCGGAGAGGAAACAGCGTCGGTGTAAATCACCTGCAGCGGGACTTCTTCCCCCGTAGTGAGAGGGATGCCGGAACTACTGGGTGTCCCTCTTGGTCTGCTGTGCAGAATCGGCCACATGTTGTAACTTGACATTATCAATAGAAACAAAGCGATTTCCTTTGGCCCCTTGCAGCGGCGGTAAAATCACAGTTCTCATGCCGCTCACCCCTAACACAGGGACAGGTGCTCGATAAGAAGGACCAAATTCTTTCTTGACTGCGACCTTTTCACGCACTAGATCCCCAATCTTGGGTATCCATCCAGTAGGAGTTACTGGCTCATCCTTAATTCCTGAGGAGGCAGCACTTGCAGAAGAGTTATCTTCACAGAATTGTTGTAAATCCTGCAAAACAGTGACACGATCATTTATGTCAAAGGGCGTAACTGCCACCTCCACACCAGGACCATCTAGATCAGGAACATACATTTGTGTTCCAAACAGGCACTCATATGAAGTACGACCCCCCAGTGACCGTCTAGGCAAGTTATTGAGGCCCGTATTTATACTTTTTGACGCTAAACTGCGCTAACGCAGTTTAGCGTCAAAAAGTTTAGCGCCGGCTAACGCCATTCTGAAGCGCCATGCAGGCGCCGTATTTATTGAATGGCGTTAGCCGGCGCTAGCAGACCGGCGCTGCCTGGTGTGCGTGGAAAAAAACCACGTACACCAGGCAGCGCCGGCGTTGGGGAAAATGGCGTTAGGGCATCTTAAAATGGGGCAAGTCAGGTTGAGGCAAAAAAATCACCTCCACCCGATTTGCGCCATTTTTAACGACGCCCAGACGCCATTTACATGACTCCTGTCTTAGTAAAGACAGGAGTCATGCCCCCTTGCCCAATGGCCATGCCCAGGGGACTTATGTCCCCTGGGCATGGTCATTGGGCATTGTGGCATGTATGGGGGCACAAATCAGGCCCCCCTATGCCAAAAAAATATTTAAAAAAAAACAAAATTATACTTACCTGAACTTACCTGAATGTCCCTGGGATGGGTCCCTCCATCCTTGGGTGTCCTCCTGGGGTGGGCAAGGGTGGCAGGGGGGGTCCCTGGGGGCATGGGAGGGCATCTATGGGCTCATTTTGAGCCCACAGGTCCCTTAACGCCTGCCCTGACCCAGGCGTTAAAAAGAGGTGCAAATGCGGGGTTTTTTGCCCCGCCCACTCCTGGGCGTGATTTTTGCCCGGGAGTATAAATACGACGCATTTGCATCGCAGTAATTTTTTTAGATGGGAACGCCTACCTTGCATCTCATTAACGCAAGGAAGGCGTTCACACAAAAAAATGACGCTCATTCCTCATACTTTGGCGCTAGACGCGTCTAACGCCAAAGTATAAATATGGCGTTAGTTTTGCGCCAAATTTGCGTTGAAAAGAACGACGCAAATTTGGCACAAACGGAGTATAAATATGCCCCTAAGTGCTCTCTGTACTCCATAAAGGTGGGCTAGCCAACTACGACCCGTACCTATAACCCTGGCCGTTAAGGATTGCTTTAAATCACGATTTAAACGCTCCACGACAGAATTTCCCTCGGTCCGAATGAAAAGCCGCAACTGCAAATGTATCGACAAAGATGCGCAAATCTTTAATAACAGTCCGAGCGTCAGCTGAGCGTTGAGGCCATACCCACACAAATCTGGAGCACGAATCTACAGCAACCAATATATATTTGTATGCACTATCTGGTGTCAGCGGACCACAATGGTCCAAGTACACACACTGTAACGGTTTGTTTGAAATCAGAAGGGGCGTCTGCTGCGGGCGTCTAGCTGACGATGCTTTAATTTGTTGACAGATGTCACAACAAAGGACATACTGCTTCGTCTCTTTATAGAGACCAGGCCACCAGTAACGAGCCTGTAAAAGTGAAATCGTGGTAGCCACACCAGCATGTGCAGATGCCACCCCCTCATGTGCTGCAGAAATTAATCGAGGTCTCTCAATTCTATTGGGAATTTCACGTACACCAATGCCTGGAATATTAACAACAGCATTCAGCGCACTACTCAAGCAGTAACTATATTTAGAAGGAAATCCTTTTGGAAACAGTGTGCCATCAGCCGTAGCTTTTATGGCAGCCGAAATCTCTGTGTCTGGTTTGGAACTCGAACGAGTCACTGCGGCCACAGTGGCGATAGCCACTGCCGACTTTGCGGCTTCATCAGCCAAAGTATTTCCAGCAACGTGTATTCCAACGCGCTGGTGTCCAAGTGTATGCACAACATGGACCTTAGGAAGCGTTTCTTTCAGATCCTTTAGAATCTCTGAACCCATTCAACTTCCAATAGTGCAGATATTCATTGAAAGACTGAACACAGTAGTAGGAGTCACAGACCAGCAAGGTCAAAATCGCCGGATCCGCGTGCTCCAACGCTAACAATAGAGCTTTGAGCTCAGCCAGCTGTGCCGTGCAATCTCCCAAGGTTTTAGTATAAGTATGTCGGGGGCAGAACACTTCCCCCTCCATAGTGCCGCTCACCACCGCACATGCAGCAGAATACTGTTGTTTAGTCCCAACCGCTGGTTGCGCAGAGCCATCGGTATACATGACCACTTGATATTGGTCAATAGGCAATGTGCCAGCAGGAACTGGGTACTCCATTTCATATTGAAGAAATTCTTGAGTCTGCAGTTTAGGATCAAATATGTAATCCACATCAGTGGCTGTCAAAGACGTAGCCCATTGTATCCATCGAGGGTGTAAAGCTTTCGAATTAGGAACACTCGCTTTTGTAACAGCCTCTAAGGCCGGAATCGGGGAAACAACAATG
This sequence comes from Pleurodeles waltl, assembly GCF_031143425.1. NCBI lineage: Eukaryota > Metazoa > Chordata > Amphibia > Caudata > Salamandridae > Pleurodeles > Pleurodeles waltl. The sequence continues at coordinate 588,713,354 of NC_090436.1, read as the reverse complement.
ATGCGTTGGCCCTGGGAAAGCGGTCTTTGTTTAATTACAGCCATCTGTACTGCAGTGATTATTTTCTCAGTCTGTGCAAATCGTTGTTCTGCAGCAGAATACAAGTGGGACTTGTATGCAATCGGGACTGTCTCACCCTCATTAAAGGTGACATACGTAAACCCAACAGCCCCAGGTATTACCCTGATGACTAAATGTGTCTTATTGTCCCGTGTGTGTAAGTGTTTAACTGCTAAGAGATCAGTCTGTAACTCTCGCAGTATGTGTGTATGCTCAATCGTCCAAAATCTACTCGAAAAATTCAGGCGAATCAGTTCGTATAAGGGTTTTATACGCGTAGCATAGTCAGGAATGTAAGTTCTGCCAAAATTCAGAAACCCCAACAATGACTGGAGCTTCCGAACCGTATTAGGAGGCTGCAATAAAGCACATTTCTCCAAAAAATGTGGTGCTAGGCTCTTGCCCTCACTCGATAACTCATATCCCAGGAAAATGACGCTGAGGAAGGCAATCTTTGATTTCTTAAAATTAAACTTATAGCCAATATCAGCAAATCCCACAACAATGCGCGATATGCACCCTAGATGTTGCAGAATCTCATCGTCTGTCAAATATATGTCATCAACATATGATAACGCTTCAGGGTCCAACTCGTGCAGCAGTTCAGTCACACGAGCCGAAAACAGTCCTGGGCTATTCCTACACCCCTGAGGCAAACGACAAAAAATTTCTGAGAGCCAAACGCACTGAAACTGGTATAGTCTGACTTTCGGGCGCTATATTTTGGCAGAAAAATCCATTTGAGATATCCAACGTTGTTTTGTATTTCTTACGCACTATATTGTTCATAAGAGCTGCGCTATGTGAATTCTGTATTGCATATGTGCGTGTGTGACTATTCAAATGTCTGTAATCCACCACTATCCTATATGAATGGTCTCGTTTAGCAACCGGAAATAAGGGATTATTCATCGGCGAGACACAGGGCTCAATTACACCCTGATACTCCAATTGTGTAAGACTTTTTCCGAACCAATGCCATTGCCTCAAATTTAATAGGATACTGCGGCTGTGGCTGAGGTGTGCCCTTTATTGGAATTCCATGATAAGGTGATTGTCTATCCCACCCCACATTATTTCAATATAGGGCGGGAGCCTGTGCTAGAGCCCATGTTATACCATAGGACTCCGCTAGCTCTCTCGGAACAAGTGGTGAGAAGGAAGGTACAATAACATCCTCCCCAACCGGACAGTCACGAACAAAGTCAGGTGGCCAATCCTGTTCGGCCAACAGAACATCATATGATTTTACCACATGGTCCCAAAAGATGGCGTGTACAATGCGGTCAATGTCCCCTTCTAATCGTAGAGTCACTTGATATACTCTATCAGGATCAGAGACTCGCATGTCCGCCGTTTCGACTTGTATGAAGTCATCATTTGCTTTCACCTCCAGATGCTCTAGAAGACTCCGGCGAACTATTGTGACCTCTGCCGCGCTGTCTAACAGTGCTAACGCCCATGTCTTGTTCGTCAAGAGAACTCTCTTCTTGAGCGGCATGTCTAACTGAGACAGCTGCCACTTTTTTCTTTTTAAATTGCTGTTTTTGTTGCAGCGGTTTCTCTTCTTGTTTAACAGAAACCTCCGCTGAACGTTGGGAATCCTGTCTCGGTTTCACGTACTCCGTCCTCCGCTCTGACTTCCCACCTCTCTCACTTCTCTTCTCTGAGTTGTCCTGAAAGGAACGAGATTGGCGTGTATCAGTATATTGATATCTATCAGGCGTCTTCAAATAATCCCTATTCCTGAGATTATACCTATTCTGCGGGGTCTCCGGTTGCGGAGACTGTCCCCCATCTTTTTTAGGTGTTTGCTGTTTCTTTTCCCAGCACTTTTTCGTACCCTCAGGTTGCTGTTGCTTAGCATTATCTTTATTATTTTTACCCTGCAATTGGGGTTTCTGTGGTCTAGCCCCTAGGCTTTCGCGACCAATACTTGAATATGTCTCAGCTATTATTCTCGGAAGTTCCCGCTCTTGATCAATCTGCGGAACATCCCGAAGATGCATTCGCACTGCTAGTGCTACTGCCTCTCCCTTGAGATTACTCAAAATAATAGAAGAAACTGCGGCAAAATTGCCCATTAACTGCATGCCCAAATCTAAGGCAGGGGCAGCCCCATATTCATCTTGAATTTGTTTAAGCACTTCTGGTAAATTAGCTAAAGTCGGTGTACCGTGTGCTGTAGTATAGAGCGCGGCAAACACCGTGCCCCAGGTATTACAAAGGTCCACCGGAGGAACCATCCCATACGGCAAACACATCGTCAAAATTCTATGTTTATCCTGAGGTCCCGTATGGGGAAATACTGCTTCCAGCGTATAAATTTTTTGCGCTAGCCAAAATTGAGTTTCCTCCCGTTTAGCCGGTACCTTGCCCATAACTGAGTGTACAGTGGCCGGATTTATTCCCGGAACCACTGCTTGTGGGTGCGCCGGAGCAGCACGCGCTGCATTAGTATTTAATGTCTGCATCACAAACTGAACCAGTCTTCTGTATGTTGTAGCTAAGTCTATATATAAATGACGCACATCAGCCACTGCCAAATTTGCAACTGCAGGATATGGTGTGTAAGTAGCCAATAAAGGCCAGGTCGAACCATCATTACTCAACGGACCTAACCTCACTTGTGCTACTGTATGTGGGAGGGCGCAATCAAGCCAATTATGGTGTTCTTGATAAGATAGAGGTATCTCTAAATAAGCGTAAGCCCTGTATTGTACAGGGGCATTCGCAACAGTGTATTCGTGAAAAGTATTTGTACCCCCATCAACTGCTGGAAATGCGACCCAAGAATAAAAAGTTCTGTCCTATAGGCTGCATGGGCATCCACCACAAAAGTGACTGGACCCCCCTGGGCTGTTAGTCCATGTGCTATCAGATGTCCTGTGAGCGGGTGACGCATATTGATTGCTATATTCACTACATTAGGATTCACCATTTGCAAAAAAATAGCTCTAAGTCAGAGAAGGCACACCAATATCGGGGTTTTCCTTTCAAAGTTCAAACTTGAACAACCAACCACTAAGCAATAGGACGTACCTATCCCGTGGTGGCGGAAACCCTCAGTCCCACTGACGTCTCCGCGTACGGAACCGAGGAGTCAAAATATATATGAGACCGAGAGAGTCAGTCGGACCTAAACATTAGAGCCAGACCAATCGTTGGCGGCGCCATGTCGCGTGGGCTCTCATTATCCTAAATGAGACTACTGGATTTCTAGGCAGCAGGATCGATAACGGTGTGGGGGACTGAGTCTGACCCACGTGTAAGGAACTCTGTCACCCTAAATCAGTTTTTTGCTCCGGCTAACTAGCAGTGCCTCATTTCTCCCACGGGGAAGAAATGATTAGGCAGCCGAGCGCATGACATCTTTGGAACTTCTCAGGGAAGTCGTGGTCACTCAGATCCGAACCAACTCTCTCATTTACAATATGATCTCATATACAAATGACTAAGACAGTATAAGTTTTATATAATGTTTTAATAAAACGACTGTATTTTAGATAATAAGGCGTGAGCCGCAATAACCAGAACAATACAACATAGTAGGATTGATATAGTCACCAGGAGAGTAAAACATAAGAATAAAGCTATCATATTTCCTAACAGTTTCTACTCTCCCTCTGCTTGTTCTATTTAGAGCACAGCATGTTAAGCTTCAAGCTTGCCTTTCCGAATCACCGGGGAGACATACGCCCTCATACCTGAGCAAAGGCCTGTGATCTGGTTCAGCATCTGCAACGAGGCAGTCAGAGTCTAGCTGTGGGTCTCTGGTCGGAATCTCCCTCTTGCATGTGTTGGGACAAGGAAGGGATTTTATAACTAACATGTCATTGTGATCACAAAATGTCCCTATGCAGGAATGCCAAATTTAAACTCCTACCACGTCTATCGGCAATGTACTAGACTTTATCCTTGACTGAAGCACAGACTGAATATGTTATGGAGAACTCCAGTGCTGAAGTAGGCAAAACAGTGTGATATGAATAAAAAACAACACCGTAGAACTGGCTATTTGAAAAATAACAGTACAAAGCCTAATAAAAAGCATTTAGAGCAAAGTGCACAGAGGCTCTAAGCTGTCAGCAAATGAATAAAATACATTCAGGGCAAAGTGCACAAAGGCCTAAAGCCTGAAGCTAATGCGCAAAGGATACGTAAAACTAACCACACTACAGCTTAATGGCTCCCAGGATATGAGATCCAACCTGTAAAACATAGCAAATAATTAGCAAAATACAATTGGCATTTTGATAAGGCCACAATAAAGTTCAATATAAACCACACAGTGGGCATAAAAGGAAGACATTCCATATGGGACAAAGAATGGCTGTGCAATACCCATGGAACAGCCCTGATCTGCTGTCACACAAAACTGCACTGGCATAAAGCAAATGAAAACGTCTACTTCTAAAATCAACAAAGTTACATGTAAACGGTGCCTTGGAACCCAAAAGGTCAATGTGCAAAATGTATAGAAGGCAAAAATGATAAGCAGATAGCTTACATTGTCGCTGTGTTAAAATAATTCAAAAGTGCTAATTACTGCACTGGCTGAGACAGTATTTTATTTTCCAAAGGCCTGTTTTATAGATAAAATACTTATGCCCACAGTGTGGCTTGAGCGAGCACTAGGAAATACATGTTTATGGCTGTTTGCTTGGCATTAACATATACTTCATAAGTAACGTTTCATTTTTAGCATACATGTTATAAAGATGCTTTTTAGAAAGTTGGCTGATTCCCTCTCGAATCATGACAGTCTCATAAGACTGGTTCTGCCAGGAGATTTCCGCCTTCATTGACTGTACTTTGATTCCTCCAGTCCAATGTTGACCAGGATTAGGTGCAAATGACTAGATACAGATCTATCTAGAGATCAAGAGACTCTTGGGGCAGTGACTTGTTGAAAAATTCATGGCAGAAAGGCAGGAATTGACAATAAAAGAAACATCAGCCTACAAGTATTCGAGGAATGTCATGGGAAGAGAATCACAACAAATAGACACACAAAGCACAGGCTTTGCAAGAACATGTTTATGTAAATACAGAAAAACTGTTGGGGTCTAACATTGTAGTTTATGTGTTCCCAGATAGCCTGGGTCACCACCTACATATGGTAGGTAATCAGAAATAGATTGAGAAGTCTTTCCACTAGTGGGAGGAAGGAGGTACCTCTGTCAGTAAAGAGGATTCCCCCTAAAGCTGGTGAGGTCGGATTTCTAACCACCTGGTGAAAGAACTTATTTCAATGAACCAATACGGACAGAAAATCCAGTTGGACTGCAACCCATAAAGAAACCTCTTAGCAATATTGTGTAGGTGGTGTCTCATCACGATTAGTCCCACTAGATGAGCTCATTGACGTAGTAGAACTCCAGACTCTCTTTATTAAAGTAATTACACACTCAAAATAGCACTAAGAAACATGGAAAAACACTTTAAAATGTTTATGTCTACGACCCAAGTTATAAAATACGAACAGTAACCACACAAAATCAGAAATGAAAAGTAGTAATGCATGACAAACTCAGCAAAAAATGTATGAATATTCCAAACATGGTTAGCATTTTCCTAGCATCCTAACGCCCTATCTCCACTTCCCCGCACTATGTTAAAACTTAGTGAAAACAGAAGAGAATAAAACCTACAAATTGAGCTTTCACTGTAAGTATCCATAATGCTAAGAAGTGATCCTAAAATAATCAACAAAAATATGTCAATCTACATAGGAGGCAGACATGATGCTAATGTATCTAAACGTCACACTTTCTAATAGAAAGAGATCAAATAATCGAACAGATGATAGGAATAGAAAATGTCTCAATGGAACTAATCAGAGGGTGCACACTGTCCCTGGATTGTTAATCAAGATAGATGTATGTTAAAGACATCTATAATATTGCAAAGCTTATAATAAAAACATCATAATTATGATATTTGAGCTGATGAATAAAATATGGTATAAAATATCATATAAATCACTGTATAAAATATTCACAACATATCACATACACTTTTACAATAAGTAACAACACATACTAGCATGTGCACATTGATAGGTTAAAAGGCAAATTTGGCAAAGCATTTTGCTTATGACTAACATGGTTGGGTGCAGTAGAAAAATAAAAATAGGAAAATAAAAAAGAGGTTGAAATTGTCCTTTGGCACATTCTTCATCATTTTCTCTTGGAGAAGTGGGAACAGACGTTTTCCCTTTTACACTGGAAACATGTTTTGAACTTAGTTATTACTTTCCAAATGGTGATGTGGTCTTGTACTCTTCATGATATACAGGGATCTTTGCTGTTGCTTTTGAGGATGAGGCACCTAGATATGCATATGTATGTTTGTTCTGGTGCTTCCTTGACTTTGGCTCTAAATGATGAGGGAAATTGGTATATCTACTAGATCAGCACTTGTAGGTTCAGAGAAGCCAAGGAAGAATCCATCTCTTGTGTATTGGTTAATTTTAATGATGACTGTTCAAGCATTGAAGTGGTTGTTGACTCAAACATTGGAAGAGCAACTTGCCTATCATATTGTGCATATTTCACAGTTGCCAACAACTGTTATGCATGGAAACATGTTTGGTGCATCTTTAGTGGTCTTAAACGTTGTTTTACATTAATCAACTCCATAGGTGGCAGTTTCAACAGAGCTGCCAGAACAGTTTCTTATAAACAATCTATGCACCAAAAGACTGGTCTCAGTTGCAAAGCATCTAGGGCCAGATGTATCCAAGGATTTTGCTTTCGCAAACGGTACAAATCAGTCAATTCTGCTGATTGCAAATGCAAAAACGCTTTTCACGATGTATGAAAGGCATTTGCTGTTCAAATTTAAGGAATCGCTAAAATAGCAATTTCTTGCAACTGCGACGTGAATTGGCGAATCTCACCCTTCAAATTTGCAAATAGCGCAGTGGAATTTGTGAATCGCATTCTGTGATTTGCAAATCCTGTATCGCAATGCAATGCAGCAACAAATCGCAAATTGCGAATATTCGCAGAATGGCTTTTTGCATGTGCAATTTACTAACAAATTGAAATCAGGTGGTAAACAGGTGCAACCTATATGAAGAGGCACAGAATGACTGAGTATCTTTTCCACAATGGCTGCACTCTACATCATGGCGAGGAGGATGAGGATCCTGGCAGGTTTGAGGAGAGGGAGGAGGAGACAGGAGTGCATTTTCAGAGGGCGCATTACCCTTTTTGACCAGACAGAGGAGGAAATATATGATAAGTACAGATAAAACTCATCCATGATACTTGGCCTGATAGCTGATATACAACTCTTACTGCAGTGAAACACACACAGGACCAATAGCATACCCACCCATGTGCAGGTGTTATGCTCCCTGTACCTATTAGCCTCAGGGAGCTATCAAGGGGTCATAGCAGCAGCTGGAGGTGTCTCACAGAGTTACTTTTCATGCTTCTTCAATGCATTCCTCAATGCCATGCTTAGCAAAATCCATCAGCACATAAGATTCCCAATATCCCACAGGAATTGCTACAAACCAAATACAATTTCTACCAGATTGCCCAATTCTCACACATCATTGGCTGCACCGATGGGACACATGTAGCTATCTGTCTACCATCAGCCACAGAGTATGTTTATCGGAACAGAAAGAGCACACATTCCAAGAACATACAAATCAAAAGCAATGCCTCCAATGTTATAACGAATCTTGTTGCCAGATACCCAGGTAGCACACATGACTCATACATATTCAGGCACATTGGAATACACACAGGACTACTTGCTGGTGAGTTTGGTGACAGATACCTACTTGGTAATGTAATAGTTGACAATGTTGCCTTGATGTATATGTGATGTCATGGATAACAAATACTAATTTTACTCTACTGTCATTCTAGGAGACTGTGCCTATGCAGTGCGCTCGTTCATACTTACACCCTATCTGAATCCTGTCACGCTAGGCGAAATGAGGTATAATGCAGCACACAGGATGACACGCAGCGTTGTAGCGAGGACCTTCAGCCTGCTGAAGAGCCGTTTCCGCTGCCTGCACAAGTGGTGCACTGCAATAGAGCCCTATAAACACCTGCAAAATCGTGGCTACATGTGCTATATTGCACAACATCGCAACAACGAGGGGCATACCAGTGGAAACCACAGAGATCAACTCAGATGAGGATGATGATCCCTTGCCACCCCTTCAGCCAGCTGACAGAACCAGTGCAGCAGATGGGAGACAAAGACTTGCTGAGATCACGTGCACCTATTTTTGATGTAAGTAATGACAACACCACATCAACATTTATGTATTGCTGTAGATAGCATCTTTATTGCCTTGACTTCAGGTAAGATATGTGTGTGATTCGTATATAGGTAAGCACTATACACAAGCAGGTGCTAGTTACAGTGTCACACTTAGCATCATTGTATCACTGCATTGCTACATGATATGCAAGTCCCTTGTACCTCTCAACATTACTTTCTACGTCCACGCACTCCACTTGAGTGCTCAGTGGTCTCAGTGGCACCTCTTGTTGTGGGTTCCACAACAGTACTGTGTCTGGTTCTTGTGACACCAAGGATGCATCACAGGGGCTGTGAGACTGCTGAGGCTAGAGAGCTCCTCATTATCCCCACCACCCAGTTCGATGTTTGTAGCACTCCGTGCTGTCTGCGTTATCACGAAAACATTAGTGATTTGCACCAATCTTTGTGCAACTCCCCAACTTCAATGTACCATCTCCACTTGCATGCCCACAGCACGTTGTGATACCAAAGCTGCTGTGGTAGTGAGCCGATTGACAGATCTGCAGAACCCATCCAACCTGCCCATCAATTGGTGATGAAGCCTCTGGTGGCTGACATGCCCCCGCTGCATCACAGTGCAGAGTTCCCTAATGGCATTTGTCATCTCCTTTGTATGGTCTGCTGCTGTTTGCTGTCCCTCATGCAGCTTGCACATGTTTTCATTGAGAGACTCCAACTGCTTGTGCATTGATCCCATGTTTTCATTGAGTGACTCCAACTGCTTGTGCATTGATCCCATGTTGTCATTGTGAGACTCAAACTGCCTGTGCATTGCTCCCATGTTATGATTGATTTACACCAACTGCCCGTGCATTGACTTCATGTGTTTACATTGCAGGCGCTGCACTTTCAGCATGGAAGCCTCAAGGCCACCAAACAGTGATGGGCCCTCACCTTCCTCTGTGCACTGTCTGCCTTCTTCGCGACACCTCCAGAGGGGAGTGGACTGACGCTGGGGCAGGGACTGCTGTCTTTTGGTGCATCTAGCCTTTGGGGGTAGTGTGGGTCCTTCTTCCGGCATTTCATCAGAGTCCAGGTTATACTCAGGGAGGGGTAGCACTCTTGCCATGCGTCTAGTTGGTGCTTGTATGAAGGACTCACTGGTGTTTGAGTCGGACTGTGGCTGACTTTTGCTATTCCCCACATTTCCACCTTCTGCTGCATCAGGGCCCGGAACATCTGCAACAACAATGTGCAGCATGTCATTCTTGGATATGTAATCACACAGTTGCATTTTAGGATTAAATTTACCCTGGCATAGTATCTCTGAGAGTATTTTGTGTTGTGTATGTGTTTGGTATTACTCTATTTCTCTATTTAAGTGGTAGTTGCACTTTAGGGGTGTGGACTACCACTCCCATAATGCATTGTTGTGTTGTGCGTAAGTTGTGGCATGGGTTTCTTATCACACTGTTTAATGGCATAGTTATTTTCTAAGGGCCATTGTACATGCACATATGTGGAAACACATCATTTCTGCCCTTACCTTTGCTTGTGCTGGGTGTGCCTGAGGTGTCGATGTCAGTGACACCACTGACAGCTTCAGGAAGTAGTGTGGACTCCACCATGTCCTCTATTGGTGTAGATGGTGGATGGGTGGGTGGTCCTCCTCTGGTTCTCCTTTCCTCCTTCCGCCTGCTTGCTACCCTCTCTTTGGCACGTGAACGCAAGTTGTACCATCGCTTGCGTATGTCCTCAATGCAGCACTGCGCAACACCCACTGTGCATATTTTGGTCTGTATGTCTGACCACAGTTTTCTCTTCTCACTTTCAGGTACTTGTATTGAGTGTTTTCAAAATAGTTTGTTGTGGTTCCTGACCACCTCCTTGGTGAGCACCTTCAATTCCTGCTCACTGAATTTGAGTTTGCGTTTCCTCTCTCCTTTCTCCTTCACTTTCTCATCAGTAGCCATAATCTGTTTGGTCCTGGCTGGCTCTCAAGACTGCCTTCCTGGCGCTTGGCTGGGTCTCTCTGTCTGCTCCTGTAGGTGGGGCTTCTGGAAACGGCATGGACTGACTCACTTCCTGGTTGTGATGTCATCAAGCTGTTCCAGGTTGCAGTTTTCGCAATTTGAGATTTGCAAATACCGATTCGCTATTTTTTGCGTTCCAGTGTGTGCAACTTGCAAATTGCAATTGCGAATTTTAAGAAATCGCTATTACCGACTCACAATTTTCATACATCCCATTTCGCATTTCTCAAATAGCAAATTCCTAAAATTTGCTATTTAAGAAATGCAAACCAGGAGCTTGATACATCTGGCCCCTAATTTGCAGAAGGATAGAGTTCAATGAGCCCTTACAACAATCAGCCACAGAATGTTCTGTTCTCCGTAATGTAAAGTTGGACTGTCTATATGGACAGAACAGAATGAATTTTTTACCCCAGCTGCATTGGGCCACTGAATTCTTCCATACATGATGAGGAACAATGTGTAACTAGTGATTATTTACTTATGTGATTTATGGTGGACACTTATTTTTGTAATTTATTGTATTGATGTTATATGTTATCATTTACTGTCATGTTGAGTCTTTATAATTTACAAGTTGAGTTTATTGTTTGTACTGTTTGCAGTATGTGAGATATTATTACCCATTTCCTGTCTGTGAAACATTTTTTGATAATGTATTATTATCATTTTCTTTTCGGTGGCTTTGAAATATCTTTAAGCATTAAATGATTATGGACTCTTTTCAATTTTGAGGAGCTGTTGAGGCAATTTATTAGATTTCAGTGTATGTTTTGCCCAATTTAGCTGTGTAATACCACGCAGCTAATTGAGTCCATGTTATAAGAGATTTAAGTATTTTTTTACAAGATCAAGGGTCAATTTTATATAGTGCTATTGTTTAGATGGCATTTGCATGCCATTGTGCTGAATATGTTGCATCCCATTATAGATTGCATAGCCTGCTGCACATGAAGTATTTAAATTTAGTTGGGTGCGGAACGAGTACTTAGTTATTGAAATCTATCGTTTTATTAATTGTGGACAGATGCTCCTTCGTAGCTGCAAGGCTGAAATAGGCTAATTACTGTTGGAACAGCATACTCACATTGTATGTGGTAACACTTTCAGACATATATTTTTTATATCTGGGGTCTGTGTGATTAACTAAAGGACCAGGAACTTTAGAGAGAAATTGGTTCATGGGGTCATGGTAAAAAAACTCCTCTGTGCTACGCTGAGTTTAGCAAGCCAATTTGTGTTGTGTATCATGTCAAAAGCAACACAGAGTGCAACGTCGTATTGGAAACCACGGGCAAATGGCACCACATGTTTCTCATGGGAACAGACATCTTGTTTTCTCTGTTCTGTTCATTGTGCTGGGCCTATTTTTGAATCACCTTTTAATCCTTTCAATACTCCACACTCCTAATTAATCTACCCCTAATTTTTATTTAATATGTTGGTGTGTGTTTTTGTGTCTTTGTATTTTGTGTTTTTTTTTATTTTTGCGTGTATTTTTTGTACTTTTTATTTTTTTCTTTGCTTACATTGTATTTCCTTCCTACCTTCCTTCCTTTCTTTCTTCCTTCCTTCCTTCCTTCCTTTTTCTTTTTTCTCCCACCCAGCATGGCAAACAGGGGAGGGGCAGTGCCTGGTGCACAAGCAACTACTTATCCTGTGGATGGCGGTGCGGCCAAGGTGGGCAGCCCCAAGTATTTTTATGTGAGGTGGAGGTGGCAGCACTGTTTTATTTCCTCCCCCCCATGCTGGCAGCAGGTGGCAGACCTGGCAGTTAATAGCCCCTGTGGGAATGTTAGCTGCACTGGGGCAGGGTGCGCTGGTGCGTGCAGCAGCCAGGTTTGACACACCGTTCAGCAGCTGACGCACAGCTGAGCAGATATTCTAGACCGGGGAGGAACTGCTTTACCTTCTCTGCATCTAAATTCCAAGGCTTGCTGAGTATTAATTACTTGTTATGTTTGTGTTCTACAATGCTAACACTTTTTTTTTCTGAATAGCTTGCTGCTCACACTCAAAGGTAAGTTACATTTAGTTTACATTAAGAATTTTATTATTAAGTGATCCAGTTTCAGCTAGGAAGGTGCCAGGCAACACCTAATCACACTCATCTACGCTTGCTTTGGCTGATTAATTAAGAAGCCGTTGCAGACTCTTATGTGTTCCTGTCCCCATAGAGAATCAGTGCTATCAGTGAGTTAGGAAACTGTGACTTTCTTCATGTAACTCATACAGTCCCAATCTATTTCACAGTGATGTTTAGTATGCAACTGTGCATTCCGAAAACAGGAAACTGAGTTGGTCCATGAAGGGTGTTGAGAAATAAGAATAGAATCAAAGATCATTCTTTGCAATGCATTAGTTCAAAATGTAGATTTTGTTAAGGACATTTAGAATAGGAATTTTAGGATTAGTATGGCCAACTCAACGATAGTCCATAGACTCAACACTAGTACTACAGGTGATCAGTTTTGGATAAGTATAATGTGACTGCGTTTGCCTGCCATAATAATTTTGTGGATAAAAACTGTACCACTAATCTATGTTTTATCTTCCTCGTGAATAATTGTTTACATCAGCAACCAAGGGCAAAGAGACGGTCAGTGCAGAGGTGGTTAAAGAAGAGCCAGAGAGGAGGCAGCAACCATCACCGCCACTGGTGAAGGCCCTGCTCAGCCTAGTAAGTCCCTTTATTTACTTTTGTTATTTCTCTAATGTTGGGTTTATGATTGTTGTGGGCTTTGGGTAGAATCTTGGTGTATTAGAATGTTGGTGCCGGCTTCCAGGAGAGAGCTGCTGCCTTTCCCTTCACATTGCAATGAGGATGAGATATGAACCCACACGTGCAAAACAGAATGGTTTAACTCTTTTACCTCTGCCCTCCTTGCTACTTTTAAAATTTGTCTTGTTTATTTTTCTTATATTATTTCCTTTTTTTCCAACTCCCTTATCCAATTGTTGTTTCATTCCTATCCTTGCATTATCTTTTTGTCCTTAATTCATGTTTTTTTTCTTTTTGGGGTAGCTAACTTTTTCTGGTCAGTACTAGTCTCTAGTTCACGTATCTTCTGCTTTGTTGGTAATCATTGCCTTTCCTCTATATGTCTTGTGGTATTGTAACACTAATAACAGATCTTAGGTACTCTGACTGGAGGCCCAAGTAAGCTAGTGTTATAAATTATATTTATCACGTATGTTTGTTGAGGGGGCGTGGGTAGCTGGGCAAGATGGCAGATGCATAAATGCACCGCTCCACTCGGGCCTAATCCTGAATACTACATATAATTAGCTGGGAGGGCCCTATTTAACTCCAATACAATGGCCCCAACAACACTACAAGTACATGCTGCCAGGGGACGTAAGCAGAGGCAATAAAGGTAATTAAAGGTGAAGATAGGTAAGAGCACACAAGGCAGGCCTACAAGTCAGCATGTGACAGTCTGTGCTTGAAGCAGACACCCCCGAAGTGAGGCAGTGTCCACAGGGTGTGCAAGGACATAACACACACACCTTGCGACCACGCCCAATAGAGGGCCCAACACAGAAGGCAGGGTGGCTGCTCGGATGCATTTTGCCCTTTCTCCTTGTATCTGAACATGATGAGCCAGGCCTGCTGAGTGAGCTGCACGACAAGGCGGGTGGTTAAAGGAGACATTATTATGCAGCCGCACTGGAGGTAAGGGGGGTCCAGGGCAGGCGCATACTTGGTAGTACAGTGTCTCATGAGTTAGGGCACGCTGTGCCATTAACATTCAGATGTATGCACCTGCGGGCCTCAAATGCCTGGAATTACCCCAATGGGATGCTCTGATGTGCGCTCACCCATGTTATTTGGGAAGCCAGGGGAGGATGGATACTCCCCACTTCCGGACACTTAAATAACAGCCAACTACACTGGCAATGAGCATTCATATATGTGGCTTGCAGAATACCGCTGAGATCTTCACGTAGTGAATGAGAGACCTGGTTCACCCCTCTGATGCCTAGGTACACCAACACCAGGTATTACCACAATACGTACCACAGACAAATGCTGAAGGATCTACTCCATATCTAACTTTACAGGGACAAAACCGGAGGCAGTCAGTCCACAGTTTATGGTCGGTCCCCAGAAAATGCAGATTGTGTGCCCACAACAGAGTGGAAAGCAGATTAAGGGCCTGATTCTTACCTTGGCGGGCGGCGGAGGCCGCCCGCCAAAGTACCCCCGCCAGAACACCGCACCGCGGTCGTCAGACTGCTGCGGTGATTCTGGGATTTCCACTGGGCTGGCGGGCGACCGCCAAAAGGCCGCCCGCCAACCCAGTGGAAATCAACCTTCCCACGAGGACGCCGGCTCTGAATGGAGCCGGCGGAGTGGGAAGGTGCGACGGGTGCTGTTGCACCCGTCGCGTATTTCAGTGTCTGCAAAGCAGACACTGAAATACAAAGTGGGGCCCTCTTAGGGGGGCCCCTGCAGTGCCCATGCCATTGGCATGGGCACTGCAGGGGCCCCCAGGGGCCCCACGACACCCCATACCGCCATCCTGTTCCTGGCGGCAGAGCCGCCAGGAACAGGATGGCGGTATGGGGTGTCAGAATCCCCATGGCGGCGCAGCGAGCTGCGCCGCCATGGAGGATTCTTATGGGCAGCGGAAAACCGGCGGGAGACCGCCGGTTTTCCTCTTCTGACCGCGGCCAAAGCGCCGCGGTCAGAATGCCCTGCGGGGCACCGCCAGCCTGTTGGCGGTGCTCCCGCCAACCCTGGCCCTGGCGGTCCATGACCGCCGGGGTCAGAATGACCCCCTAAGTGTGGGATTTTGCAGACCGCAAATAATTCTGTCCTACAACCTAACCTGTATCTGATTGTTCTTGCCCGAAAACAGAGCTGAGTTGTAGCAGGAAATCTGCACTGGAAAGTCAGACTACCACGCTATTGTAATCACCCGATCCTCAGTGGAAATCTAAACAAGTGCCACCAACTCACTTGCTCACCCACACCCTGTGGATGAAAAAAGTATCACCACTGCCATGCAGGTGCACAGCGAGGTGAACACAGGGAAAACTTAGAATTAAGCCTGTTGGAACCCAAGAGAAGGCAACCGGCTATGGGAGGAGATCCATCAGATTCCTAAAGAGCGGACCCATGATGCAGACTCAATTGGACAAAATACTAGCCGCAATCAAAGACACAAAAGAAGCACTCCAGCATGACATTGGGGCGGTCTCAGCTGGACTACTGTGTGAAGAGCATCACAAACTGGTGGACAGAGTGAAAGGGGTTGAAAGGAACTGTATACCATGCAATTAGATCTCACCCGCCAAGTTGAGGCCTTGTTGGACAGAGGACACATCCTGGAACACTGATCTGAAGACACTGAGGGACAGAACAGGCAGAACAACATCTACTTAGTGGGTCTCTCAGAAGGAACTGAAGGAAGGACATGGTGACCTACCTTGAAAGTTGGATGAAGAATGCGATAGCTTCGAATCACCTGACACCCTTTTTTGCAATAGATTGCATGCATAGAGCGCCTGTGAAGGTGACGGCCCCGGGCTGCCCACCATGCCTAGTGGTGGTTAGATTGTTATATTTTTGAGATAGAGACATACTTCGTCAACAAGTAAGGACAAATGGCCTTCATGCTGTTGAAAATGGCAAAGTGTCACTATTCCCAAACTACACGGCTGCAGTGCAATCTAGCTACTTACGTTGAAGTAAAGAAAGCATTACGAGAGGAAGGATTAAATATTCTCTAATGTTCCTGGCAAAGCTGAGAATCATACAAGATGGGAAAACACCCTCCTGTGAAGACCTTCAATCAGCATAAAACTGGCTTGATAACTATGAAGCAGGGACACTACAAACAGAGTCACAACACTAAGATGGAGAAACCAAATGTAGGCCGAAGAAACAACCCTGCAAGATCAGAACCAGAAGCTCACTCGAAGAAAGACAGGAGAAGAAAAGTAGCGAGAGTGTGCAGCGGACCTGAGGGCAGCTGCTGACCTAGCAACTCAGACTAACCCAAAAAGTCAGAATCAGACCACCCATCAGACAAGTCCTTCACAGACGACTCAGTCTTGGCCAGTGGTCACACCACAGACTGCTGACGATTCTGCATAACACAGGACAGAGCATGCACTGAACTGCCCTCAGGAGAGTGACAACTGACTCTATTAAAAATAATGACCTCTAAAATATGTGACATTCCTACGGGGAAGGACACGGGACACCTGATAGTCATCACATGAAGACACAAGATCCCTCACGGAGACAATGGTGATGGCTGGGAAAAGGCTTTTGGGACCTGGACTCCTCTAAATAGGGACCCTCTTAGAGAATCTGCCACCAAGGACTGGGCCAGACAGGTTTATGACACTGCTTACTTCGCTTATACATGGGGAGCGCTGATATGGATTAGGGCTGGGGTCCCCTTTGAACTTTCACAATCCTGGGTTGACAAAGAGGGGTGGTATGTTTTGCTCAGAAGTAAACTGACGGGACAGGAAATAACACTGGTTCGCATATACGTGCCGAATCAGGACCAATTGACCTTTCTCCAAACAATATCTACATCCATGGGAGACCTACTGGGGAGTGAACTACTACTGGGCGATGACTATAACTGTGTCTTGGATGTACATCTTGATCGGTCTACACCCAATTTGCTAGGGACACTCAGCCACTGGTTAGCACTAGGCTTTACCGACTGGTTGCAACACTGGGACTTACTTGATGTCTGTTGTGTGCAACACAGAACAGAGCAAGATTACTCATTCTATTCCTCCTTGTACTCACTTGACACTAGGCTAGACAGACTATTATGCTCTGCCAGACTGTGTCAACATGTCACCAATTCACAGTACCTGGGTCAGACAATATCCTACAATAGCCCTTGCTTTTGGAGCACTGACTCATGGACAGCAGACCATCGATTCCCACCTGGATCCTACAGCCAGTGGCATTTGAAGACCCCCACTACAGGGATAGATTACAGACAGCCATCACTAAGTATTTGACAGTAAATCACAGCACTACACACACTGGACACTGCACTACACTCAATGTAGTACACTGTGGGCACTGGCCTGCCCCCATACGAGCTCCTTAAGGACAAGAAAGATTGCTATAACGCTACATTAGAAAAACCGAGATGTTGTGACTGCAAGCCCTAGATAGCCAAAATACATGACATGGAAAGCAAGTCAGGGTGACTTCTGGCCTGGCTTATTCACCCTGAATTGTGTGGTAGCCCAATCACACACTTCACAGCAGCAACAGGTGAGAATATTTATTCCCTGGAACAAATCAATGATGAGTACGACAACTACTAAAAACATGCTCACAGGTAAACCGCCAGGGCCCGATGGACTCCAAGCAGACTTTCATAAGCATTTTGCAGCCCTTTTGGCACTGCGACTTGCAACACTGTATGCTGAGCCCTTAGAAAAGGGACACCTCCCATATACCACAAGGAGCGCAACAGTCATTCACCTACCCAAGACTACTACTTCGAGTGCCCCTGTCACAGCCTACCACACCCTGTCTTAGCTCAACACAGACTTTAAAGTCTTGAGCAAAGTCCTGACACCTAGATTCCTCTCCTACATGCACATTTAAGTACGGGAAGGCCAAAATGGCTTCATGCTACAACGTAGTACTTCTCTCAACCTCAGAAGACTTTACCATATTCTCTACCATCTGGACGTTCAGGATACACCAGAAGCAATGCTAGTGTCAGTAGACCCTAAAAAGGCTTTCAACTTGCTTAGGTGGGAGTTTCTATTGAAAGTAATGCACTGGATGGTGATGGGAGAGGACTGAATAAAATATGTGAATCTTTTCTAAACTGGACTGATGGCAAGAGTAAAGACTGTAATCTCTACAGTTTGTGAAGTGCTAAGGGGTACAAGGCAAAGATTCCCACTGTCACTCCTGTTGTTCCCTTTTGCTATCGAGTAGGAGTGGTCGGTGAGCTCCGCTCGGCTGGCAGAGTTATGAGAGTTTGTGGGACTGTGCACTCAGCTTAGAGCATGGAGTTCGACCAAAAACTCTCTAGCCCCCGCTGCGGAGTGGATCTTACAACATGCGCACTAAAGCCCAGTTATGGGCCTCACAGTGAAAGCGCAGACAGTGTCTGCTTGCACTGTGTGGCTCATAACTGGGCTGCAGTGCACACTCGGACCAAAATTGCTGGCATGGAGCTGCTCCATGTAAGCTGCGGGGCTTCACAGGCACCAGCTCCAGACCTCCTTCCTTTCACTATCCTCAGCAGCCAGGACCAGGGTGCAGAGGGTGGCAGAGAGCCAGGCCACTGGTAGCCAGAAATCTGGGAATCAGACGAGTTAAGAACCTCATTATGCTTTCGTTTCTATGTGTACATGAGGGTCGGCACTAGGCATCGACAGTATTTGCATACGAGTGGGTGGGTGTCTGTGCTTGGAAAAAAGGTATCCTGCCAACAGAGCTCCATTTGAAAAGAACCTGTCTCCCCAAAGTCTCTGGGAAAGGAGGTGGTGGTAAGGGGTACAGTGCTGAGGTCAGCAGGGAGAGCTGGAGACCAGGCGAGTGGTAGTCTGGCAGCCCCCACCAGATAGAGAGTTGTGTGGCCTAAGAGAGTGCCTCAGAGCCTAGTGGCAAGGAAGGCTAAGCACTTTGTGAAAATACCAGGTTGGTGGTGGTGGTGAGCTGGTTTAGTGCTGCTAGTGCTGGGCCCTAAAGCAAAAGAGGTCGGAGACTGTGTGCAAGTGCACAGGAAGTGATTGCAAGACAGGTGCAAGACAGGGGGTGTGCTTCACCCTCTGTAGCAAATTTGTGAAGGGAAGTGTGCAGGTGTGAAGATCATCAAGCTCCAGACTGGTGGGCTGTGTCAGCACAAGAGGCCTGAAATGGCAGCTTTCACTGCCTATGGCCCTGACCTAATTGTGCCCAATCTTGAAAGCACTAAGCAGGGTCAGGCCTGGCTTGCCAGGCACAACCCCGCATAGTGCTTCTGAGTTCGAGCGCATTCAGGCAAGGGTGACAGTAGGATAGGCGGCACTCCACATCAAGCGGTACTCCACAGAATTCCACAGAGTTTTAAGCCAATTCCAAGGAATTTCACTGAGTTGAACTTTGTGAGCTCTGCCCAGGCCTACTATCAAGCCACAGGCAGAATTATTTCAGAGCGATGGAAGGGGAAATGGGATCACACTGGAGGAACACCCTCATGGTATTTCACTATATGCGAACAATCTCCTTCTATATCTGGCTAATGGCACAACTGGGACCAGGGAGGCAAAGCATCAGCTAGAAACCTTTGGAGCCCTATTTGGCTTAAAGGTCCACCAGACCAAGGCATACCTGTTCCTGTGTGCCCCAGGAGTACCCAAACCACCTGATCGTCGTGTGGGACTACATTGGGCACACTTGAACTTTCAATATCTAGACATACAAATCTACTATTGACTGAATGACCTGCGGGATGGTAACCTAGGGCAGGTGCTGCATTACCTCTGATCCTGTGTGGCCTTCTGGAGGTCCCTAAAACTGTTGCTTATTGTCTAAATATTAATCTCTAAGACGGTGATGCTGACGCACTTGTTGTATGTTTTCACTCTCCTCCCTATTAAAATTCCTGTAGCCTGATTTTGACAGCTAAACACCCTTCAATGTGAGCTGATATGGGATGGTGGCCACAATAGAGTATCATTAGCAGTACTGAGATGCACTTCTGCAAGTAGCAAGCTTGGCGCCCCTAAATTTGAATTGTACTACTTAGCGGCGCAACTCCAATGGGTGGACAGATGGCTAGATTACAAGCACAGGGCCACCTTAGACCTTATTTGCTTAACACCACACCCCCACCACCACCACACAGGCTACATGTAATATATGGAGAAGAGCCTGGGGTGTTCCCTAGGTGCTACGGGCACCTGCCAGACACAGACCTCAGCCACATGTCATGGGAATGCCCAACACTACAAGTTTATTGGAAGAAGGTGTTTCTCTGTCTCTGCTTAACACTGGGACATCGTTTCCCCTGTAATTTGGAGATATGCCTTCAGGGGGGATTCGCTAAGCCCAAAAAGTGCAAAATTGTCTCTAGATTTCTAGATGTGGAACATGGCTACATATGGTATAATTGCACAGAACAAGATGGGACCATTGAAGAGGCCTGGGATGGAGATGTCACCCTAAGGTCCAGGGCAGCGGAATTTGTCTTGCGATGGGAGAATGCTTGTGGACTTAGGAGACACCCTATAGCTGGATTATGCACTGAGATGCTAGAGAGATGGTGGCAACCAAGGAGTGACACAGAGTCAGAACAGAGTGAGATGGATAGAGAGACTGAAGATGTGTCTGCACACAGCAGGGAGAAAGACGCTGCTTGCAGAAGTGCCCACATCATCAACTACCGCCCGCCCCACCCCCACCTACATAAGACATGACAGATACATACAGAAAGACGACATGCTCAGCCACATATGAGAAGCACACACAAACCCTGCCCTGTTAGCGGTGTACTTCAAGATATCCTCCACTCAGCTTCATCAGAGACCACCCATTCTTCAATTTTTATTTTCTGTTTTTCTATATCCTTTTTTTGGAACAGTTATAGATTACAGTTGGACAAAATGGTTACATTGGTTTGAAGATGCCCATGGTTCTGAATGGTATGGCACATACAAATGAACAGATGCACAATGCATACCTAACTGAATACGACACTATTATGAAGAATCCCACCAATGGTTCAATATCAGTAACCATGTGAAACAAGTGGCAACTAAGATATATTGCCTAGAAGACATAGCAAAATATATATTTCTCAATTCATGTCTTATGCCACTGTATTCACAAGTTAGTGAGAAGAAAAAAAACTGTTCTGGACTGTGAAATGTGATGCAAGAAATAACTAAAAAACAATAAACATATGTTTTAAAACATTGCATGGTTGTTGAGAAGGCTTTATTTTTCTTGCTCATGCTCTAGCAGTTAATGAGAGAGTGGCCATGGTCATGGGGTCATGGACAAGACCCCCCTCCAATGATGCCCTGTTGTTAGAATTGGGGTCTCTGGTTGGCAGTCAGTTTGCACTCAGTCCGAGAAGGACCCTCACTCTAGCCATGGCAATGGAGATACACAGATGGATAACCCCTGCTCATCCCCTTGGTAGCTTGGCACAAGCAGTCTGGCTTATCTCAAAGGCAATGTGTAAAGTATTTTACCGACACACACAGTAACATAGTGAAAACACTACAAAATGGACACCACACCAGTTTAGAAAAATAGGCAATATTTATCTAAATCAAATAAGATCAAAACATCAAAAATCCAACATACATAAGTCAATAAATGAATTTTCAAAATAATAGAATCTTACTCAATGGAAAACAATTAAAACTTTGTTGTTACACAGAGTACCTGGTTTGCATAAAAAATAAAGTTGCACAGGCGAGCGTGTGCTGGAAAAGTCAGCGATAGATCAATTCCTTACTTGCAAGGGAGGCCGTGCATCATTTCTTCTCTGGTCGGGTAGGCGATGCGTAATTTTTCTCTCCCTCAAGAGAGCAAGGCATTGATTTCCAGACAGACACCTCAGATCCATGCAGGATCACATTGATATTGATGCCCAGGGATGATGCGTGTGGAATCCGGACGCACGGTGATGGAAAACCACGGTACATGGGGTTTGTGTCATTTTCAGCAGCCACAAGCAGGTGTTGTGTCATTTCTCCAGCTGCGATGCAGATTTTGATTCGATTTCCCAGCCTCAATTTTAGTGGTGCATCGACTTCAGCTGTGAGGCAGGTGGCGCATTGTTTTTACAGACGCGTTGCAGGTGGTGCATTGAAACTCCCCCCCTATGGCGTCCAGTGCATGGATTTCAGTCCTTTTTCTACCTGCTTCACATTTTAAGGGCCAATGGACTGGATAGGGCACTACTTGGCAAGGAAGGAGTCTCAGCAGAGAGTCCAAGTGCTGGCAGAGGAAGTCTTTGATGGCCCTGAGACTTCAAAACAGTCAAGCTGAGATAAGCTCAGTCCAAGCCCTTGGAGACACTTCACAAGCAGGAATATACCACAAAGTCCAGTCTTTGTCCTCTTCCAGGCAGAAGCAGCAACGGCATGCCAAGCCTGCAAAGCACAGTCACAGGCAAAGGGGCAGTACTCCTCCTCCAGCTCTTCAGCTCGTCTCCGTGGCAGAGGTTCCTCTTGGTTCAAGAAGTAATCTGAAAATCTGGGGTTTTGGGTCCACTACTTATACCCCTTTCTGCCTTTGAAGTAGGCAAACTTCAAAGGGAAGTCTATGTTGTTCACAAGATATTGCCTTGCTCATACCTGGTGCCAGACTCACACCAGGGGGTTAGTGACCGTATTGTGTGAGGTCAGGCTCAGCCCATTCAGGTGTAAGTGGCCACTCCTTCCTCCACTCTAGCCTAGATGGCCCATCAGGATTTGAAGGCTACACCATAGCTCCCTTTGTGTCACTCCTCTAGTAGAGGAAGGAGGCAAAAAGTTTGAGGATGACCCTGCAAAAAAGGCCAGGTCCAACATCTGTGTAATTCATATGTACAGTATAACAGCAGTTTCCATGACAGTGCAGCATGGCTGGAATTAGGAGGTGCCAACCAGCACCATATGTCTTTTATTGACCATTATTATTCTGTAAGGCAGGAGGGTTACCTGGCATCTAAAAAAACAAAAACAAAATATATATATATATATATATATATATATATATATATATATATAGCCACAAAGATTGTCACTGGTTGGAAGGAGAGAATTGGCAGCAGGAACAGGTGGTAGTAAGTCACATTGCTTGCTTATTTATAATTAGTATTATACCCACTAGTTAGAAGGGCGTCATGACTTGTGATTGTGAATCCCCCCCTGGGTTTTACCGGTTACAGCGGTGGTTGGGTTCTGTCCTCTTTGGTCTGCAATTCAGGAGAAGCTCACCTGATGAATACTAACAATGATGGCTTGATGGAAAAGGGAAAGAGCAGTAGGTTAAAAGAACGGATGAGCGAAATGGCGTATAAGAGAAAGGAAAGGGTGGGTTGGTTGGTGAAAAAATTTAGGTATTGGGTAAATGGATGGATGGTGGAACGATGGCTGAAAGAAAGGGTAGATACTTCATGGATTAAGAATGGATTGGAAATTTTGGTGAAAGACTGGATGAGAGAAAGTCAAACTTAAATCATTGTGGCTATGGGTAAATATAGTAGGAAGAATTAAATGATGATTAAATAATTGCTTGGATGAATAAACAAGAGATCTCTTCTGTAGAGGGACATGCTGCTCACCTACTTTGCTTACTTTGTTCAATAGTTATCAAAGCTTTGGTTCAAAGTTGGGGGAATTTTAATTTTTGCTCCAATCCCTTGACTCATTGTATTTGCTAAGCGACACAGATATGATCCCACCCATCAGCATTCATCACCCTCCTACCTGCCCATGGCTCTTCACCACCCACGATTTAAGTGCAGTATGGAGCAATTTGTGACTGCAGCGCTGGATGTGCAATGTGTGCCTGCTTCGGCTAATGCACCATTTCCTAAGTTTTCAATGAATTGGAAACCAGGCACACAAGCTGTGTTTCCCTTTGTCCACTCAGTTACTTCTTAGTACTTCACTCCCTTATTTTTCCTAAGATCTTCCATCCAAGATTATGAAAAAATTTAAATATCCATTCTTGGCATGTGCCACATTGTTACGGCCATGTGAAGTGATTCCAAAATATGTTTCATGGTTTCCCATGACAGATTTATTTTATGCCTGTTCAAATTGTTCCCTTTCGACTTTCGGCAATTACAGTGACTGAATAAGCCAAATCTTAGGCACATGACGAATTGATGATCAGTGACACCACTCTATTCTGTAGCAAAAGCTCCTCCTACCCACCTAATACCTCTACCTTACCCTGCAGTAGAGTAAGTCAAGTTTCCTTTCCTTACTGCCCAGCAAATGAATTTGCTGGAAATAATTTGTGGTGGTGGGTGAAGCCAGTGAGTAAAGTGGGACTAAATGCCTGATTTGATTTCAAGTTTGGCATAAGGTATATTCTGTGATGAATGTGCCAAGTTCAATCCCCGTAGCCCATTCCTTAAGCAAACAGGATTATAATATCCTCATTTTATACATGACGTGTGTGATGTTGTATCTTGTTATTTATCTGCCTCTTTGGATTCAGGGTAGAAAGTGAAAGGCAAATAGAGAACAGCAGGGCTGTTGGAATTAAAGATAGATAATTGTCAACTACAGTTGCCCTAACTGCAGACAGTAGCGAAGTACCCAGCAACATGACTATCATGCCTCCATTAATTTAGACCAATAACTAGTACTCCATAGTGCATAATGACATACACATTAATGAGAGGTGATTTAGTTTGTCTTTTTAGTTTCTAGAACAGCCTTCAAAAGGAAAAAAATCAAATCACTGACAGTCAGTGCTTTTTATGTGAGGTATGTATGGGTAGAAAATAAAAGTGGCCCTATAACTTTTCAAATCATAATCACATCAGATTCCAATGGTCCTAGGGGACCAGCAATGTACTGCTACTGTGACACCCACTACTTAGGTTTAGACAAGAGTATGCACAGAGCATTGTCTGCAGTTCGTCTTTTTTCTTTTCTTGATATAGCTACCCCTGCTGGTCCACCAGCACTACCCACTAGCAGGAGATAGTGGTCCTGATGCAGCTGGGGAGGCTGCAGACCACCCAATCTGAATATCAGCGGCTCATGGTCCTAGAGGGTGAAGAGGTGGAAGTAGCTGTCTTTGACCCGGGCTCCAGTTCAGCAAGCCAGCCTCTGCCTCCTGGTCATTAAATCACTGATACAGCCACCAGCTGTCATGGGCCTTTCTGGCTCATGCAGGCAATTTCAGATTTGCATCTTGCAGCGGCTTGATCACATTGACAGCCAGCTAGGGAGCATAGAGCAGAGTATGGACCAGTTCCCGACCTGTATGGACAATGCCCACTTCTAAGCCCTTTTTTTATTTATTTTTAGTTGGTGGAGAAGGTTGGAAGGAAGTTGGGACTGGGTGTTCTTTTCTTAGATATTTGCTTAAACATTGGGCATGGGTCAATTTGTTTGAGGAGAGCGGTGGGCCTATTGTGAGTGGAGAGGGTGTTTTTTTTGTGCAAAATATTTAAGAGGAAAATTATTTTACTACACTTTGGGGGTCATTACAACATTGGCGGGAAAAGCCACTTACCGCCATGCAGGAAACCGTGGAATTCCGCCACGGTCATTATGACCCAAAGCCCGGAATCCGCCAAAATCTAGACACCCACACAAGTCTGCCACACCAAAGGTCAGTGATAAACTGGTGATAACAAAACCTTCACCGTCACGCCAACAGTAATACGCCCACACTATCACGACCGACGAATCCAAATGGCGGTCTTTCAACTGTGGTATTCCATTGGCGGTACACACCGCCGCGCTCAAAATACACTCACATTTACAAAACACATCCACATTGGACAATTCGAAATACACACACCTGATACACATACACACACCACTCCCACACACCCAATACCATATAAAACACACACCCACATCACCCACAAACCCCTACGACAAAAATTGAGAAAGAAGCACAGAGAGAGACACCACTATCTACAAACAAGCATTCACAGGCACTCAACACCATCACTCACATCCACGCACCTCACACAACACACCTCTAAATATCACCCCACACATCAAAACACACCCCACCCCACACATCACCCACACCACCCCATGGCACGGCAAAGACACCCCAGGTTCTCCGAGGAGGAGCTCAGGGTCATGGTGGAGGAAATCATCTGGGTAGAGCCACAGCTATTCGGATCACAGGTGCAGCACACCTCCATAGCTAGGAAGATGGAGTTATGGTGAAGAATCGTGGACAAGGTCAACGCAGTGGGGCAGCACCCAAGAACTAGGGGTGACATCAGGAAGAGGTGGAACGACCTACGGGGGAAGGTGCGTTCCGTGGTCTCAAATCATCACATCGCGGTACAGAGGACTGACGCCGGACCCCCAAAACTAACAACATGGAAGGAGCAGATCTTGGCTATCCTGCATCCTGAGGGCCTCGCAGGAGTAGCTGGAGGAATGGACTCTGGTAAGTCAAATATTTACTACGTCATCCCCCACCCAACCTGCATGCCATCACATACCCCCACCCTGACCCTCACCCTATCACTCCAACTCCTCACACATGTCTCAATATCACAAACCACACATCTCAAACCCAACACCAAAGCATGGACACTCATCACCAAAGCATGGCCGCTGCACATACCCATACACCCCATAACCCATCATCACACAAGGTCCTACACAGGAATGCAAGCACTGGGGTACATGGTCACCCACCCATTGCACACCATGGGACACACAGATGCAATAATCATGCTTTTATACCCCTCTAGGACCCCTACCCAACGTCACCGGACAGGAGGGTCAAGATATGTCCACTCCACCCACAGAAGAGGCCCACAGTGATGACAGCAGCTCTCTCCAACTGGATCTAGATGACCAGCCTGGCCCATCTGGGACCTCGGGACAGTCGGTTCCCCTCACACTGGCACAAGCCACTACATAGCTTCCCCCCTTTGCAAACCCCAGCACAGCACCCACCCAGCGGGCCCATACTTCTGTCCCCAGAACACGTCAAGCAGCAGTGTGTCCACCACTACAGGGAACCCAGGCTAACCCACCACCACAACAACACCAGGGACCTGGGGGCAGTGGCAGTGGGAACATGGTTTAGGGGACAGAGGCCCAGGAACACAGGGGAACTGGGAGGGCTGCTCTGCGACAGGGGGAGGACAGGCCCAGGGAACTCACTCTCCACGAGGCCCTCTCCAACATCATGGGAGCCTACCACCATTCCCAGGAGACGATGGCAACAGTACTGGCCAAGTTTCAGGAGACCCAGCGGCTGCAGGAGGAACAGTATTTGTGGTTCAGTGAGGATGTCAAATCCATCACTTCCACTCTGGGCACCATTGTATGGGTGCTGAAGGAACTCGTCAACACCAGAAGGGACACTGTGGCACAACAAGGGGCCCCTGACACTAGCCTAGACGATGAACTGCCCACCACCTCCGCCGTTGCTAGTGGACAGGAGGCTCCACCACAGGACCACCACACCAGCACCTCACCCCCTGCAGAGGGAGAACCACCCCGCAAACGGTCCCTGAGATCCAGGACAAAGACAGAGAACGATGCTAAGACCCCCGCCAAGAAATGCAATCACCCTGATTGTCATCCTTTTGTCCCACCTTGTCACCCTGTCCATCATTAAACTGCCCCAGCTCCACTTCCTTTGCCTCCTTGGACAATGCACCTGTGAGACTAATAGACTGGACTCTGCCGTGGAAATTCCTCCTCCATCACCCCTCACCATTTTACAACCCCCTCCAATATTGAGTACTTAAATAAACACCCTTCAAGCACAAAACAATCAGGTGTCTGTCTGTGATTTCGAAATAGTGTATTAGCAATTACAGTGGCAAAATGCTCTTTCAAATGTAATGTCAACATACCTAGGTCACACAGCTCTAGTCCATGAGGAAACAAAGCAGATGTCACACAGTGGGACCTACATCTGTGAAATCGTAAGGGAAAGTGACAACTCAGTGACCATACACTGGGTGAAAATGACAGACAGTAGAGAGGTAGTAGATGTAAATCAGATGTAGCAGGCAGTATTGTCTTCTTACCTGTGTCTCACTGGAAGTATTGCAGGATCACCGTGTTCCTGTTGTCGATGTCCTCTTCTTCTGCTTCCTCATCTTCACTGTCCACAGGCTCCACAGCTGCCACAACACCTCCGTCTGGACCATCCTCCTGCAGAAAAGGCACCTGTCGTCGCAAAGCCAAGTTGTGAAGCATACAGCAGGCCACGATGATCTGGCATACCTTCTTTGGTGAGTAGAATAGGGAACCACCTGTCACATGGAGGCACCGGAACCTGGCCTTCAGGAGGCCGAAGGTCCGCTCTATAATCCTACTAGTTCACCCATGGGCCTCATTGTAGCGTTCCTCTGCCCTTGTCCTGGGATTCACTGGGGTCAGTAGCCATGACAGGTTGGGGTAACCAGAGTCACCTGCAAATGGCGAGGGACAACTGTTAGTCACACACTAACTCATAGGGAAATCCACAGACCCAGACAACTGTTCCCACTGTATTGGGTCCATGGCCTCACCTAATATCCACACTTGGTGCCTCTGGAGTTGCCCCATCACATAAGGGATGCTGCTATTTCGCAGGATGTAAGCGTTATGCATTGAGCCAGTGAATTTTCCATTAACAAGTGAGATGTACTGGTCTGCCAAACACACCATCTGCACATTCATGGAATGGTAATTCTTCCAGTTTCTGTACACCTGTTCACTCCTGTGGGGGGTACCAAGGCCACATGTGTTCCCTCAATGGCACCTATGATGTTGGGGATATGTCCCAGGGCATAGAAATCACCTTTCACTGTAGACAAATCCTCATCCTGAGGGAAAACGATGTAGCTCCGCATATGTTTCAGCAGGGCAGACAACACTCTGGACAACACGTTGGAAAACGTAGGCTGGGACATAGCTGATGCTATGGCCACTGTTGTTTGAAAAGACCCACTTGCTAGGAAATGGAGTACTGACAGCACCTGCATTTGAGGGGGGATTCCTGTGGGATGGCGGATAGCTGACATCAGGTCTGGCTCCAACTGGGCACACAGTTCCTGGATTGTGGCACGATCAAGCCTGTAGGTGATGATCACATGTCGCTCCTCCATTGTCGACAGGTCCACCAGCGGTCTGTACACTGGACGATGCCGCCATCTCCTCACATGCCCCAGCGGACGGTGCCTATGGAGGAGATCAGCGAGCAGAGAGTCAACCAACTCTGAGGTACGCAAACACAGCTTACTCTGAAAATATTAGCAAATCGAAATATGCCTGTATGAGTGTTTAGGCAAGGCCTAGATATGTGTGACACAGTCCAAAATAATGCCATGTGGGCCCCTGAAATGGCGGCTGCCTGACCTGTAAAGTGGGACAGGGGGATATGAGGTAACTGGGCTGGCGTTGTACACCGTCGCAGTAGGCGGTCGAAGATCTCAGCGCAATCCTGCATTGGTTAACATTGGACCCTATGGGTCCCAGGAGCCAATGACGATGTACGCCGGCGGTGACGGTACGCAGCGCCGCGGACATGACCGCCATTTTCTATCTGTTCAATCACTTGATACCTGATCTTCGACAGGAGAGGACCTACACTGCAAGTGCTGCTGTGACCTCAGTCTGGAAAAGACAATGGCTCGTGTGTCTGGTGAAAGGGCCCCTGCCTTCAGCATGGAGGAGTTGGAGAAACTCGTGGATGGGGTCCTCCCCCAGTACACGCTACTCTACGGTCCTCCAGACAAACAGGTAAGTACACTGTGAGCTTGCTGTATGGGCAATGCCTGTGTGGAGTGGGGTGGATGAAAGATAGGGGGGGATGAGAATGAGGCGTGCATGAAATGACGGTGAGTGCATGTGCGTCATGGCAAGGGTAGGGATGCGGGCCAATGACTGTGATGGTGCAGATGGTAATTACTTCTCTTTTTTCCCTGTACAATTCCTGTAGGTCAGCGTCCACCAGAAGAAGGACATCGCCAAGGAAATCCGGACCCTGGGGATCTACCACAGACGGAGCACCCACTGCCGGAAAAGATGGGAGGACATTCGCCGCTGGAGCAAGAAGACGGCGGAGGCCCAGCCAGGGATGGCCTCCCAACGAGGGAGGGGTGCCCGTCGCACCATGACCCCCCTGATGTTCAGGATCCTGGCGGTGGCGTACCTGGAGTTGGATGGGCGCTTGAGGGCATCACAGCAGACACACGGGGGTGAGTACACTCTCATTCTGCTGATTCAGTGCGCATTGTAGGTGTCTGGGTGGGGGAGGTGGGCAGTGGGTTCCCGTAGGCCAAGGCGAGTTTAGTAGGCAAGGACCCTTCTTGAGGCAGGCCCTGTGGCACCCCACCCCACCTGTGTACAGTGAGTGCAGAAATCGGGCATAGCCTTGTAACCCATGTCCCTGGGATTGAATAGTGGACTCCAAGTGCGCGGCGTAGTGCAGGGGGCTTCTGTGTCTGTCGTGTCCGCCAACGGTAGCGGTATTGCATGCACTCAACATGTCTTTCTTCTGTCTCCCCCCCCTTTTTGTGGTCTCCCTGTTCTTGTGTGCATTAGCATCATCAGGCAGAGGAGCAGTGGCACCGGAGCAGGAGGGAGCTGCATCCCACATGGCCCTGGAGGCTGACACTACGGAGTCTGAATTCACCAGTGGGACGGAGGGCGAGGGGAGCTCCACGGTGGGGACAGGAGCTGACACCAGCGATACGGACTACTCCTCTGATGGGAGCTCCCTTGCTATGGCGGTACACAAACGCAGCCACACACCCACCCAACAGCCTCCAGCCCATGCACCTTCACCCAAATTCAACAAACGTACACCTCCTACAACCACTACCTCTTCCTCCACTCCCAAACCCCCTCCAGCTACCCATCCCAGTGTTCCTAAGAAACATTTCCTGGCCAACCTTGACCTCTTTCCCTCACCTCCCCCACCCCTTCAGTCTCCTAGGGCCCGACTCTCCAGGTCCCAACCTAGCACCTCAGCCATAACATCGACGGGACCAGTGGTGCTAGTAATCACCGGATTCTGGAGTACACCAGGCAGCATGGCAGCCAGTGTGGCAAGGAGCCAGAGCATGGACAGTCCCCCACCTGACAAGCAAAAAAAATTGGCCAGTGCCCGGCGGGAGAGGGGAAAGGAATCAGCCACCAAAGCGGCTCCCAGGGGTACAGTTGGGAGTGTGGAGACAGCTGCGACACCATCCAAGGTGGGGAAGGGGCACAGTAAAACCTGCAAGTCTGAGAAGATCAGCACGGCGGACAAGACCGCCAGCAGCCCCGCTGCCCAGGACAAGACCGCCACCAGCAGCCCCGCTGCCTAGGACAAGACCACTACCAGCAGCCCCGCTACCCAGGACAAGACCGCCAGCAGCCCCGCTGCCCAGGACAAGACTGCCACCAGCAGCCCCGCTGCCCAGGACAAGACCACCAGCAGCAGCCCCGCTGCCCAGGACAAGACCGCCACCAGCAGCCCCGCTGCCAACCCATTGCCGCCAGCAGCCCCGCTGCCCAGGACAAGACCGCCACTGGCAGCCCCGCTTCCAAGGAAAAAAAGACTGCCAGCACCACCGCAGGACCGTGAGCGCCAACGATTACAACGCTACTGAGGCCGCTACGGGCAGGATGAAGCACTCTGGGCACCAAGCCCCTTCCAGAACCAGTGGAGAAAGGCATCCACTACCTCTGTCCTTGGCAGGATGAAGCACTCTGGGCACCAAGCCCCCTCCAGAACCAGTGGAGAAAGGCATCCACTACCTCTGTCCTTGCCAGGATGATGCACTCTGGGCACCAAACCCCCTCCAGAACCAGTGGAGACTGTTATCCACTTGAGAGACTGTGGCTTTGCACTCCCCAGGATTGAACAGTGGACAACTCACCCACTGTAGAGACTTGAGAGACTGTGGCTTTGCACTCCCCAGGATTGAACAGTGGGCAACCCACACACTGTAGAGACTTGAGAGACTATGGCTTTGCACTCCCCACGATTGTACAGTGTGCAACCCACCCACTGTAGAGACTTGAGAGACTGTGGCTTTGCACTCCCCAGGATTGAACAGTGGGCATAGAGCCCCCTCGTGGATCTGGCGTCATGAACTCATCCAGCTGAGGTGTCCCCCCTTCCATTCCCCCTGAGGTGCCTGTTTTATTTCTATCTGATGCCCCAGCAGTGTTCTCTCCATCTTGTTCGGGTATTGAGTGTGGGCCTCGCCCATGCCTTTCGGGCCCAGTGGTCCATGGACTATGATGGTAAAATCCCTTGGACTTGTGTTCTTGGTGTAGATAATTGTTTATAGTGTAAATGTATATATTTGTAAATATTTTTGATTAATGTAATTGAATATATAACAATTATTCGACTCATTTCCTTTTGTCCTTGCATTCTTCCGGGGAGGGTGTGGGGGGTGTAACTGTAATGTATCCTGTTGTATTAGTGTGTGTGTTGTCGTGGGTGAGGGAGGGGGTTGGGGTTTTGCGAGTTGCGTGTGTGTGTCACTGTTTTTTCCCTCCTCCCTCCCCTGTGTCGCAGGTGCAGTACTCACCGTGGTCTTCGCCGCCGGCGTTCATGCTCCTGGTAGAGGAGCAGGAAGTTAAAGGCTGGGAGTATCTGAAGTTTCGGTTCCATGGTGTCCTGGTTCCGCGTGGGATGTGTAGAGGTGAGCGTTTTCCCTTCCAAGTCCTGTTTCCTCCGTATTTTTGTTCACGGAGAATCCGCCCCAGAAAAGGTGGTGGATTGGACTGTTGTAATTCTGTGGGCGGTACATTGTCCTCCGCCTGTCAGTTGGCAGTTACCACTGCGGTGTTTGTTTGTATCGCCGTGGCGGTTGGAGTGTTAAAGTGGCTGTCTATGTTGGCGGTTTCCGCCACGGTCGTAATTCCATTTTATTTTACCGCCGGCCTGTTGGCAGTTTTACCTACGCTTTAACAACGACCGCCAGGGTTGTATTGACCACCTTTATGCCTGAAGTAGATAATTTGTATTTTACTTTTACTTTGCACTGTTACCTTTTTGCGCAACCTATTTTTTAAATCTGTTTTTCAAAGTGAATACTGGTTAGTTATAGTTAGTTATATACCCTTGTCTGATTGCCCTCTGTAACTATCTGGACCATTGGTGGGGATGCTGCCATGATGTGTATTGGCTACAGTAATCTAGATAAACTATTACTTATCTGTAGTAGCAGTTAGTTGCTTACTTACTAACTAAACTAGTTCACTTCACTCCATACTTCTCTTACCTGAAGATAGATGAAACAATAATGGGTAAGGCATCACATCTTCAAAGGTAAGGTGCTATTCCCTCCCAGGTAAGCTCCAATGGTAGGATTATTCTGAAGGATTATCCCTCATAAGCAACTAAATAAAAATAAAAACACTAAGTTAGTGGGTTATAAATTAAATCATAGCTTTACAAAGAATTAAGACCAGACTACTACATGACACTACAAAAATTGCCTATTAGTGATAAAATAACAAAAAATAGCAGTATCAACTTCTTCTGAGCAATGGAGGGCTAGTATTGAATTAAGACTAAACTTAAAAAATCCTTGAGTCTTGAAAAATGGACTCAAAGTCTGGAGTGGACAAGGTTAAGCGTTTACAAAACACAAGGCCTGAATGATGATGCTGACAATTGATGTTCTTCTATATCTAAAGTATGGATCACTTTTATGCATGGGTGGATAAATGGGGCCAGATGGGCTATTGCTTAGGCAATAGAAAATCCTTCAGCGAGTTGGTGTTGCTTTCACCATATCCACCCCACCAAGTGTGTGATCCATTTATGGTGTACATTAAGTCACACCTTAATAAATCACATAGCCTGGGGGAAGAGGGTTATGGGTTTGATAAGAGGACTTGAGGAAAGGTGTGACAAAGACAAACACTACAACACAAGGACAATATTCATCTGGGTGATGAGCAGCACATCATCATCAATCTGTTGTGGACGGAAAGAAATGAAGGAATGAGTAGAACACAGTACAGTTAAATGCATTGCAAACTGTCTTTCTGCTCCAGAGACCCAAATTATCAGATATCTAAACATTCTGGTGGTCACTACAACCCTGGCGGACGGTGTTAAAGCTGCGGTAAGACCGCAAACAGGCCGGCGGAGAAAAAAAGGGAATTATGACAGTGGTGGAAACCGCCAACATAGACAGCCACTTTAACATTCCGACCGCCACGGCGGTACAGACAAGCAGCGCGGCAGTCACCGCCAACAGACAGGCGGAAGACAAAGTACTACCCACAGTATTACAACAGGACAATTCGCCACCTTTTCCGTGGATGAAAACACGGTGGAAACAGCTTTTGCAATGGGAAAACGCTCACCTCTACACACACCACGAGGAAGGAGGGCACCATGGAGCCCGAACTCCAAATACTCCCTGCGCTTGTCTTCCTGCTCCTCTATGAACATCAGCAACGGCGGTGCCAAAGACAACGTGAGTACTGCACCTACGACGTAGGGGAGGGGGGAGGCAAAAGTCACGGACACACACACGCAACACCCCCACCCCCACCCTGACCCTCGCACACTACAACACACACACCAATGCAAATCCAAACATCACAGTAACAACCCACAACCCCCTCAGAAGAATGCAAAGACAAAAGAGAATCAGTATAACTATTGTAATGAATAAAAATACAGTAAGCTCATATATACAGAAATATATACACATTCCAAAGACTGGTGGTGCCCAGAGTGCTTCATCCTGTGAAGGACAGAGGTAGTGGATGCTGTTCTCCACTGGTTCTGGAGGGGGACTGGTGCCCAGAGTGCTTAATCCTGTGAAGGACAGAGGTAGTGGATGCAGTTCTCCACTGGTTCTGGAGGGGGACTGGTGCCCAGAGTGCATCACGCTCCTCGTGACGGTCCCAGTTCCGTCACTGTCCCAGCCGCACATGGGCTAACGATGCTTGAGTTGGCGGTGCTTGCCCTGTTCAGCGGTGCTTGCCATGGCGGTCTTTGCCCTGTTCAGCGGTGCTTGACTTTGCAGTTTCTGACCTGTTCAGCGGTGCTTGCCCTGTTCAGCGGTGCTTGCCATGGCGGTCTTTGCCCTGTTCAGCGGTGCTTGACTTTGCAGTTTCTGACTTGTTCAGCGGTGCTTGCCCTGTTCAGCGATGCTTGCCATGGCGGTCTTTGCCCTGTTCAGCGGTGCTTGACTTTGCAGTTTCTGACCTGTTCAGCGGTGCTTGCCCTGTTCAGCGGTGCTTACCATGGCAGTCTTTGCCCTGTTCAGCGGTGATTGCCCTGTTCAGCGGTGCTTGACTTTTCAGTTTCTGACCTGTTTGGCGGTGCTTGCCCTACTCAGCGGTTCTTGCCATGGCGGTCTTTACCCTGTTCAGCGGTGCTTGACTTTGCAGTTTCTGACCTGTTCAGCGGTGCTTGCCCTGTTCAGCGGTGCTTGCCATGGCGGTCTTTGCCCTGTTCAGCAATGCTTGCCCTGTTCAGCGGTGCTTGACTTTGCAGTTTCTGACCTGTTCAGCTGTGCTTGCCCTGTTCAGCGGTGCTTGCCATGGCGGTCTTTGCCCTGTTCAGCGGTGCTTGCCATGTTCAGCGGTGCTTGACTTTGCTGTCTGTGACCTGTGCAGCGGTATGTGGCATGACGGTCCCTCAGTGCCCAGCGGGGCTATGGGTGCCGGGGCCCTCCAGGGCACTGACGCTGGCGGTGGTCTCCGGACCAGTGACAATAGTGCTGCCCTCCAGGGCACTGACTCTGGCGGTGGTCTCCAGACCAGTGACAATGGGGCTGGCGGTCGCGTCCTGGCCAGCGGGGAGGATGGCGGCCTTCTCCGAGGTGCTGCTCTTACGAGACCTTGGAGACTTCTTCTGCCCCTTCACCACCTTGGGAGGGGTCAAAGCTGACTCGACAATCCCCCTGGGACCCTTGTAGGCAGCTTTGCCGGCAGGAGTCTTCACCCTCTCACGTCGGGCACTGTCCAACTTCTGTAGCTTTACAGGGGGTGGACTGGCAGTGCTTTGGCTCCATGTCACACTGGCTGCCCTGGTGGCCGGTGCACTCCATATACCTCTAACACGCACCACTGGGACCAGACTTTTTTTGGCTGAGGTGCTAGTATGGGACCTATGAATTGGAGGGGTGGGGGTGGTGGGACAGAGGTCAAGGTTGCTTACGAAAAGTTTCTGACGAACACTGGGACGGGTAGCTGGAGGGGGTCTGGGAGTGGAGGAAGAGGAGGTGGTTGTAGGAGGTGTAACTTTAGATGATTTGGGTGCAGGTGCAGGTTCTGGAGGCTGTCGTGAGGTAGATGGATGTTGGATATGTGGGTGTCTGTGTTTTTGTACTTTGGGTGGGGGCGTCACAGACACACTGGGAGAGGACACAGGGGACGTGTAAATGGTAGTGGGGGTGGTGAGTGCAGGTGAGCGAGGTGTGGTGCTGGGTGTTCTGGTGCGAGTCCTAGTGGGTGTTGTGGTAGTGCATGCAGGTGAGAGTGTAGATGACACTGGGAGGGAGGAGGGAGACAACGAGGAGGGGGACACAGTGGAGGCAGTGGATGTTGCTGTGTCTGTATGTGGGTGATGCTTGTGTGAGTGCCTGTGGGATGTGTGGTGCCTATGTTTGCCTAAGCTGCCCTTGTGTGTTGAGGTGTGTGCAGGCTGGTCTGATGGGGTGATTGGGATAGGCTGGGGTACAGGGGATTGGGTCTGGGTGGAGGAATTTGGAGAGGGGAGGCTAGACACAGGGACAATGGCTGCCATCAGTGCTGAGGCCAGAGATTGCAGGGTTCGATGATGGGCAGCCTGACCAGAATGAATGCCCTCCAGGAATGCATTAGTGTGTTGCAATTCCCTTTCTACACCCTGGATGGCATTCACAATGGTAGACTGCCCAACAGTGAGTGACCTGAGGAGGTCAATGGCCTCCTCACTGAGGGCAACAGGGGTGACAGGGGCAGGGGCTGAGGTGCCTGGGGCGAAGGTGATGCCCACCCTCCTGGATGAGCGGGCACGGAGCGAAGGCCGAGGGGCTGCTGGGAGGGCGGTGCTGGTAGGGGGGGGTGGCGGCTGTACCTGTAGAATTGGGGGGCACAGATGGTGCCGCCACCACAAGGGAGCTCCCAACGGAGGACGAGTCTGTGTCGCTGTTTGCTGATCCGGTGACTGATGTGAAGCTCCTCTAGCCCTCCGTCCCACTGGTGTATTCTGTGTCTGTGGTGTGGCCCTCCATGGCCATGTGGGATTGCAGCCCCCTCGTGCTCCGGTGCCACTGTACCTCCGCCTGATGATGCTGATGCACAAAAGAACAGGGAGAGCACAAAAAGTGGTGGGGAAACAGAAGAAAGACAGGTTGAGTGCATGGCTTACCGCTACCGTTGGCGGACAATATAGACAGAGCAGCCCACTGCACTACGTCGTGCTCTTGGCCTCTACAGATGCAATTCCTGGGATATGGCCTACATGGCTATGAGTGTCATCTATCCACATAGATGACACAGCGGCATGTATAACTGTACTTGGCACTCTACAGAGGTGGGGTGGAGTGGCACATGACCTGGATTCCGGAGGGGCCTAGCCTACGGGACTCGCCCTGGCCTAGGGAAACCCACAGCCCTCCTCCCTCACCCAGACCACTCCACTGCACGCAAAGTCATGAGAATGTGAGTGTACTTACCCCCTTGTGCCTGCTGTGATGCCCTCATGCGCCCATCCAACTCAGGGTAGGCCACCGCCATTATCCGGAACATCAGGGGGGTCATGGTTCGACGGGCACCCCTCCCACGTTGGGAAGCCATCCGCAGCTGAGCCTCCGCCATCTTCTTGCTCCAGCGACGAATGTCCTCCCATCTTTTACGGCAGTGGGTGCTCCGTCTCTGGTGGACCCCCAGGGTCCAGACGTCCTTGGCGATGGCAAGCCAAATATATTTTTTCTGGTGGGCGCTGACCTACATGGATTGTACACGGGAAGAGGAACTTATTACCAACTGCACCGTCACAGTCATTGGCCCCCATCCCTACCCTTGCCATGTCGCACATGCACTCTCCGTCGTTTCATGCACGCCGCAATCCCCCCCCCCTTACATCCACCCCACTCCACACAGGCATAGCCCATACAGCATGCTCCCAGTGTGCTTACCTGTTTGTCTGGAGGACCGTAGAGTAGCGTCTACTGGGGGAGGACCCCGTCCACGAGTTTCTCCAACTCCTCCGATGTGAAGGCAGGGGCCCTTTCCCCAGATGCATGAGTTATTGTCTCTTCCAGACCGAGGTCACAGGAGCACTTGCAATGTAGGTCCTCTACTGTCAAAGATCAGGTATCGAGTGATTGAAAAGATAGAAAATGGCGGTCACGTCAGCGGCGGTGCGTACCGTTACCGCCGGCGTACATCGTCATTGGCTCCTGGGACCCATAGGGTCCAATGTTCACTAATGCAGTATTGCGCCACGGTCTTCGACCGCCTACTGCGATGGTGTACAACGCCAGCGGTTACCTCACATCCAATTGTCCCACTTTACAGGTCAGGCAGCTGCCATTTCAAGAGCCCACATGGCTTCATTTTTAACTGCGTCACACGTACCTAGGCCTAGACTCAACACACATACAGGCCACTTTTTGGATTATGATTGGTGTTCTGTGTAAGCTGTGGGTACGTACCTCTGAGTTGTTTGACTCTGTGCTCGCTGTTGTCCTTCCTAGGCACCATTTGCTGGGACCTGTGAGGAGATAGCGGCATCCTCCGGTGTACCGACTGTTGGTGGACCTGTCGACAATGGAGAAAAGACATGCGATCATCACCTATAGGCTTGACCGTGCCACAATCCAGGAACTGTGTACCCAGCTGGAGCCAGACCTGATGTCAGCTATCCGCCATCCCACAGGAATCCCCCCTCAAGTGCAGGTGCTGTCTGTGCTCCATTTCCTTGCAAGTGGGTCATTTCAAACAACAGTGGTGATAGCATCAGGGATGTCCCAGCCTATGTTTTCCAACGTGTTCTTCAGACTGTTGTCTGCCCTGCTGAAACACATGCTGAGCTACATCGTTTTTCCTCAGGTGGAGGATTTGCCTACAGTGAACGGTGATTTCTAAGCCCTGGGACATATCCCCAACATCATAGGTGCCATTGATGGGACCCATGTGGCTTTGGTCCCCCCCCCCACAGGAGTGAACAGGTGAACAGAAACCGGAAGAGTTACCATTCCATGAATGTACAGATGGTATGTTTGGCAGACCAGTACATCTCCCATGTGAATGCCAAGTTCCCTGGCTCAGTGCATGATGCCTACATCCTGCGGAATAGCAGCATCCCTTATGTGAGGGGTCAACTCCAGAGGCACCTTGTGTGGCTATTAGGTGAGCACCTGGAAGCAAGACAGTGGGAATGGTTGTCTGGGTCTGGGGATATCCCTACAGGTTAGTGTGTGTCTAACAGTTGTCCCTCGCCATTTT
This sequence comes from Pleurodeles waltl, assembly GCF_031143425.1. Classification (NCBI taxonomy): domain Eukaryota; kingdom Metazoa; phylum Chordata; class Amphibia; order Caudata; family Salamandridae; genus Pleurodeles; species Pleurodeles waltl. The sequence continues at coordinate 588,673,953 of NC_090436.1, read as the reverse complement.
CAGGTGACTCTGGTTACCCCAACCTGTCATGGCTACTGACCCCAGTGAGGAATCCCAGGACAAGGGCAGAGGAACGCTACAATGAGGCACATGGGCGTACACGGTAGATAATCGAGTGGACCTTCGGCCTCCTGAAGGCCAGGTTCAGTGCCTCCATATGACAGGTGGATCCCTATTCTCACCAAAGAAGGTGTGCCAGATCATCGTGGCCTGCTGTATGCTTCACAACTTAGCTTTGCAACAACAGGTGCCTTTTCTGCAGTAGGATGGTTCAGATGCGGTGTTGTTGCAGCTGTGGAGCCTGAGGACAGTGAAGAAGAGGAAGAAGACATGGACAACAGGGACTCAGTGATCCAGCAATATTTACAGTGAGACACAGGTAAGAATACAAACCAGCCTACTACATGTACTTTAACACTACTGCCTCTCTACTGTCTGTCGTTTTCACCCAGTGTATGGTCACTGAGTTGTCACTTTCCCTTATGATTTCACAGATGTGTGTCCCACAGTGGGACTTCTGCTTTGATTCATCATGGACTACAGCTGTGTGACATAGGTATGTTGACATTACAAATGAAAGAGCATTTTGCCACAGTAATTGCTAATACACTATTCCGAAATCACAGACTGACTCCAGATTGTTTTGTGCTTTAAGGGTGTTTATTTTAGTGCTCAATATTGGAGGGTGTAGCAAAATGGTGAGGGGTGATGGCAGAGGAATGTCCATTGCAGAGTCCAGTCTATTAGTCTCACAGGTGCATTGCCCAAATGGGCATAGGAAGTGGAGCTGGGGCAGTTTAAGGATGGACAGGGTGACAAAGTGGGACAGAAGGATGACAAACAGGGTGGTGTCATTTCTTGGCGTGGGGTCTTGGCATCCTTCTCTGTCTTTGTCCTGGATCTCAGGGACCGTTTGCAAGGTGGTTCTCCCTCTGCAGGTGGTGAGGTGCTGGTGTGGTGGTCCTGTGGTGGAGCCTCCTGTCCACTGGCGCCGGTGGAGGTGGTGGGCAGTTCATCATCCAGGCTAGTGTCAGGGGCCCCTTGTAGTGCCACGGTGTCCCTCCTGATGTTGAGTACTTCCTTCAGCACCCCTACGATGGTGCCCAGGGTGGAATTGATGGATCTGAGTTCCTCCCTGAAGCCCAAATACTGTTCCTCCTGCAGGCGCTGGGTCTCCTGAAACTTGGCCAGTACCGTTGCCATCGTCTCCTGGGAGTGGTGGTAGGCTCCCATGATGTTGGAGAGGGCCTTGTGGAGAGTGGGTTTCCTTGGCCTGTCCTCCCCCTGTCGCACAGCAGCCCTCCCAGTTCCCCTGTGTTCCCGGGCCTCCGTCCCCTGGACCGTGTGCCCACTGCCACTGCCCCCAGGTCCCTGTTGTTGTTGGGGTGGTGGGTTACCCTGGGTTCCCTGTAATGATGGACACACTGCTGATTGACGTGTCCTGGGGACGGAGGTGGGTGCTGTGCTGGTGTTTCCATAGGGGGGAAGCTCTGTAGTGGCCTGTGACTGTGTGATGGGAACCGACTGTCCCGAGGTCCCCGATGGGCCGGGCTGGTCATCTAGATCCAGTTGGACAGAGGTGCTGTCATCACTGTTGGCCTCTTCTGTTGGTGGTGTGGACATGTGTGGACCCTCCTGTCCGGTGACGTTGGGTAGGGGTCCTGCAGGGGTATAAAAGGATGTTTATTGCATCTGTGTGTGGCATGGTGTGCAATGGGTGGGTGACCGTGTACCCCAGTGCTTGCATTCCTGTGTGGGACCTTGTGTGATGATGTTTTAGGGGGGTGTATGGGTATGTGCAGTGGACATGCTTTAGTGATGTGTGTCCATGCTTTGTTGTTGCATGCAGGGCTTGGTGTTGGGATGGGTGGTTTGTGATATTGGGACATGTGTGAGGAGTTGGAGTGATGGGGGTGATGAGGGTGGGGGTATGTGATGGCATGCAGGTAGGGTGGGGGATGTAATAGCTAAGATTTGACTTACCAGAGTCCATTCCTCCACCTACTCCTGCGAGGCCCTCAGGATGCAGAATCGCCAAGACCTGCTCCTCCCATGTTGTTAGCTGTGGGGGAGGAGGTGGGGGTCCGCCGCCAGTCCGCTGAACCGCAAGGTGGTGTCTTGAGACCACGGAACGCACCTTCCCCCGTAGGTCGTTCCACCTCTTCCTGATGTCATCCCAATTTCTTGGGTGTTGTCCCACTGCGTTGAGCCTGTCCACTATTCTTTGCCATAGCTCAATCTTCCTAGCTATGGAGGTGTGCTGCACCTGTGATCTGAATAGCTGTGGCTCTACCCGGACGATTTCCTCCACCATGACCCTTAACTCCTCCTCCAAGAACCTGGGGTGTTTTAGCCGTGCCATGGGGTGGTATGGGTGATGTGTGGGGTGGTGTGTGGGGTGATAAGTGTACTGATATGTAGTGGTGTGTTGTGTGAGGTGCGTGGAAGTTATGTGGGTGATGGTGTTGTGTGCTTGTGGATGCTAGTATTGTTGATGGTGGTGTCTCTCTCTGGTCTTCTCTCGATAATTGTGGTCGTAAGGGTTTGTGGGTAATGTGGGTAATGTGGGTGTGTGTTTTATATTGTATTGGGTGTGTGGGAGTGGTGTGTGTATGTGTATCAGGTGTGTGTATTTAGAATTATCCAATGTGGCTATGTTTTGGAGATGTGTGTGTATTTTGAGCGCAGCGGTGTGAACCGTCAATGGAATACCGCGGTTGAAAGACCGCCGCGTGGATTCGTGGGTCGTGATAGTGTGGGCGTATTTCTGTTGGCGTGACGGTGGAGGTTTTGTTTTGCCAGTTTATCAATGACCTTTGGTGTGGTGGACTTGTGTGGGTGTCTGAATATTGGCGGATTCCGTGCTGTGGTTCATAATAGCTGTGGCGGAATTCCGCGGCCGCGGCGGTGTTTTGGCGGTCTTCTGCACGGCAGTAATCGGCTTTTACCGCCAATGTTATAATGACCGTCTATGTCTTTTTGTTGAGAAACTCTTGAACAACCCGGTTGATGCAGTGCGACAAACACAGGTCACTGAAATAGTCACCATCCGACATGGTCTAGACTATGTTACTGCCATTGTCTGTGGCAACAAATCCAATTCAGAGAACTCTGGGTCACAGCCATTCAGACACCTTGCTATTAAATTTGTCCAAGATGTTTGCAGCTGTATGTAATTTATCTATGATGAACATGGCAACTGTTGCATGCCGTCAAACCCTCTTAAAAATTTCTTCAGGACCAAAACCTGTAGATAGCATTTGCTTTACCCCCGCAACAGAGATGTAGGGGGTCATTCCGACCGCCGGGGCCGGGGTCGGCGGGAGCACCGCCAACAGACTGGCGGTGCCCCGCAGGGCATTCTGACCGCGGCGGTTTGGCCGCGGTCAGAACAGGAAAACCGGCGGCGTTCCGCTGGTTTTCCGCTGCCCTGGGAATCCCTCATGGCGGCGCAGCTTGCTGCGCCGCCATGGGGGATTCCGACCCCCTCACCGCCATCCTGTTCCTGGCGGTTCCGACCGCCAGGAACAGGATGGCGGTGAGGGGTGTCGTGGGGCCCCTGGGGGCCCCTACAGTGCCCATGCCAATGGCATGGGCACTGCAGGGTCCCCCGTAAGAGGGCCCCACTTTGAATTTCAGTGTCTGCTTTGCAGACACTGAAATTCGCGACGGGTGCCACTGCACCCGTCGAACACCCTCCACTCCGCCGGCTCCATTCGGAGCCGGCTTCCTCGTGGAAGGGTGTTTCCCACAGGGCTGGCGGGCGGCCTTTTGGCGGTCACCCGCCAGCCCAGTGGGAAACCCAGAATGACCGCCGCGGTCTTCTGACCGCGGGACGGTCTTCTGGCGGTCCCAGCCAGGCCGGCGGCTACCGACGCCGGCTGGGGTCAGAATGACCCCCCTAGTGTTCAGTGATGCACATGTAATCAGTAGCCTGACAACTGGTCTACATGTCTGTCATCAGGTGGATAGTGTCCAATTGTCCAACCAATTGCAGCGCATTGTGATGCAGCTCTGGAACAGCAACTATGGCAAAATAGGTCAACTTGGAACTTTCCATTTTGGGCAGACAGCTGCCACAAATTCTAAGAATCCTACTCCTTCCACAGAAGAAAATGGGAGAAGGTCCACTGCTAACCCTTTTGCCAGCTTCCCAGTATACAAATGCACCATTGGGTGGTTGCAGTCTTAGGAACCCTCCTGCATAAACATGTCCATAATAGTAGCCTGGATTTTCTTCTTTTCTGGGATCACTGATGGAGGCGACTTTCGAGAAGTAGGTGGTGGTAGACTCAGTGTGCATTGTGGTGCAGTTGCCGTATGCTGTGGTGTCTCCATCTGACACTGTGAATTCCTGTGCCATTGTGAGATCGCTGACGTGGGTGATTGTGGCACACTGCTGGGAACTGCACTGCACCTTCACCACCAAAACAACATTAAGCAATTTTATTAAGGTGCTCCTTCCACCAGATTTTGGGGGTCATTCTGACCCTGGCGGCCGGTGACCGCCAGGGTCAGCGACCACGGGAGCACCGCCAACAGGCTGGAGGTGCTCCCGAGGGCATTCTGACCGCGGCGGTTCAGCCGCGGTCAGAAAGGGTAAACCGGCGGTCTCCTGCCTTTACCGCCGCGGTCAGAATAGCCCTGGAAGCACCGCCAGCCTGTTGGCGGTGCTTCCGCTGCCCTCCGCCCTGGCGGTCAGAGAACGCCAGGGTTGGAATGAGGGCCTGAATGTTGTAGCATGGGTGAGCGCCAATGGTGGATGAATGGATGGATAGATGGAGAAATGGTTGGACAGATTGATAGATCAAGGCACAATGCAAAATTAAATACCTTGAAGGAATGAAAAAAAAATATATATATATATTACAAAATAAAATGTAAATAAAAAAGGAATGAATTAAAAAAAATATTCAACAAAATAAAACATTCACATAAAAAATTATAATACAAAATTTGAATGAAAATTCAAATACAAAATTAAAATAAAAACAAAAATAAATTTAAATTAAACACATGATCAATAATTGCAGATGTTTGTATGAGAGGACTGGAAGAAAAAAGCCTATTGAGAGGAAAGAACAAAGGAGGCACAAAATAAAAAATGCAAAACAAAGGAAGAAAATGTGTCAGAATCATATTCTTTTAGTATATATATATATATATATATATATATATATATATATATATATATATATACACACAACAATAATCTCTAAGCATATCAATAATAAACCAATATCAAGGGGGTCATTACAACATTGGCGGTATAAGGCGCTTACCGCCATGCAGAAGACCGCCAATACACCGCGGCGGCGGCAGTAGACCGCCACAGCTATTATCACACACATCACGGAATCCGCCGAAATTCAGACACCCACACAACACCGCCACACCAAAGGTCAGCGATAAACATGCGGAAACAAATCCTCCACCTCCACGCCAACAGAAACACGCCCATGCTATTACGACCCACGAATCCATACACACACATCTCCAAAACACCGCCACATTGGACAATTCCAAATACACACACCTGATACACATACAAACAACACTCCCACACACCCAACACAATATAAAACACAGACCCACATCACCCACAAACACCTACAACCAGAAATTCTGAGAGAAGGCCAGAGAGAGAGCACAGCTATTAACAACCCCATCATACAGAGGCACACAACACCATCATCCACACAACATCCACGCACAAAACACCACATACCACTACACTCACCACACTCATCACCACATACACCGCCCCACACATCACACACACCGCCCCATGTCACGCCAAAGACATCCCCGCTTCTCCGAGGAGGAGCTCAGGGTCATGGTGGAGGAAATCATCCGGGTAGAGCCTCAGCTATTTGGCTCACAGGTACAGCACACCTCAATAGCCAGGAAGATGAAGCTATGGCGAAGAAGAGGGTCAACGCCGTGGGACAGCACCCAAGAAATAGGGAGGACATCAGGAAGAGGTGGAACGTCCTACGGGGGAAGGTGCGTTCAACGGTCTCCAGACACACAACATTGCGGTTCAGCGGACTGGCGGCGGACCCCCACCTCCTCCCCCACAACTAATAACATGGGAGGAGCAAGTCTTGACCATCATGCATCCTGAGGGCCTCGGAGGAGTCGGTGGAGGATGGGACACTGGTAAGTCAGATCTTAACTATCATATCCCCCACCCTACCTGCATGCTCTCACACACCCCCACCCTCACCCTCTCCCCTATCACTACAACTCCTGACTAATGTACTAATAACACAAACCACAAATCCCAACACCAAGCCCTGCATGACAAAACTAAGCATGGACACCCAGCACTAAAGCATGCCCACTGCACATACCCATACAACCCCCTAAACCACCATCACACAAGCTCCCACACAGGAATGCTTGCACTGGGGTACACGCTAACCCACCCATTGCACACCATTACGCACACACATGCAATAATCATGCTCTTATGCCCCTGCAGGAACCCGAAGGACCGTCACCACACCAGAGGGTCCAGACAACACCACTCCACCCCCAGAAGAGGCCCACAGTGATGATAGCAGCTGTGCCCTACTGGATCCTGATGACCAGCCCGGACCATCGTGGGCCTCGGACAGTCAGTTCCCCTTGCACAGGCACAGCCCAACACCGACCTTCCACCCTCTGGTAACACCAGCACATCACCCACCCAGTGGGCCCAAACCTCCGTACCCAGGACAGGTCAATCAGCGGTGTGTCCACCACTACAGGGAACCCAGGAGAACCCACCACCCCAACAACAACAGGGACCTGGGGGCAGAGGTAGTGGGCACACGGTCCAGGGGACGGAGGCACAGGAACACAGGGGAACTGGGAGTGCTGCTGTGCGATAGGGGGCGGACAGGCCAAGGGAACCCACTCTCCACGAGGCCCTATCCTCCATCATGGGAGCATACGACCACTCCCAGGAGACAATGGCGACTGTCCTGGACAAGTTGCAGGAGACCCTGTGCCTGCAGGAGGAACAGTATTTGGGCTTCAGGGAGGAGCTCAGGACCATCAGCTCCGCCCTGGGCACATCATAGGGGTGCTGAAGGACATACAGCAGACCTTGAGGGACACTGTGGCACTCCAAGGGGCCCCTGACACTAGCCAGGATGATGAAATGCCCACCACCTCTGCCGGCGCTAGTGGACAGGACGCCCGCCACAGGACCACCACACCAGCACCCCACCCCCTGCATATGGACAACCACCACGCAAGCGGTCCCTGAGATCCAGGAACAGGACAGAGCAAGATGGCAAGACCCCGCCAGGAAATGAGACCACCCTGTTTGTCCTCCCACTGTCCCACTTTGTTACCCTGTCCATACTTAAACTGCCCCAGCTCTACTTCCTATGCCCAGATGGGCAGTGCACCTGTGAGACTAAAAGACTGGACTCTGCCATGGACATTCCTCCGCCATCACCCATCCTCATTTTACAACCCCCTCCTATTTCTGAGCACTTCAATAAACACCCTTGAAACACAAAACAATCTGGAGTCAGTCTGTGATTTAGTAAATATGTATTATCAATGACAGTGTCATAATGCGTTTCCTATTGTAAAGCTAACATACCTATGTCACACATCACAGGTCCTTGAAGGATGCAAGCAGATGACACTTTGGTAACCACACCTGTGAAACCGTAATGGAAAGGTACAACTCAGTTACCAAATACTGGTTGAAATCGGCAGACAGGATAGAGGTAGACGTGTGAAAGTTAATGTAATGGTAAAAATGAAAATGTTCTCACCTGTGTGTCACTGGAAATATTGCTGTATGACTGACTCCCTGTTGTCGTTGTCTTCTTCCTCAGCTTCCTCCTCATCACTGTCCACAGGCTCCACAGGTTCCACAGCTGCTACAACACCGTCATCTGGATCATCCTCCTGCAGAAAAGGCACCTGGCGTCGCAAAGCCAAATTATGAAGTATCGAGCAGGCAATGATGATCTGGCACACCTTCTACGGTGAGTAGAATAAGGAACCACCTGTCATATGGAGGCACCTGAACCTGGCCTTCAGGAGGCCGAAGGTGCGTTCGATCACCCTCCTAGTCTGCCCATGGGCCTCATTGTAGCGTTCCTCTGCCCTGGTCCTGGGATTCCTCACTGGGGTCAATAGCCAGGACAGATTGTGGTAACCAGAGTCCCCCAATAGCCATACACGGTGCCTCTGGAGTTGACCCATCATATCAGGGATGCTGCTATTCCACAGGATGTAGGCGTCATGCACTGAGCCAGGGAACATAGCATTTACCTGCGAGATGTACTGGTCTGCCAAACAGACCATCTGAACATTCCTAGAATGATAACTCTTCCTGTTCCTTTCCACCTGTTCACTCCTGTGGGGGGGGACCAGAGCTACATGGGTCCCATCAATGGCACCTATGACGTTGGGGATATGTCCAAGGGCATAGAAGTCACCTTTAACTGTAGGCAAATCTGCCACCTCAGGGAAAATTATATATCTCCTTACGTGTTTCAGCAGGGCAGACAACACTCTGGACAGCACGTTGGAAAACATAGGCTGGGACATCCCTGATGCCATGGCCACTGTTGTCTGAAAAGACCCACTAGCAAGGAAATGGAGCACTGACAGCACCTGCACGTCAGAGGGGATTACAGTCGGATGGCGGATTGGTGACATCAGGTCTGGCTCCAACTGGGTACATAGTTCCTGGATTGTGGCACGGTCAAACCGGTAGGTGACGATGACATGTCACTCTTCCATTGTCAACAGGTCCACCAGCGGTCGGTACACCGGAGGATTCCACCATCTTCTCACTTGTCCCAGCTGACGGTACCTACGAAGGACAACAGCGACGAATCAGTCATTATTCCTCCAGGTATGTACCCACAGTTACACACAAGACTACACCACTCACAAAACCCTTGTGTTGAGTGTAGGCCTAGCTATGTGTGACGCAGAGGTAAATTAAGCCATGTGGGCCCCTGAAATGGCGGCTGCCTGACCTCTAAACTGGGACAATGGGATTGTGGGGTAACTGCGCTGGCGTTGCACACCGTCGAGGTAGGTGGTCGTGGACCGCGGCTCAATGCTGCATTGGTTGACATAGGACCTTATGGGTCCCAGGAGACAATGAACAGGTGCGCCGGCGGTGATGATGCGCACTGGCGCGGACATCACCGCCGCGGACGTCACAGCCATTTTCTATCTGTTCAATCACTAGATACCTGACCTTCGAAGGAGAGGACCTACACTGCAAGTGCTGCTGTGACCTCGGTCTGGAAGTGACGATGGCTGCTGCGTCTGGGGAAAGGGCCCCTGACTTCACTGCACAGGAGTTGGAGAAACTGGTAGACGGGGTCCTCCCCCAGTACACGCTACTCTACGGTCCTCCAGACCAACAGGTTAGTACAGAAGGAGCACTTTGTATGGGCTAGCCTGGGTGAAGAGGGCTGATTGGAAGAGGGAAGGGGGCCAAGTTCATAGAACATTAATGCATGGGAATGAATGGGCCACATGGCCAGAGTAGGGAGGGGGCCACTCACATCGACGGTGCAGTTGGTGATGACTGTTCCTCTTTCCTTGTGCATGTCATGTAGGTCAACGCCCACCAGAAGAGGGACATCTGGCGTGCCATCGCCTAGGAGGTCCGGACCCTGGGGGCCCACCAGAGACGGGGCACCCACTGCCGGAAAAGATGGGAGGACATTCGCCGCTGCAGCAAGAAGACTGCGGTGGCTCAGCTGGGGATGGCCTCCCAACGTGGGAGGGGTGCCCGTCGCACCATGACCCCCCTGAACTTCCGGATCCTGGCGGTGGCCTACCCGGAGTTGGATGGGCGCTTGAGGGAATCACAGCAGACACCAGGGGGTGAGTACACTCTCATTCAGTTGACTGCGTGCAGTGGAGGTGTCTGGGTGGGGGAGGTGGGCTGTGGGTTTCCCTAGGCCAGGGCGAGTTCGGTAGGCAAGGCCCCTCCGTAATGCAGGCCATGTGGCACTCTACCCCACCTCAGCAGAGTGCCAAGTACAGGTATAGTTGCCCCTGTGGCATCCATGTGTGCCGATGTCCACCATTGCCATGTAGGCCATATCCCAGAAATTGCATATGCAGAGGGCAGGAGCACGGCGTAATGCAGGGGGCTGCTGTGTCTGTCTTGTCCGCCAACGGTAGCGGTATGCCATGCACTCAAACTCTCTTTCTTCTGTATCCCCCCCCCCTTTTCTGCTCTCCCTGTCCTTTTGTACATCAGCATCATCAGGCGGAGGTACAGTGGCACCGGAGCACGAGGGAGCTGCATCCCACATGGCCATGGAGGGCCACACCACGGACTCTGAATGCACAAGTGGGACGGAGGGCGAGGGGAGCTTCACGTCGGCCACCGGATCACCAAGCAGCGACACAGACTCGTTCGCCGATGGGGGCTCCCTTGTGGTGGCGGCACCATCTGTGCACGCCACTTCTACAGGTACAGCCTCCACCTCCCCTACCAGCACCGCCCTCCCAGCAGCCCCTCAGCGTTCACCCCGTGCCCGCTCACCCAGGAGGGTGGGCATCACCTTCGCCCCAGGCACCTCAGGTCCTGCCCCAGTCACCCCTGCTGCCCTCAGTGAGGAGGCCATTGACCTCCTCAGGTCACTCACTGTTGGGAAGTCTACCATTGTGAATGCCATCCAGGGTGTAGAACGAGAGTTGCAACATGGTAATGCATTCCTGGAGAGCATTCATTCTGGTCAGGCTGTCCTTCAGCGAACCCTGCAATCTCTGGCCTCAGCACTGATGGCAGCCATTGTCCCTGTGTCCAGCCTCCCCCCTCCAACCTCCTCCACCCAGACCCAATCCCCTGTACCCCAGCCCATCCCAAGCACACCTACAGACCAGCATGCACACAAGTCAGCACACACAAGTAGCTCAAGCAAACATAGGCACCACACAACCCACAGGCACTCAAGCAAGCCTCACCCACGTACAGACACATCAACATCTACTGCCTCCACTGTGTCCCCCTCCTCCTCTTCTCCTTCCTCCCTCCTCCCTCCCAGTCTTGTCTACACACACACCTGCATGCACCACATCTACAGGCACCATGAATCGCACAAGGAGACCCAGCACCCCAAGCCGCTCACCTACACTCACCACCTCCACTGCCATTTACATGTCCCCTGTGCCCTCTCCCAGTGTGTCTGTGACGCCCCCTCCCAAAGTACACAAACGCCAGCAACCACACACCCAACATCCATCCACCTCACAACAGCCTCCAGTACTGCACCTGCACCCAAAACACCTATAGTGACACCGCCGACAACCACCTCCTCTTCCTCCAATCCAAGACCCCCTCCAACTACCCATCCCAGTGTACGTCAGAAACTGCCCCTCTGTAAAGTTGACCTTTTTGCCCCCACCCCCCCTCCAATTCATCAGTCCCGTCGTAGCGCCTCAGCCAAAAAGCCTCCAATACCAGTGGTGCCTGTTCAAGGTTTGTGAAGTGCACCGGCCACCAGGGCAGGCAGTGTGACCCGGAGCCAAGGCACTGGCAGCCCACCCCCTGTAAAGGCTCTAAAATTGGAGAGTGGACGACGGGACCGTGTTAAGACTCCTGGTGGGAAAACAACTGACATGGGTTCCAAGGGGATTGGAGAGTCAGCTGTGACTCCACCAAAGGTGGGAAGGGCCAGAGGAAGTCTGCCCAGCCTGTTGTGAGTGTCACGGCGGAGAAGGGCGGCATCATTCCCGGCGGTCGAGACACAACCGCCAGCAGTGTTGTTACTGGTCAGGAGACCCCCGCCACCGCCAGAGTCAGTGCCCATGAGGGCCCAAGTATCGTCACTGGTCAGGAGACCACCACCATAGTCACAGCCCAGGAGGGCCCAAGTATCGTCACTGGTCAGGAGACCACCACCATAGTCACAGCCCAGGAGGGCCCAAGTATCGTCACTGGTCAGGAGACCACCGCCACCGCCGGAGTCAGTGCCCAGGAGGGCCCCGGCTGCCACAGCCAAGGTGGGCTATGATGGAATGTCATGCCACACACCAATGCCCAGTGTAAGTAACGTCATGCCACACACCAATGTCCATACCAGAACCGCCATGGCAAAGCACCGCTGAACAGTCCAGAACCGCCATGGCAAAGCACCGCTGAACAGTCCAGAACCGCATTGGCAAAGCACCGCTGAACAGTCCAGAACCGCCATGGCAAAGCACAGCTGAACAGTCCAGAACCGCCATGGCAAAGCACCGCTGAACAGTCCAGAGACCGCCATGGCAAAGCACAGCTGAACAGTCCAGAACCGCCATGGCAAAGCACCGCTGAACAGTCCAGAGACCGCCATGGCAAAGCACAGCTGAACAGGGCAAAGACCGCCATGGGAAAGCACCGCTGAACAGTCCAGAACCGCCATGGCAAAGCACCGCTGAACAGGCCAAAGACCGCCATGGTAAAGCACCGCTGAACAGTCCAGAACCGTCATGGCAAAGCACCGCTGAACAGGGCAAAGACCGCCATGGTAAAGCACTGCTGAACAGTCCAGAACCGCCATGGCAAAGCACCGCTGAACAGTCCAGAACCGCCATGCAAAGCACCGCTGAACAGGGCAAAGACTGCCATGGTAAACCACCGCTGAACAGTCCAGAACCACCATGGCAAAGCACCGCTGAACAGTCCAGAACCGCCATGGTAAAGCACTGCTGAACAGTCCAGAACCGCCATGGCAAAGCACCGCTGAACAGTCCAGAACCGCCATGCAAAGCACCGCTGAACAGGGCAAAGACTGCCATGGTAAACCACCGCTGAACAGTCCAGAACCACCATGGCAAAGCACCGCTGAACAGTCCAGAAACGCCATGGTAAAGCACCGCTGAAAAGTCCAGAGACCGCCACGGCAAAGCACCACTGAACAGGGCAAAGACCGCCATGGTGAAGACCGCTGAACAGGGCAAGCACCGGGTAGGAATGAATAGACCGCCACATCAGGCATCCTTATCCCACGGGCCTTATCCCACGGGGAGACTCATCCAGTCTGGGCACCAGTCCCCCTCCAGAACCAGTGGAGACATGCACCCACTACCTCAGTCCTGCACAGGATGAAGCACTCTGGGCACCAGAACCAGTGGAGAATGTTATCGACTTGAGAGACTGTGGCTTTGTACTCCCCAGGATGGCACGGTGGGCACCCCACCCACTGTAGAGACTTGAGAGACTGCGGCTTTGCACTCCCCAGGATGGCACAGTGGGCACCCCACCCACTGTAGAGACTTGAGAGACTGTGGCTTTGCACTCCCCAGGATAGAGCAGTGGGCAAACCACCCACTGTAGAGACTTGAGAGACTGTGGCTTTGCACTCCCCAGGATACATCAATGGGCATGGAGCCCCGTCGTGGATCTGGCTTTGCAGTAATCCGTCTGAGGTGCCCCCCACTTCCCTTCCCCCTGAGGTGCCTGTAGTATTTCTATCTGATGCCCCGGCAGTGTTCTCTCCGATTGTGGTCAGGTATCTTTTGTGGGCCTCGCCCATGCATTTTTGGACTGTTGGTGCACGGACATTGTTATGTACATATCTGCACTACTTCTCGTAATGTATATATTTCTGACTGAATTTCGTATATATCTGTATATTTTTGAAAGACATGTATATTGCAACATTACAATGTTTGAACTGATTTCGCTTTGTCTTTTCATTCTTCCGGGGGGATTGTGGGTTGTTACTGTGATTTTTGTGGATGCATTGGTGTGTATGTTGTAATATGCGAGGGTGGGGGTGGGGGTGTTTGGTGGGTGTCCCCCTAACTTTTGCCTCCCCCCCATGTCGTAGGTGCAGTACTCACCGTTGTCTTCGGCACCTACGTAAATGGTGGTCGTAGAGGAGCAGAAAGACAAGGGCAGGGAGTATTTCGAGTTCCGGGTCCATGGAGTCCTCGTTCCTTGTGGGATGTGTTCAGGTGAGCGTTTTCCCATTGCAAAAGCTGTTTCCGCCGTGTTTTTATCCATGGTGAATCCGCCCCGGAAAAGGTGGCTGATTGGCGGGTTGTGATACTATGGGCGGTACATTGTCTTCCGCCTGTCTGTTGGCGGTGACCGCCGCGCTGCTTGTCTGTACCGCCGTGGCGGGCGGTGTGTTAAAGTGTCTGTCTTTGTTGGCGGTTTCCGCCTGGGTCATAATTCCCTTTTTTTATCCGCTGCCCTGTTTGCGGTATTACCGCAGCTTTAACACCGTCCGCCAGGATTGTAATGACCCCCTTTGTTTCTCACCGCTGAGGTCTGCCTCTCTCATTGGATTGCATTGGAAAGGCCCTTTCACATGGCTAAGTGGTATTGTCTGATCTTTGAGGGGTGGCACAGGCATGTTTGGTATGGTTGGAATGGTAGTGAGAAATGCTGCTTACTGGTGTAGGTGGATATTGTATTGCCATTGTAGGAATGTCACTTTTAGAAAGTGGGCATTTCTCTGTGCTTATGACTCTGGCATTTTGCAGATTGACTCGAATCCGCTCCAATCCACATCCAAACTGACAGCTGGGCTTTGTGTAGGTGTAACAGGACTGCATTCTGAGCGGTATATTCCCTACTGATGGAGGAGAAGGGGATACTACTGGAACTGGTTAGAGCTGGCTTCAACCCCCTTCCCTCCTCTGTGAAAGCTGAGCAAAAATAAGTATTAGTACAGGACATTGTTCCCCAAATTTTGAGACAGACACTGTGTGCACTTGGCATCAGATGCTGCTGAAAGGGACTATTATGCCAGAAGGAACCGTTAATAGGACTGACCTGCTGTTGTGCTGAGCTGTGACCTGCAAGGTCATAAGAAGAACTGGCCTGCCACTGCCCCTCCTGCAACTCCGTGTCCCCAGTTGTTCTCCAGGGAACTGGGTGGCACGCTCCCATATCCCGCTATTTCATACATACTAGCATGAGGTGAGCACTACTCTTGAATCTGCTGGGAGTGCCGGCTGAGAGCTCCTGGCCTCCATGGAGTGGTGTCCAAGGGACCATGAGGTTGAGGGTGCAGCACTGTCTTGTCCCTGTTCTGTGGTGGGGCCAGCAAGAGGAGAAGTGTGGCAGCTACTATGGATGGAGTAAGGAAAATGCAGATGGAGTGTCTTCCCCTTGGTGCCCCTGGGGGACAAGGAAGCATCCACTTTTCTGTGTTGTAGTCGGGCAGCGAAGCCGCAACTTTTCTTTTGGGCCCTCACTGATGCAACCTTGGATCAACTGATTCTGGCCCTGTGAGGCCATCATCGCCACCAAAGATGTTGCACCCGGGTGAGAAGAGACCTTGGGGCGCAGAGAAAGGTCCCAGACTCGACAGCTGCACCTCATGGTTGCATGCAGCCATGGTTGAGCCCTTGTGCTTTCCCAAAGGAGAAGACTCTTGGAGGTCTCCCTGGCATGGGCCCTGTTGTGAAGTAGAAGGCTGTCCGTGAGGCTCTGGAGGGCTCTAGACATTCTGAAATACCAGAGCAGCCCTCCTGGGATGGAGGTAGGGTGCGTGGAGTTTGCTGGGTACACGGGGACCCAGCGAAATCTCCCCGCAGAACCTCACTGTGTGCCCCGTGTTGCTCATACCTTGGGGGCCTTCTTGACTTTACTGGCCAGCCGGGGAGGGACCCTCAACAGATATCCTGGCCTTACCATTGCAGAATTGTGCTACTGTATTACGGGCACAGGAGCTCAGGAGCTCATGTGCCTGACGTGGTGTTTTTTTTTTACTCTCCAGATTATTCATAAGCAAAGCGCAGACATGCTCCGACTTTCATGTATAAGGTGTTTGAGGGTGATCCCTTTAGGTTCTGCCTTCCCCCTGTGAAGGTTACTGTCCTCATTAACTATGATGCATGTCATGCCCTGATGGATTTTATTGTTTTTCCTTGCTACTGCTAGCAAAACGTATTTCAGGTTTTGTATTGCGTGCATGGGTAGAGTAACGTTGTTTAGGACATAAGCTGCCATTTGGGAATGTTTCTTATCTATGTGCATTCATGATGATGTCTTGGAATTCATGATAAGGGGTTCATTATGACATGTGTTTTGGTGATAATGATTACCTAACTATTGCTTGCTTTCGTAGAGGACTAATAACCTGTGTGATGTTCAGACAACTGCTTGAGTAGCAGGGCATTACTGGTACATGTTGTGTTTGGTGTAATGATTTATGTGCTATACTCTTTATTTTTATAGACCTTGTTGTGGAGTTTCCTTTGTGGTGTATTTATTGAGTCAATAGATTTTTGTGAGCCTTGTGAAAACGCTTTGCACATTGCCTCTGGGATAAGCCTAACTGTTCGTGCCAGGCTACCAAGGGAGTAAACAGGGGTTATCTTAGGTGTGTCGCTCTCTTGCTCTGACTAGAATGTTGGTTACTGCCTGGCTGAGGTACCTAGCCTAGCCAATCAGGAACCCCATTTCTAACGCAAGGCTATGGCAAAAAGCCACACTGGCTAGATGCACAAAATGGCTGCCAGCCACATTGTCAAACAACAAGAAGATGAACAAAGAACACATGCAAGACTATGGCAAATATGTACTGGCTGGATGCATAAAAAGGCCAACAGCCACATTGTCAAACAACAACTGCGAGCCCGGAGGCATGGATAGCAAAAAACACATGCAAGCTATGGACATAGACTGCACAAAATGGCCCCTGGGCACACGGCATGGAGAACAAAAGACAAATGGTGGATGATGACAAACACACACACACATATACATACACACATATACTGGCCATACGAAGGCATGGTGGTAACATTCATTAAACACTAACATAAATTTAGCAATGTAAAACATGAAAAATAACTGAGCCATAATATTTAACAACAACACACATTCTCCTATGCAATCAAATATTACCCCAATAGCCAACATTTTTAATTTCATCCAATGCCATTCCTGCCTTAAATGACATTTTAAAAACATATGCCACTGAAACATTTATTTCATGCACTGATGACTACCAGAACTTGGTATACTGGCTAAATGGTCCATTGGAAATCTAGGACACATAGTAAAATAATATTGCAAAACTACAAACATAAAAAAAATGTACTGAGCTGTCCAGCAATTTTACCATTATAAAGTTTAAACATCAAGGGCCTCATTATGACATTGGCTGTAAGTCCCGCTACCCACATTATGACACACACATAGCAATCCGTCACTATACAGCCACACACACAAGTCCGCCAGTCCAAAGGTCAGTGATAAACTGGAGGTAGCAAAAACCACACCGTTACACCAACAGAACTACGCCCACAGCATTATGACTCACGATTGACTGCAGCGGACATTCAACCGAGGTAAACCATTGGAGGTACATACCGCCGTGCTCTAAATACACACACACACACACAAAACAACACTACATTGGACAATTCAAACTATACACCTGTCACTCATACACACACCACAGCCAAACACCCACACCACTATAAAACACACACCCACACTACCCACAACCCTTTACAACCAGCAAAAATTGCCAACTGAGAGGGATAGACCAAAAGCACCCACAGAACCAGAACCACATAACACCATCACCCGTACACCATCCACGCACCTTACAGCACACACCCCAACACAGCACCCCACACACCATCACACCCACCACTCAAACTACACCCATGGCACCACAAAGACATCCCAGGTTCTCAGAGGAGGAGCTATGGGTAATGGTGGAGGAAATGATCCGTGTAGAGCCACAGCTATTCGGATCACAGGTGCAGCAGACATCCATCGCTAGGAAGATGGAGCTATGGCAGAGAATCGTGGACAGGGTCAACGCTGTTGGGCAGCACTCCAGAACAAGGGATGACATCAGGAAGAGACGGAACAACCTATGGGGGAAGATGCATTCCAGGGTAGCAAGACACCAAATAGCAGTACAGAGGACTGGCAGTGGACCCCCAACTCCTCCCCCACAACTAACAACATAGGAGGAGCACGTCTTGGCAATCATGCATCCAGAGGGCCTGGCAGGAGTAGCAGGAGGACTGGACTCTGGTAAGTTAAATCTTTATTAGTTTCACCCCCCCTACCTGGATGCCATCACGAACCACCACCCGTAACCTCAACCCCATCACTCCACCACCTCACATACACCCCACCATCACAACCCACCCATCCCAATACCAAGCCCTGCACGTAATACCAATGCACGGACCCCCATCACAGACCTGCATGGACCCCCATCACTAAAGCATGTACAGTAGAGACAATCACCTAGCCCACCAAATGACTACTCACACAAGTCAAAGCTGCCAGGACAATCACAACCATAGAGGGCAACACACCCATGCACAAGATGTCACACACAGAAACAATAACACTGCATTTACATCCCCACAGGTCCCCCACCCAACGTCACCAGAGAGGAGGTGCCAGCAACATCCAGTCCCCCCACACATGAGGCCCACAGGGATGACAGCAGTTCTGGACGCCTGGATCTGGATGACCAACCTGGTGCATCAGGGATCTCCAGACAGACGTTTACCCAGACACAGTGCCATACCACCACAGAGCCTCCCTCCTCAGGAAACACCAGCACAGCACCCACCCAGCAGGCCCATCACTCTGTCCCCAGAACACATCAATCAGCAGTGTGTTCCCCCTTCAGGGACCCCAAGACACCTCACAAACACAGGACAATCAGGGATCTTGGGTCAGTGGCAGTGAGGGGAAGCTGGCACAGGGGACAGAAGCACAGGACAATAGAGAAGCTGGGAATACTGCTGTGCGACAGGGGGAGGACAGGCCCAGGGAACCAACTCTCCAGGAGGCACTCACTAAGATCCTTGGAGCATACGACAATTCCCAGGAGATGATGGGTCAGATACTGGACAGGTTGCAGGAGACCCAACGGCTGCAGGAGGGACAGTACCTGGGGATCAGGGAGGACCTCTAGGACTTCAATACCACCCTGGTCACCGTTACAGGGGTGCTGGCAGACATGGCCAACACCATGAGGGAGGCAGTGGCACACCACCGGGCCCCTGACACTAGCCACACCGATGAACAGCCTTACACCTCCACTGCCACTAGTGGACAGGAGGCCCGCCACAGGAACAACAGGCCACCAGCACCTCTCCCCCTGCAGAAGGTGAACCACCCCGCAACCGGTCCTTGCGATCCAGGAAGAAGCCAGAGAATATTGCCAAGAACCCTGCCAGAAAATAAGACCCTCCTGATTGTGACCCTTGTGTCCCACTCTGTCACCCTGTCTACCTTGAACTGCCATTGCTCCCCTTCCTATGCCCCCTTGGACAATGCACCTGTGATACAAATCGACTGGATTCTATCCTGGACTTTCCTCCACCATCACCCCAGCCCATTGCACATACCCCTCTACTTATTGGCACTTATATAAACACCATTTAAAAAATACAAGTATGGAGTCTGGCAAATTATTGAACTATGTATTCATTTAACAAGCTTTAAACACTGCAAAACAACAGAACAGGAATGTATGAGTAGGAATGACCTGTAGTAGGCTGCAGTCAACACACCAGGAGCCAGAGTGGGGCACGGATATCTGAAAATAGAGATGCCAAAGGGTACAGTAAGTGGCCATAGTATTGGGAGAATCTGCCTGCTATGTACAATGTCAAACACAAAACTGTCGATGTAAAGTGAAGTTACAGTGTCTTACCTGTGTGTCACTGGAAGTATTGTCGTATTATTGCTGTTCTGTTGTCCTCATCCTCATCCTCATCCTCTGCCTCCTCATCTTCACTGTCCACAGGGTCCACTGCTGCGACACGCCCATCTCCAGCCTTATCCTCCTTCAGAAAAGGCACATGACGTCTCAAGGCAAGGTTATGCAACATTCAGCATGCCACGATGATCTGGCAGACTTTCTTTGGTGAGTAGTACAGGGATCCACCAGTTAGATGGAGGAAATTAAATCTGGTCTTCAGGAGGCAAAAGGTCCTCTTCATAATCCTCCTTGTCCCCCCATGTGCCTCATTGTAACGTTCCTCTGCTCTTGTCCTCGCATTCCTCACTGGGATTAGTAGCCGTGAGAGGTTGGGGTAACCAGAGTCACCTGCAAATATCAGGGGACAATTGTTAGCCACACACTCACCCTTAGGGCCCACACCATACACCAACATCCACTGGGTGGGAACCAAGGCTCACCTATTAGCCACACCCTGTGCCTCTGCAGTTGGCCCATTACATTTGGGATGCTGCTATTCCTCAGGATAAAGGCATCATGCACAGACCCAGGATATTTTGCATTGACGTGGGAGAGGTACTGGTCCGCCAGGCACACTATCTGCACATCAATCGAGTGAAAGCTCTTTCTATTCCTGCTCACACCTGTTCATTTCTCTGGGTGGGACAAATTCAATATGTGTACCATCAATAGCCCCAACAATGTTGGATATATGTCCTATTGCATAGAAGTCAGCTTTCACTGTAGCCAAATCCTCCACCTCCACAATGGTGATGTACGCCAGTGGTGACGGTATGCAGTGCTGTGGACATGACCGCCATTTTCTATCTGCTCACTCACTTGCTACCTGACCTTCAACACGAGAGGACCTACACTGCAAGTGCTGCTGTGACCTGTGTTTGGAACTGACAATGGCTCATGTCATCGGGGAAAGGGCCCCTGCCTTCACCTCTACGGAGTTGGAGAGACTGGTGGATGGGGTCCTACCCCAGTACCGAATGCTGTATGGGCCTCCAGACCAACAGTTGAGTACAGTGAGAGCATGATGCATGGGACATGAATGCATGAAGTGTTGTGTGTGAGGGCCTCGTGTAGGGGGGGTTGGTAGAAGGGTCCTGGGCAGCGTGCTGCATGTATGGTGGGCAATGTCTGTGCATAAGGGGATGTGACGGCTATTGTGGGACATGAGTGTAACAGGCCGGACTGTCTGACTGATACCTTTTTCTATGTGTTTTTTTCTGCAGGTCAGCGCCCATCAGAAAACGGGTATATGGCGTGCCATCCTTAAGGAGGTGCGGACCCTGGGGTTCTATGGCAGGTGGAGCACCCACTG
Organism: Pleurodeles waltl; assembly: GCF_031143425.1. Lineage (NCBI taxonomy): Eukaryota > Metazoa > Chordata > Amphibia > Caudata > Salamandridae > Pleurodeles > Pleurodeles waltl. Next base: position 588,652,959 of record NC_090436.1, on the reverse strand, counting down.
TCACAAATGGTGGGAGGCCTGAGATGCTTGGCAAGGAAGACAGCAGAGGCCCAGCTGGGGATGGCCTCCCAACGAGGAAGGGGTGCCTGTCAAACCCTGACCCACCTGATGGCCCGCATACTGGCGGTGGCCTATCTGGAGCCCCAGGCACCTCAGGCCCTGTCCCAGATAGCCCTGCTGCTCTGTGTGAGGAGGCTATTGACCTCCTGCAAACCATCTCTGTTTAGCAGTCAACCATTGTGAATGCCATCCAGGGGCTGGCAGCCCATTTGCAACAAACAAATGCATTCTTGGAGGGAATTCACTCTGGCATGGCAGCACAACATAGATCAATCCAGGCTCTGGCCTCCTCTTTGATGGCAGCCATTGTCCCTGTTTCTAGCCTCCCCCTTAAACTTCCTCTACCAAGTCCCATTGCCCTCAACCCCAACCTATTCCAAGCACACAGACAGACCAGCATACACCCAGGACAACACAGGAGTGACTCAGGCAAACACAAGCACCACACATCATCCCACAGGCACTCACACAAACACCATCCAGATGCAGACATTTCAACATCCACTGCCTCCACTGTGGCCCCCTCCTCCTCGTACTCCAGCTCCCTCCTAGTAGTGTCTCCATTCACACCTGCATACACTACATCCTCATCCACTCCCTCCATCACCATCATGCTTATCAGTACACACCCCTCACAGACAGTCACCGCCCCCACATCCATGCACACATCCCCTGTGTCCTCTCCCACTGTGTCTGTGCCCCCTCCTCCCAAAGTACACAAATGCATGCACTCAGACACCCAACAGCCATCCCCCTCACAACACCATCCGGCCCAGGCACCTGCACACAAACACAGCAAACTGACACCTCCTACAACCACTTCCTCTGCCTCTACTCCCACACCTCCACCCTCCTACCGCCCCAATGTCCCTAAGAAGCTTTTCCATGCCACCGTTAACCTCTTCTCTCCCCTCCCCCCGCCCTTCATGTCGGGCCAGGGTGGTCAGAACCCATGCGAGTACCTCAGCCACCCAGTCCACGGCCACAGTAGTGTCGACAGCTACTGCAGGTGGGAGAGGATCCCGGGAACCAGCCAGCAGCACTGAAGGTGTGCCTGTACCAGGTGCATCAAGGAAGGGCAAGGAGCCACCACCAGCTGTGAAAGGGAAGGGCAAGGAGGCACCACTAGCTGCGAAAAGTAAGGGCAAGGGGCCTGCACCTGCAGGCAGGAAGGACAGGAGGCCTGGTGCTCGTACTCATTTGGAGCCCCCACCACCAACCATGGCGGTCCATCTGTCCGAGGTTGCAGGGGATAGGCTGGAGCCTCCCCCTACCACTGCCAGCTCCACCACCTGCACAGCCACTAGCACTTGCACCAGCACCACTGCCAGAAGCAGCAGCCCCAGTGGGCAGCCGTCTGAGGCTGCAGAGGATGGGCTGGAGCCTCCCCCACCACTGCCAGCACCACCACCAGCACCTCTGCCAGCAGCAGCAGCCCAGTGGGCAGCCATCCAAAGCTGCAGGGGATGGGCTGGAGCCTCCCATCACCACTGCCAGCCCCGCCACTGCCACCACTGAGCAGCTGTCACCGCCGGTGGGCAGTGTATAGTACTGCCTCCATGGGCTGTAGAGCGTCCTGGACCCTGCAAATCCTGTAGGTGTGACACCTAGGTGAGAGACTGTGACCTTGCACTACCAAAGATCTGCAACACAGGGCACAATGCCCCCTCCAGAACCAGTGGAGAAGCCATCCACTCACCCCATCCTTCCCAGGATGAAGCACACTGGGCACAAGGTGCCCTCCAGAACCAATGGAAGAAGCCATCCACTCACCCCATCCTTCCCAGGATGAAGCACACTGGGCACAATGCCCCCTCCAGAACCAGTGGAGAAGCCATCCACTAGAGAGACTGTGGCTTGCACTCCCCAGGTCCAAGCAGTGGGCAACCCACCCACTTGAGAGACTGTGGCCTTGGACTCCCCAGGACCAAGAAGTGGGCAACCCACCCACTTAAGAGAGTTTTGCCTTGCACTCCCCAGGACCATGCAGTGGGAAAACCACCCACTTAAGAGACTGTGGCCTTGCACTCTCCAGGCCAAGCAGTAGGAAAACCACCCACTTGAGAGACTGTGGCCTTGCACTCCCCAGGACATTGCACAGAGCATGTTGTCCCCTTCAGTACCAGTGGCGTTGTATCATCTTCTGGCTGAGGTGCCCCCCCATTCCTCGTCCCCCTGAGGTGCCTGTGTATTTTTGACCTAATGCCCCTGCAGTGATCTCTCCGTGTTGTTGCAAGAGTGAGGTGGGGCCTTGCCCTATGTATTGTGGCTCTGTGTCACACGGACAATCAGGACTTGGCAGTGTCCCTCCAGTTGTAAATATGTATATACCTTTGTAAATTGATGCACTTATTGCACTCACTTTCTTCCAATCACTTTGTCCTTGCATTATTCCTGAGGGGTACGGGGTGGATATGTAATGTTTTTGCATTTGGTTATGTGTATGGTGGTGGGGGTGTTGCATGTTGCGTGTGTGTGTCACTCTCTTTTTCCTCCCCCCTCCCTAGTGTGCTAGGCGGCAGTACTCACTGTGGTCCTCTTCACGGGCGTTGATGTTCGTAATGCAAGAAAATGTAGACCAGCATGGGAAAAATGTGCAACTTGGGCTCCGTGGTGTTGTGATTGTTCCATGTGTCTCCAGAGGTGAGTCCTTTGATTTCTGTGTTCTGTTTCCGTCATGCTTTTGATGTCATTGGTAGTGCCCCAGAAAAGGTGGCAGATAGGTGTGTCATAATAGTGTGGGCAGTACATTGTCTTGCGCCTAGCTGTTGGCAGTTACCGCTGCGGTGCTTGTTGCTACCGCTGTGGCAGTCAGTGTGTTAAAGTGGCTGTCTGTCTGAGCGGTTTACGCCGAGGTCATAATTCCATTTTGGTTACCGCCGGCCTGTTGGCGGTATTGCCGTCACTTTATCACCGACTGCCAGGGTTGTAATGAGAGACAAAGTCTTGTGCACGCGACCAGAAGTAAAACAACCGAGCACAAAGGCCCTCATTACAACATTGGCGGTAAAAGCCACTTACCGCCGTGCAGAAGACTGCCAACACACCGCCAGGGCCGCGGAAATCCGCCACAGCTATTATGACCCACAGCTCGGAATATGCCAAAAATCAGACACCCACACAAGTCCGCCACACCAACGGTCAGTGATAAACTGGCGAAAATAAAACCTCCACCGTCACGCCAACAGAAATACGCCCACACTATCACGACACACGAATCCACACAGCGGTCTTTCAACCGCAGTATTCCATTGGCGGTACACACAGCCGCCCTCAAAATACACACACGTTTACAAAACACAGCCACATTGGACAATTCGAAACATACACACCTGATACACATACACACACCACTCCCACACACCCATTACAATATAAAACACACACCCACATCACCCTCATACCCCTACAACCACAATTACCGAGAGAAGGCCAGAGATAGACACCACAAACAACTACCAAGCATCCACAGGCACACAATACCATCACCCACAGAACTTCCACGCACCTCACACAACACACCACTAAATATCACCCCACTTATCACTACACACACCACCCCACACATCACCCACACCACCCCATGGCACGGCAAAGACACCCCAGGTTCTCTGAGGAGGAGCTCAGGGTCATGGTGGAGGAAATCGTCCGGGTAGAGCCACAGCTATTCGGATCACAGGTGCAGCACACCTCCATAGCTAGGAAGATGGAGCTATGGTGCAGAATAGTGGACAGAGTGAACGCAGTGGGACAGCACCCAAGAAATCGGGATGACATCAGGAAGAGGTGGAACGACCTACGGGGGAAGGTGCGTTCCGTGGTCTCAAGACACCACCTTGGGGTTCAGCGGACTGCAACTAACAACATGGGGGGAGCAGGTCTTGGCGATTCTGCATCTTGAGGTCCTCACAGGAGTAGATGGAGGAATGGACTCTGGTAAGTCAAATCTTAACTATTACATCCCCCACCCTACCTGCATGCCATCACATACCCCCACCCTCACCCCTATCACTCCAACTCCTCACACATGTCCCAACATCACAAACCACCCATCCCAACACCAAGCCCTGCATGCAACAACAAAGCATGGACACCCATCACCAAAGCATGGCCACTGCACATACCCATACACCCACCTAAACCACCATCACACAAGGTCCCACACAGGAATGTAAGCACTGGGGTACACAGTCACCCACCTATTGCAGGCCATGGCACACACAGATGTAATAAACATCCTTTTATACCCCTGCAGGACCTCTACCCAACGTCACCGGACAGGAGGGTCCACACATGTCCACACCACCAACAGAAGAGGCCCACAGTGATGACAGCAGCTCTGTCCAACTGGATCTAGATAACCAGCCTGGTCCATCGGGGACCTCGGACAGTTGGTTCCCCTGACACAGTCACAGGCCACTACAGAGCTTCCCCCCTCTGGAAACACCAGCACAGCACCCACCCAGCTGGCCCATACCTCTGTCCCCAGGATACGTCAAACAGCAGTGTGTCCACCACTACAGGGAACCCAGGCTAACCCACCACCCCAACAACACCAGGGACCTGGGGGCAGTGGTAGTGGGCACACGGTCCAGGGAACGGAGGCCCAGGAACACAGGGGAACTGCGAGGGCTGCTGTGCGACAGGGGGAGGACAGGCCTGACACTAGCCTGGACGATGAACTGCCCACCACCTCCGCCAGCGCTCGTGGACAGGAGGTACAGCCACAGGACCACCACACCAGCACCCCACCCCCTGCAGAGGGAGAACCACCCTGCAAGCGGTCCCTGAGATCCAGGACAAAGACAGAGAATGATACCAAGACCCCCGCCAAGAAATGAGACCACCTTGAATGTCATCTGTCTGTCCCACTTTGTCACCCTGTCCATCCTCAAACTGCCCCAGCTCCACTTCCTATGCCCATTTGGGCAATGCACCTGTGAGACTAATAGACTGGACTCTGCCATGGACATTCCTCCACCATCACACCTCACCATTTTACAACCCCCTCCAATATTGAGCACTTAAATAAACACCCTTGAAGCACAAAACAATCTGAAGTCAGTCTGTGATTTCAAAATAGTGTTTTAGCAATTACAGTGTCAAAATGCTCTTACATATGTCAACATACCTATGTCACACAGCTCTAGTCCATGAGGAAACAAAGCAGATGTCACACAGTGGGACCCACATCTGTGAAATCGTAAGGGAAAGTGACAACTCAGTGACCATACACTGGGTGAAAACGACAGACAGTAGAGAGGTACTAGGGTTAAAGTACATGTAGTAGGCAGGTTTGTATTCTTACCTGTGTCTCACTGGAAATATTGCAGGATCACCGAGTTCCTGTTGTCTATGTCCTCTTCTTCTGCTTCCTCGTCTTCATTGTCCACAGGCTCCACAGCTGCAACAACACCGCCATCTGGACCATCCTCCTACAGAAAAGGCACCTGTTGTCGCAAAGCTAAGTTGTGAAGCATAGAGAGGGCCACGATGATCTGGCACACCTTCTTTGGTGCGTAGAATAGGGATCCACCTGTCATATGGAGGCACCTGAACCTGGCCTTCAGGAGACTGAAGGTCCGCTTTATTGTCCGCTGAGTTCGCCCATGGGCCTCATTGTAGATTTCCTCTGCCCTTGTCCTGGGATTCCTCACTGGGCTCAGTAGCCATGACAGGTTGGGGTAACCAGAGTCACCTGCAAATGGCGAGGGACAACTGTTAGACATGCACTAACCTGTAGGGATATCCCCAGACAACCATTCCCATAGACTTGCTTCCAGGTGCTCACCTAATAGCCACACACGGTGCCTCTGGAGTTGACCCATCACATAAGGGATGCTGCTGTTCCGCAGGATGTAAGCGTCATGCACTGAGCCAGGGAACTTGGCATTAACATGGGAGATGTACTGGTCTGCCAAACACACCATCTGCACATTCATGGAATGATAACTCTTCTGGTTTCTGTTCACCTGTTCTCTCCTGCGGGGGGCACCAAAGCCACATGGGTCCCCTCAATGGCACCTATGACGTTGGGGATATGTCCCAGGCCATAAGTCTCCTTTCACTGTAGGCAAATCCTCCACCTGAGGGAAAACGATGTAGCTCCGCATGTGTTTCAGCATGGCAGACAACAATCTGGACAACACGTTGGAAAACATAGGCTGGGACATCCCTGATGCTATGGCCACTGTTGTTTGAAATGACCCACTTGCAAGGAAATGGAGTACTGACAGCACCTGCACTTGAGGGGAGATTCCTGTGGGATGGCGGATAGCTGACTTCAGGTCTGGCTCCAGCTGGGCACACAGTTCCAGGATTGTGGCACGGTCAAGCCTGTAGGTGATGATCACATGTCTTTCCTCCATTGTCGACAGGCCCACCAGCGGGCTGTACACCGGAGGATGCCGCCATCTCCTCACATGTCCCAGCGGACGGTGCCTATGAAGGACAACAGCGAGAACAGAGTCAACCAACTCAGAGGTACGTACCCACAGCTTACACAGAACACGAATCATAATCCGATCTTTGGCCTGTATGAGTGTTGAGGCAAGGCCTAGGTATGTGTGACGCAGTTAAAAATTAATCCATGTGGGCCCCTGAAATGTCGGCTGCCTGACCTGTAAAGTGGGACAATGGGATGTGAGGTAACTGCGCTGGAGTTGTACACCGTCGGGGTAGGCGGTCGAAGACCGCGGCGCAATGCTGCAATGGTTAACATTGGACCCTATGGGTCCCAGGAGCCAATAACGATGTACACCAGCGGTGACGGTACGCACCGCCGCGGACGTGACTGCCATTTTCTATCTGTTCAATCACTCGATACCTGATCCTCGACAGGAGAGGACCTACACTGCAACTGCTGCTGTGACCTCGGTCCGGAAGAGACAATGGCTTGTGCGTCTGGGGAAAGGGCCTCTGCCTTCACATCGGAGGAGTTGGAGAAACTCGTGGATGGGGTCCTCCCTCAGTACACGCTACTCTACGGTCCTCCAGACAAACAGGTAAATACACTGGGAGCATGCTGTATGGGCTATGCCTATGTGGAGTGGGGTGGATGAAAGATGGGGGGCGGGTTTGAAGCGTGCATGAAACGGCAGTGAGTGCATGCGCATCATGGCAAGGGTAGGGATGGGGGCCAATCACTGTGACGGTGCAGTTGGTAATAACTTTTCTTTTCCCCCTGTAGAATTCATGTAGGTCAGTGCCCACCAGAAAAAAGATATTTGGCGTGCCATCGCCAAGGACGTCCGGACCCTGGGGGTCTACTACAATCGGAGCACTCACTGCCGGAAGAGATGGGAGGACATTCGCCGCTGGAGCAAGAAGACAGCGGAGGCCCAGCTGGGGATGGCCTCCCAACGTGGGATGGGTGCCTGTCGCACCATGACCCCCCTGATGTTCAGGATCCTGACGGTGGTGTACCTGGAGTTGGATGGGCGCCTGAGGGCATCACAGCAGCCACAAGGGGGAGAGTACACTCTTATTCTGCTGATTTTGCATGCAGTGGTGGTGTCTGGTTGGGGGAGGTGGGCTTTGGGTTTCCCTAGGCCAGGGCGAGTGTGCTATTTAGGTCCCCTTGTTCTGGCATACCCTGTGGCACCCCAAACCCACCTGTGTACAGTGCCAAGTACACATAGTCAGGGTCCTGTGTCATCCATGTGTGCAGATGTCATCCATAGCCTTGTAGGCCATGTCCCAGTGATTGAACAGTGGAGGCCAAGTCCGCGGCGTAGTGCAGGGGGCTTCTGTGTCTGTCGTGTCCGCCAACGGTAGAGGTAATGCATGCACCCAACATGTCTTTCTTCTGTCGCCCCCCTCCTTTTTGTGGTCTCCCTGTTCTTGTGTGCATTAGCATCATCAGGTGGAGGAGCAGTGGCACCGGAGCAGGAGGGACCTGCATACCATATGGCCCTGGAGGGCGACACTACGGAGTCGGAGTTCACCAGGTGGACGGAGGGCGAGGGGAGCTCCACGGCAGGGACAGGAGCTGACACCAGTGACACAGACTCGTCCTCTGATGGGAGCTCCCTTGTGATGGCGGCAACATCTGTACCCCGCATCTACAGGTACAGCCGCCACCTCCCCTACCAGCACCACCCTCCCAGCTGCCCTTCAGCCTTTGCCCCGTGCGCGCTCACCCAGGAGGGTGGGCATCACTTTCGCTCCAGGCACCTCAGCCCCTGCCAGAGTCACCCCGGCTGCCCTCAGTGAGGAGGCCATTGACTTCCTCAGGTCCCTCACTGTTGGGCAGTCTACCATTTTGAATTCCATCCAGGGTGTAGAAAGGCAGTTGCAACAAACAAAAGCATTCTTGGAGGGCATTCATTCTCGTCAGGCGGCCCTTCAGCGAGCTTTTCAGTCTCTGGCCTCAGCACTGATGGCAGCCATTGTCCCTGTCTCTAGCCTCCCCCCCCCAACTTCCTCCACCCAGACCCAATCCCCTCTACCTCCGCCTATCCCAAGCACACCTTCAGACCAGCAAGGGAAGCTCTGGCAAACATAAGCACCACACATCCCACAGGCACTCACGCAAGCATCACACACATGCAGACACACCAACATCCACTGCCTCCACTGTGTCCCCCTCCTCCTCATCTCCCTCCTCCCTCCCTGACTTGTCTACACTCACACCTGCATGCACTACATCTATAGCCACTACTTCCATCACCAGCACACCCACCACCACACCCGCTCACGTGCAGTCACCACCACCACTGCCATTCACACGTCCCCTGTGTCCTCTCCCAGTGTGTCTGTGACGCCCCCTCCCAAGATACACAAACGCAGGCACACACCCAACCAACAGCCATCCACCTCACGACAGCCTCCAGTGCATGCACCTTCACCCAAAGTCACCAAACGAACACCTCCTACAACCACAACCTCTTCCTCCACTCCCAAACCCCCTCCAACTACCCGTCCCAGTGTTCCCCCAAAAATTTTCCTGTCCAACCTTGACCTCTTTCCCACACCTCCCCCACCATGTCCGTCTCCTAGGGCCCGACTCTCCAGGTCTCAACCTAGCACCTCATCCACATCTCCGGGACCAGTGGTGCCTGTAGTCACCAGAATCTGGAGTGCACCTGCCACCAGGGTAGCCAGTGTGGCACGGAGCCACAGCACGGGCAGTCCCCCACCTGTCAAGCATCAAAAGTTGGCCAGTGCCCGGCCGGAGAGGGGGAAGACTCCAGCCACCAAAGCCGCTCCCAGGGGTACAGGTGGGAGTGTGGATTCAGCTGCGACACCTTCCAAGGTGGGGAAGGGCCACAAGAAAGTCTGCAAGGCTGGGAAGAGCAGCACGGCGGAGAAGACCGCCATCATCCCCACTGCCCAGGAGGCCACCGCCACCAGCCCTGCTGCCCAGGAGGCCACCTCCATCATCCCCGCTGCCCAGGAGGCCACCGCCAGCACCAGCCCTGCTGCCCAGGAGGCGACCGCCACCTGCCCTGCTGCCCAGGAGGCCACCGCCACCACCAGCCCTGCTGCCCAGGAGGCCACCACCACCAGCCCTGCTGCCCAGGAGGCCACCGCCATCATCCCACTGCCCAGGAGGCCACCGCCAGCACCAGCCCTGCTGCCCAGGAGGCCTCCGCCACCAGCCCTGCTGCCCAGGAGGCCACCAGCCCTGCTACCCAGGAGGTCAACGGCAATGGCACAGCTGCCGAGGAGGCCTCTGCCAGCACCAGCCCCGCTGGTCCAGACAGGACCGGCAGAACCAGCCCCACTGGGCCAGACAGGACTGCCAGCACCAGCCCCGCTGGGCCATGAAAGACCGCCAGCACCAGCCCCGCTGGGCCAGACAGCACCGGCAGCACCAGCCCCGCTGGGCCCGATAGGACCGCCAGCCCCACTGGGCCATGAAGGACCGCCAGCACCAGCCCCGCTGGGCCAGACAGGACCACCATCACCAGCCCCACTGGGCCAGACAGAACCGCCAGCAGCTGTGTCACTGCAAAGGACCCCGCCTCAACAAGCACCGCTGAACAGGGCACCGCCGCCACAAGCACCGCTGAACAGGACACCGCCGCAACAAGCACAGCTGAACAGTGCACCGCCACCACTAGCACCGCTGAACAGGGCACCGCCGCCACTCACTGCTGAACATGGCACCGCCTCCACTAGCACCGCTGGCCCATGAGCGCCAAGGGCACTGATGCTACTGAGTCCGTCACGAATAGGAGGAAGCACTCTGGGCACCAAGCCCCCTCCAGAACCAGTGGAGATTCACATCCACTACCTCTGTCCTTAGCAGGATGAAGCACTCTGGGCACCAAGCCCCCTCCAGAACCAGTGGAGACTCACATCCACTACCTCTGTCCTTGGCAGGATGAAGCACTGTAGGACGTTGGCTCTGTATGTACTATTTCAAAGTAAGAAATAGCATGCACCGAGTCCAAGGGTTCCCCTTAGAGGTAAGATAGCGGCAAAAAGAGATAATTCTAATGCTCTATTTTGTGGTAGTGTGGTCGAGCAGTAGGATTATCAGAGGGTAGTGTTAAGCATTTGTTGTACATACACAGCCAATAAAAGAGGAACACACACTCAAAGACAATTCCAGGCCAATAGTTGTTTATATAGAAAAATATATTTTCTTAGTTTATTTTAAGGACCACAGGTTCAAGATTTACAAACAATACTTTAAATGAAAGGTATTTCACTCAGGTATCTTAGGAACTTTGAATCATCACAATAGCATGTACAGTTTTGGCAATAAGCTATTTTAAAATTGGACACCATGCAAAATTCAACAGTTCCTTGGGGAGTTAAGTATTTGTTAGTTTCACAGGTAAATAAAGCACTTACAGGGTTCAAAGTTGGGTCCAAGGTAGCCCACCGTTGGGGGTTCAGGGCAACCCCAAAGTTACCACACCAGCAGCTCAGGGCCGGTCAGGTGCAGAGGTCAAAGTGGTACCCAAAACGCGTAGGGTTCAATGGAGAAGGGGGTGCCCCGGTTCCAGTCTGCCAGCAGGTAAGTACCCGCGACTTCGGAGGGCAGACCAGGGGGGTTTTGTAGGGCACCCGAAGGGACACAAGTCAGCACAAAAAGTACACCCTCAGCGGCACAGGGGTGGCCGGGTGCAGAGTGCAAAACAGGCGTCGGGTTCGCAATAGGTTTCAATGGGAGACCCAGGGGTCTTTTCAGCGATGCAGACAGGCAAGGGGGGGCTCCTCTGGGTAGCCACTACCTGGGCAAGGGAGAGGGCCACCTGGGGGTCGCTCCTGCACTGGAGGTCGGATCCTTCAGGTCCTGGGGGCTGCGGGTGCAGTGTGTTTCCCAGGCATCGGGTTCTTTGAAGCAGGCAGTCACGGTCAGGGGGAGCCTCTGGATACCCTCTGCAGGCGTCACTGGGGGGCTCAAGGGGGTCAACTCTGGCTACTCACAGGGTTGCAGTCACCGGGGAGTCCTACCTGTAGTGTCGGTTCTCCTCAGGTCGAGCCGGGGGCGTCGGGTGCAGATTGGAAAGTCTGACGCTTCCGGCGGGAAACATGTGGTCTTTAAAAGTTGCTTCTTTGTTGTAAAGTTGCAGTTTCTTTGGAACAGGGCTGTTGTCCTCGGGAGTTCTTGGTCCTTTTAGATGCAGGGTAGTCCCCTGAGGCTTCAGAGGTCTCTGGACCCTGGGGGACGCTTTGCTGTTGCAGTTTTTCTTGAAGTGGGGAGACAGGCCGGTAGGGCTGGGGCCAAAGCAGTTGGTGTCTCCGTCTTCTCTGCAGGGCTTCAGGTCAGCAGTCCTTCTTCATCTTCAGGTTGCAGGAATCTATCTTGCTTGGTTCTGGGGGGCCCTAAATGCTCAATTTAGGGGTGTGTTCAGGTCTGGGGGGTTAGTAGCCAATGGCTACTAGCCCTGAGGGTGGCTACACTCACTTTGTGCCTCCTCCCTGAGGGGAGGGGGGCACATCCCTAATCCTATTGGGGGAATCCTCCATCTGCAAGATGGAGGATTTCTAAAAGTCAGAATCACCTCAGCTCAGGACACCTTAGGGGTTGTCCTGACTGGCCAGTGACTCCTCCTTGTTTTTCTCATCTCCTCCGGCCTTGCCGCCAAAAGTGGGGCCGTGGCAGAGGGGGCGGGCATCTCCACCACCTGGGATGCCCTGTGGCGCTGTAACAAAGGGGGTGAGCCCTGAGTTCCTGCAGGGGGAGGTGAGAAGCACCTCCACCCAATACAGGCTTTGTAACTAGCCACAGAGTGACAAAGACACTCTCCCCATGGGGCCAGCAACATGTCTGGTGTGTTGCAGGCTGGCAAAACAAGTCAGCCCACACTGGAAGTCGGGTATGTTTTCAGGGGGCATCTCTAAGATGCCCTCTGGGTGTATTTCACAATAACATGTACACTGGCATCAGTGTGCATTTATTGTGCTGAGAAGTTTGATACCAAACTTCCCAGTTTTCAGTGTAGCCATTATGGTGCTTTGGAGTTCATGTATGACAGACTCCCAGACCATATACTCTTAAGGCTACCCTGCACTTACAGTGTCTAAGGTTTTGCTTAGACACTGTAGGGGCATAGTGCTCATGCACCTATGCTCTCACCTGTGGTATAGTGCACCCTGCCTTAGGGCTGTAAGGCCTGCTAGAGGGATGACTTATCTATGCCATAGGCAGTGTGAGGTTGGCATGGCACCCTGAGGGGAGTGCCATGTCGACTTAGTCATTTTCTCCCCACCAGCACACACAAGCTGGCAAGCAGTGTGTCTGTGCTGAATGAGGGGTCCCCAGGGTGGCATAAGACATGCTGCAGCCCTTAGAGACCTCCCCTGGCATCAGGGCCCTTGGTACCAGGGGTACCAGTTACAAGGGACTTACCTGGATGCCAGGGTGTGCCAATTGTGGAGACAAAGGTACAGTTTTAGGGAAAGAACACTGGTGTTGGGGCCTGGTTAGCAGGCCTCAGCACACTTTCAAATCATAACTTGGCGTCAGCAAAGGCAAAAAGTCAGGGGGTAACCATGCCAAGGAGGCATTTCCTTACAATTACAGCAACGACATTTGACAGTTCTCCTTGCTTCCTTGATATATTAAGAGGGGAGGGTGAATTCCTTGTTATGGATGATGCCGTTTTCCTATTGAGACGATATGAACACAGTTTCCTTACGGTTCTGTTTCTTGACTCTACCATGTCACATTTTAATTGTAACTATTATAAATTTCAGCCGGAATGAGTTGAAGATTGATGATGGACTGTGAGCAATCAAAAAGGGTTGCTACCTAGCACTAACTAATTTGTTTTTAATAATTTAACAATTTTTATAATTATTAACCCTTAGAATGTCAGTTCCTTGTCCTGACATGCGATCCCTCTGAGCGCTATCCTAACATTGGGGATGATAAGCAAATGTTTGTTACGCTTCCACATGAGTGTTGCACCTTAATCACTATTTGGTCACATTTGCACTATGTTTGGGATTGCATCATTATACTTGTTAACTATTGTTAATTCTCCTTATTCACTCAGGGCGACCTTTTTGACGTAGCATAACTGATTATAAGTAAGTGACTGTTTTTCCTTAACCCTAATAGGGTTCACATTAGTTTAGAGTTTGGAGAAGTTGTTTCCTTTGGTCCTGATGAAGCGTCATTGGATCCGGTTGGACCACCTAGACGCGAAACATGTAGACCCTTAGTCTAGAGATACCACAAGGAGTTCATCCTCTAGTACCTTTTTTTGAGAGTAGGTGACCAATAATTAATCACCCTTACTCCAATTTTTGTTTTTAGCCTTGGTCTCCATCGGACCCACACTGATTAAACGTATGATTTCTTTGGCTCGATGGATAACCAATTTTAGCACTTTGTTCTCTCCATCTTTTGCTTGGGTACTTGCATTTGGGTACCTTTTCGAGTGGACCTGTATTTCAATTGCTACTATTTGAGCAAAACACAGTTAAGAGCCCCCCGTTGGGGAGCCTGTCAGGCATTGCAGCACCGGATTGATGAGGAGCTTTCCCAATGATGAAGCCAGTCATCCACTGTGATGCATGAGGGTTCTCGCTCCTGTAGAATAAGGCTCGTTCTTTTTGCTTTGGAACAGTGTACCTTTGTTTCGTTAAATATCTATATTGGGAGGCTGTACACTGGACCAGTAATCTCCTGGTCCCCCCCATCTTTTGATTTCCCTATATATATATATATATATATATATATATATATATATATATATATATATATATATATATGTATTTTGTCTCCAAAAAGTAATTTACCGCACTCCAAAGTTCTTTAGGTAGATTTTTTGATAAGAATAGCAACCACCAGCGCGTTTCAACTCCACTTGAGTCTTGCTCACAGTAAATTTGTTATTTTGATACCACCCTTAAATAGAGTGATATCATTGTTACTGCCCCATTGCATTCTGGTTATGGTAGTTTGACATTGTACAAAAGCATATATGAAAGAAAAATTAAAAGAATAAAATAAAAAATAGCACTCAAATTAGTCCGGCATAAGAATATAATTATTAGTAACTTTTTTAATTTTTAGAAGTTGAAAGAATGGAAGCGAGAGCAGCAAAACGAGCTCGGAAAGCAGAGACTATTTTTGCAAATTTACAACATAATGATCCAATAATGAGAAGGAATAATGGACAAAAAGAATGTAATGATGTACAAGAATAATTTTCCCAACTAGAGAAACTTTATAGAAAAGAGATCACAAAAAGCTGGGAAATCATCACATTACAAAAATAAGTTGAAATGGGGAGAGTACCAAGGGGGCTTTCATTTTCACGTTACCCAATCATCCTGCTATTAAACCTGAATTATTACTTGAATGGGGAGAAAACAGTATGACTTGGTCTCGCAATATGATGCTAATTTTGATTAAATATGCAAAAATAGATGTGGAGACTATAAACAATTCAGTAAAGGAAATTGAAGAAAAGTTGTTAACATTACAGAGTACAGATTTAATCGCTAAATTAAGATAAAAACTGGGAGAAAGACTGGATAAACATGAATTGGAAGTTGAGGCACGAAAACAATGGAAATTTCAGAGCAATGAGAATGATTATAAGAACGGCACAATCTTGACATTTGCAAAGAGGTTTGAAATGATCAAACAGAAATATACAACAGAGTCAAAAGTAATTATTCCTACTGCAACAGAAATTGTGAGCGAGTCTGATGTTGAGTTGAGTGAAAGTGAAGATATTGGTGAATCAAGAATAAAGACAACATTATTAGAAGAAATGCAAATTATTTATCAAGACCAACAAACATCAAAAGGCAGGGGCAGAGGACACTGTCAAGACAGAGGCCACCTAAGAACAAGATTCACACAATTAAACATAGAAAACCCTGAAGAGGGAGAGAAAAGAAGAACCTATCCATTACGCAACAGACAGAAGACATAAATGTAATTAATGACATTGAAGAAAATCTTGTGGTAAATCTGTGAGATTATGAACTCTCAAAAGAAGAGAATAAAGTGTTAAATAAAGGTCTTTCTTTCTGTCCTGAGCATCATTTGGACAGGGTTGAAACAAAAATAGACACGTATAAATTCATAAGAAAGACTAAACTAGCTAAACATTTTGCGAGACAACCTATTAAAAATAAGGAATGAGTAAGATCACATTCAGACACTGAACTTTTGGCTGAACAGATACAAGATGTGCAAGTATGTTATGAATTGATGCACAATTTGGAGAACGAGGAAGTCACCACAATGGAAATCATGAATCAGTTGGGTATTTCAACTAATGACCATACATATGGTCATTTCAAGCCCAAATCCAAATTCTGTCCTTTTCTTAATCCTGGAAATAAAGTGGATTTGTTATATGATGCTGTAATAGCTGAGTTGGAAATGATACAAAATCAGAAACATGATCATGGGGCCAAAAACATGACTCAATTGGAAAGAAAAGCTCTTAATCAACTAATGAGCAGTGACAGAATCATTATAAAACCAGCTGATAAAGGGGGTAATCATTTTGAATTCAAGTGACTATGTTAAAGAAGCTATGCAACATTTGAATGATATACAAAATTATCAAAAACTGGATACGAACCCTACTCTGAAAATATTGAGTCAGATTAACATGCAGTTAAGGTGATGGCATCAAGAGTTATTGATTAATTCAGAAGAATTGAAATTTCCAAGTCAAGATTTTCCAATTACACCAACAATATGGGGGTCATTACAACCCTGGCGGACGGTGTTAAAGCAGCGGAAATACCGCAAACAGGCCGGCGGACAAAAAAAGGGAATTATGACCCTGGCGGAAACCGCCAACAAAGACAGCCACTTTAACACTTCGCCCGCCACGGCGGTACAGACAAGCAGCGCGGCGGTCACTGCTAACAGACAGGCGGAAGACAATGTACCGCCCACACTATTACAACCCGCCAATCCGCCACCTTTTCCGGGGCGGATTCACTGTGGATAAAAACACGGCGGAAACAGCTTTTGCTATGGGAAAACGCTCACCTGAACATATCCCACGAGGAACGAGGAATCCATGGAGCCGGAACTCCAAATACTCCCTGCCCTTGTGTTTCTGCTCCTCTATGACCAGCAGCTATGTAGGCGCCGAAGACAACGGTGAGTACTGTACCTACGACATGGGGGAGAGGGAAGGCAAAAGTTAGGGGGACACCCACCAAACACCCCCACCCCCACCCTCACATATTACAACATACACACCAATGCATTCACCAAAAATCACAGTAACAACCCACAATCCCCCCCGGAAGAATGAAAACACAAAGCGAAAATCGGTCAAACAATGTAATGTGCCAATATACATGTCATACAAAAATATACAGATATATATTTGAAAATCAGTCATAATTATATACAAGACGAGAAGTAGTGCAGATATGTACATAACAATGTCCGTGCACCATCAGTGCAAAAATGCATGGGCGAGGCCCACAAACGATACCTGACCACAATCGAAGAGAACACTGCCGGGGCATCAGATAGAAATACTACAGGCACCTCAGGGGGAAGGGAAGGGGGGGCACCGCAGCCAGATTACTGCAAAGCCAGATCCACGACGGGGCTCCATGCCCATTTATGCCATCCTGGGGAGTGCAAAGCCACAGTCTCACAAGTCTCTACAGTGGGTGGTTTGCCCACTGTGCCATCCTGGGGAGTGCAAAGCCACAGTCTCTCAAGTCTATACAGTGGGTGGTATGCCCACTGTGCCATCCTGGGGAGTGCAAAGCCACAGTCTCTCAAGTCTCTACAGTGGGTGGGTTGCCCACTGTGCCATCCTGGGGAGTGCAAAGCCACAGTCTCTCAAGTCTCTACAGTGGGTGGGTTGCCCACTGTGCCATCCTGGGGAGCGCAAAGCCACAGTCTCTCAAGTCTCTACAGTGGGTGGGTTGCCCACTGTGCCATCCTGGGGAGCGCAAAGCCACAGTCTCCCAAGTCTCTACAGTGGGTGGGTTGCCCACTGTGCCATCCTGGGGAGCGCAAAGCCACAGTCTCTCAAGTATCTACAGTGGGTGGGTTGCCCACTGTGCCATCCTGGGGAGCGCAAAGCCACAGTCTCTCAAGTCTCTACAGTGGGTGGGTTGCCCACTGTGCCATCCTGGGGAGCGCAAAGCCACAGCCTCTCAAATCTCTACAGTGGGTGGGTTGCCCACTGTGCCATCCTGGGGAGCGCAAAGCCACAGTCTCTCAAGTCTATAAAGTGGGTGGTTTGCACACTGTGCCATCCTGGGGAGTGCAAAACCACAGTCTCTCAAGTTGATGCAGGTCTCTACTGGTACTGGGGGGGACTGGTGCCCAGACTGGATGAGTCTCCCCGTGAAAGGTCGTGTCCTGTCACTGTCCCAGCTGCACATGGGATAAGGATGCCTGATGTGGCGGTCCATTCATTCCTACCCGGTGCTTGCCCTGTGCAGCGGTGCTTTGCCATGGCGGTCTTTGCCCTGTTCAGCGGTGCCTTGACATGGCGGTTCAGGACTGTTCAGCAGTGCTTTGCCATGGCGGTCTTTGGCCTGTTCAGCGTTGCTTTGCCATGGCGGTCTTTGCCCTGTTCAGCGGTGCTTTGCCATGGCGGTCTTTGTCCTGTTCAGCGGTGCCTTGACATGGCGGTTCAGGACTGTTCAGCGATGCTTTGCCATGGCGGTCTTTGGCCTGTTCAGCGTTGCTTTGCCATGGTGGTCTTTGCCCTGTTCAGCGGTGCCTTGACATGGCGGTTCAGGACTGTTCAGCGGTGCTTTGCCATGGCGGTCTTTGGCCTGTTCAGCGTTGCTTTGCCATGGCGGTCTTTGACCTGTTCAGCGGTGCCTTGACATGGCGGTTCAGGACTGTTCAGCGGTGCTTTGCCATGGCGGTCTTTGGCCTGTTCAGCGTTGCTTTGCCATGGCGGTCTTTGCCCTGTTCAGCGGTGCCTTGACATGGCGGTTCAGGACTGTTCAGCGGTGCTTTGCCATGGCGGTCTTTGGCCTGTTCAGCATTGCTTTGCCATGGTGGTCTTTGCCCTGTTCAGCGGTGCTTTGCCATGGCGGTCTTTGCCCTGTTCAGCGGTGCCTTGACATGGCGGTTCAGGACTGTTCAGCGGTGCTTTGCCATGGCGGTCTTTGGCCTGTTCAGCGTTGCTTTGCCATGGCGGTCTTTGGCCTGTTCAGCGTTGCTTTGCCATGGCGGTCTTTGCCCTGTTCAGCTGTGCTTTGCCATGGCGGTCTTTGCCCTGTTCAGCGGTGCCTTGACATGGCGTTTCAGGACTGTTCAGCAGTGCTTTGCCATGGCGGTCTTTGGCCTGTTCAGCATTGCTTTGCCATGGCGGTCTTTGCCCTGTTCAGCGGTGCCTTGACATGGCGGTCTTTGCCCTGTTCAGCGGTGCTTTGACATGGCGGTTCTGATAAGGACATTGGTGTGTGGCATGACGTTCTCTACACTGGACATTGGTGTGTGGCATGACATTTCATCATTGCCCAGCGGGGCTGTGACAGCCGGGGCCCTCCAGGGCACTGACTCAGGCGGTGGTCTCTGGACCAGTGACGATACTTGGGCCGTCCTGGGCACTGACTCCGGCGGGGGTCTCCTGACCAGTGACGATACTTGGGCCCTCCTGGGCACTGACTCCGGCGGTGGTCTCCTGACCAGTGACGATACTTGGGCCCTCCTGGGCAATGACTCCGGCGGTGGCGGTGGTCTCTCGACCAGTGACGATACTTGGGCCCTCCTGGGCACTGACTGCGGTGGTGGTCTCCTGACCAGTGACAATACTTGGCCCCTCCTGGGCACTGACTCCGGCGGTGGCGGTGGTCTCTGGACCAGTGATGATACTTGTGGCCTCCAGGGCACTGACTCTGGCGGTGGTCTCTGGACCAGTGACGATACTTGTGGCCTCCAGGGCACTGACCCTGGCGGTGGTCTCTGGACCAGTGACGATACTTGTGGCCTCTAGGGCACTGACTCTGGCGGTGGTCTATGGACCAGTGACGATACTTGGGCCCTCCTGGGCACTTACTCTGGCCGTGGTCTCCTGACCAGTGACGATACTTGTGGCCTCCAGGGCACTGACTCTGGCCATGGTATCCTGACCAGTGACGATATTTGGGCCCTCCTGGGCTGTGACTCCGGCTGTGGTCTCCTGACCAGTGACGATATTTGGGCCCTCCTGGGCTTCGAATCTGGCGGTGGTCTCTGGACCAGTGACGACGGTGCTGGCGGTTGTGTCTCGACCGCCGGAAATGATGGCGCACTTCTCCGCCGTGACACTCACAACAGGCTGGGGAGACTTCCTCTGGCCCTTCCCCACCTTTGGTGGAGTCACAGCTGACACTCAAATCCCCTTGGAACCCATGTCAGTTGTTTTCCCACCAGGAGTCTTAACACGGTCCCGTCGTCCACTCTCCAATTTTAGAGCCTTTACAGGGGGTGGGCTGTCAGTGCCTTGGCTCAGGGTCCTACTGCCTGCCCTGGTGGCTGGTGCACTGCACAAACCTTGAACAGGCACCACTGGTATTGGAGGCTTTTTGGCTGAGGCGCTACGACGGGACTGATGAATTGGAGGGGGTGGGGGCAAAAAGGTCAACTTTACAGAGGGACAGTTTCTGACGAACACTGGGATGAGTAGCTGGAGGGGGTCTGGGAGTGGAGGAAGAGGAGGTGGTTGTAGGAGGTATCACTTTAGCTGTTTTGGGTGCAGGTGCAGGTACTGGAGGCTGTCGTGAGGTGGATGGATGTTGGGTGAGTGATTGCCGGCGTTTGTGTACTTTGGGAGGGGGCGTCACAGACACACTGGGAGAGGATACAGGGGACGTGTAAATGGCAGTGGAGGTGGTGAGTGCAGGTGAGCGGCTTGTGGTGTTGGGTGTCCTGGTGCGATTCATGGTGCCTGTAGATGTGGTGCATGCAGGTGTGTGTAGACGAGACTGGGAGGGAGGAGGGAGAAGAGGAGGAGGGGGACACAGTGGAGGCAGTGGATGTTGTTGTGTCTGTATGTGGCTGAGGCTTGCTTGAGTGCCTGTGGTGTGTGTGGTGCCTATGTTTGCTTGAGATACTTGTGTGTGTTGACTTGTGTGCATGCAGGTCTGTAGGTGTGCTTGGGATGGGCTGGGGTACAGGAGATTGGGTCTGGGTGGAGGAAGTTGGAGGGAGGAGGCTAGACATAGGGACAATTGCTGCCATTAGTGCTGAGGCCAGAGAATGCAGGGATCGCTGAAGGACAGCCTGACCAGAATGAATGCCCTCCAGGAATGCATTACTGTGTTGCAACTCTCGTTCTACACCCTGGATGGCATCAACAGTGAGTGACCTGAGGAGGTCAATGGCCTCCTCACTGAGGGCAGCTGGGGTGACTGGGGCAGGGCCTGAGGTGCCTGGGGTGAAGGTGATGCCCACCCACCTGGGTAAGCTGGCACGGGGCAAACGCTGAGGGGCTGCTGGAAGGGCGGGGCTGGTAGGGGAGGTGGCGGCTGTACCTGTAGAGGTGGGGGGCACAGATGGTGCCGCCACCACAAGGGAGCCCACATCATTGAACGAGTCTGTGTCGCTGCTTGGTGATCCGGTGGCCGACGTGAAGCTCCCCTCGCCCTCCGTCCCACTGGTGCATTCAGAGTCCGTGGTGTGGCCCTCCATGGCCATGTGGGATGCAGCTCCCTCGTGCTCCGGTGCCACTGTACCTCCGCCTGTTGATGTACAAAAGGACAAGGAGAGCAGAAAAAGGGGGGGAGACAGAAGAAAGAGAGTTTTAGTGCATGGCATACAGCTACCGTTGGCGGACAAGACAAACGCAGCTGCCCCCTGCATTACGCCGTGCTCCTGCCCTCAGCACATGCAATTTCTGGGATATGGCGTATATGGCAATTGTGGACATCTGCGCACATGGATGCCACAGGGGCAACTATACCTCAACTTGGCACTCTGCTGAGGTGGGGTAGAGTGCCACATGGCCTCCATTACGGAGGGGCCTTGCCTACCTAACTCGCCCTGGCCTAGGGACACCCACAGCCCACCTCCCCCACCCAGACACCTCCACTGCACGCAAAGTCTGCACAATGATAGTGTACTCACCTCCTTGTGTCTGCTGTGATGCCCTCAAGCGCCCATCCAACTCCGGGTAGGCCACCGCCAGGATCCTGAACATCAGGGGGGTCATGGTGCGACGGGCACCCCTCCCACGTTGGGAGGCCATCCCCAGCTGAGCCTCCGCCGTCTTCTTGCTGCAGCGGCGAATGTCCTCCCATCTCTTACGGCAGTGGGTGCCTCATCTCTGGTGGGCCCCCAGGGTCCGGGCCTCCTTGGCGATGGCACGCCAGATGTCCCTCTTCTGGTGGGCGCTGACCTACATGACATGCACAAGGGAAGAGGAACAGTCATTACCAACTGCACCGTCGTTGTGAGTGCCCCCCTCCCTACTCTGGCCATTTGGCCCATTCATTCACATGCATTAATGTTCTATGAACTCTGCCCCCTTCCCTCTTCCAACCAGCCCTCTCCACCCAGGCCTAGCCCATACAAACGTGCTCCCTGTGTACTAACCTGTTGGTCTGAAGGACTGTAGAGTAGCGTGTACTGGGGAAGGACCCCATCCACGAGTTTCTCCAACTCCTGTGCAGTGAAGGCAGGGGCCCTTTCCCCAGACGCAGCAGCCATCATCGCTTCCAGACCGAGGTCACAGCAGCACTTGCAGTGTAGGTCCTATCCTGTCGAAGGTCAGGTATCTAGTGATTGAACAGATAGAAAATGGCGGTGACGTACGCGGCGGTGACGTCCGCGGCAGTGCGCATCATCACCGCCAGCACACCTGTTCATTGGCTCATGGGACCCATAGGGTCCAATGTTAACCAATGCAGCATTGCGCCACGGTCTACGACCGCCTACCGCGATGGTGTGCAACGCCAGCACAGATACCCCACAATCCAATTGTCCCAGGTTAGAGGTCAGGCAGCCACCATTTGAGGGGCCCACATGGCTTCATTTACTACTGTGTCACACATAGCTAGGCCTACACTCAACACACATGCAGGAAGGGTTTTGTGAGTGGTGTAGTCTTGTGTGTAACGGTGGGTACATACCTAGAGGAATAATGACTGGTTCTTCGCTGTTGTCGTTCATAGGCACCGTCTGCTGGGACATATGAGAAGATGGCGGAATCCTCCGGTGTACCGACCGCTGGTGGACCTGTTGACAATGGAAGAGAGACACGTCATCGTAACCTACCGGTTTGACCGTGCCACAATCCAGGAACTATGTACCCAGTTGGAGCCAGACCTGATGTCATCAATCCGCCATCCGACTGGAATCCCCCCTGACGTGCAGGTGCTGTCAGTGCTCCATTTCCTTGCAAGTGGGTCTTTTCAGACAACAGTGGCCATGGCATCAGGGATGTCTCAGCCTATGTTTTCCAACGTGTTGTCCAGAGTGTTGTCTGCCCTGCTGAAACACGTAAGGAGATACATCATTTTCCCTCAGGTGGAGGATTTGCCTACAGTGAAAGGTTACTTCTATGCCCTCAGACATATCCCCAACGTCATAGGTGCTATTGATGGGACCCATGTAGCTCTGGTCATCAGAGTTATCATTCAATGAATGTACAGATGGTCTGTTTGGCAGACCAGTACATCTCGCAGGTAAATGCTATGTTCCCTGGCTCTGTGCATGACGCCTACATCCTGTGGAATAGCAGCATCCCTGATCTGATGGGTCAACTCCAGAGGCATCGTGTATGGCTATTGGGGGACTCTGGTTACCCCAACCTGTCCTGGCTATTGACCCCAGTGAGGAATCCCAGGACTAGGGCAGAGGAACGCTACAATGAGGCCCATGGGCGGACTAGGAGGGTGATCGAACCCACCTTCAGCCTCCTGAAGGCCAGGTTCAGGTGCCTCCATATGACAGGTGGATCCCTATTCTACTCACCGAAGAAGGTGTGCGACATCATCATCGCCTGCTCCATGCTCCATAATTTGGCTTTGCGACGCCAGGTGCCTTTTCTGCAGGAGGATGATCCCGATGACGGTGTTGTAGTAGCTGTGGAGCCTGTGGACAGTGATGAGGATGAAGCTGAGGAAGAAGAAAACGACAACAGGGAGTCAGTCATACAGCAATATTTCCAGTGAGACACAGTTGAGAACATTTTCATTATTAGCATTACATTAACTTTCACACGTCTACCTCTATCCTGTTTTTCGATTTAAATCACTATTTGGTCACTGAGTTGTACCCTTCCATTACGGTTTCACAGGTGTGGTTACGTATGTGTCAACTGCTTGCATCCTTCATGGGCTTGTGATGTGTGACATAGGTATGTTAGCTTTACAATGGTACACCCATTATGACACTGTCATTGATAATACATTTTTACTAAATCACAGACTGACTCCAGATTGTTTTGTGTTTCAAGGGTGTTTATTGAAGTGCTCAGAAATGGGAGGAGGTTGTAAAATGAGGATGGGTGATGGCGGAGGAATGTCCATGGCAGAGTCCAGTCTATTAGTCTCACAGGTGCACTGCCCATCTGGGCATAGGAAGTAGAGCTGGGGCAGTTTAAGTATGGACAGGGTAACAAAGGGGGACAGTGGGAGGATAAACAGGGTGGTCTCATTTCCTGGCTGGGGTCTTGCCATCTTGCTCTGTCCTGTTCCTGGATCTCAGGGACCACTTGCGTGGTGGTTGTCCATCTGCAGGGGGTGGGGTGCTGGTGTGGTGGTCCTGTGGCGGAACGTCCTGTCCACTAGCGCCGGTGGAGGTGGTGGGCAGTTCATCCTCCATGCTAGTGTCAGGGGCCCCTTGGAGTGCCACGGTGTCCCGCATGGTCTGCTGTATGTCCTTCAGCACCCCTACGATGGTGCCCAGGGCGGAGCTGATGGTCCTGAGCTCCTCCCTGAACCCCAAATACAGTTCGTCCTGCAGGCGCAGGGTCTCCTGAAACTTGTCCAGGACCGTCGCCATCATCTCCTGGGAGTGGTGGTATGCTCCCATGATGGAGGATAGGGCCTCGTGGAGAGTGGGTTCCCTTGGCCTGTCCACCCCCTGTCGCACAGCAGCCCTCCCAGTTCCCCTGTGTTCCTGTGCCTCCGTCCCCTGGACCGTGTGCCCACTACCACTGCCCCCAGGTCCCTGTTGTTGTTGGGGTGGTGGGTTACCCTGGGTGCCCTGTAGTGGTGGACACACCGCTGATTGACCTGTCCTGGGTACGGAGGTTTGGGCCAGCTGGGTGGGTGCTGTGCTGGTGTTACCAGAGGGTGGAAGGTCGGTGTTGGGCTGTGCCTGTGCAAGGGGAACCGACTGTCCCGAGGCCCACGATGGTCCGGGCTGGTCATCAGGATCCAGTAGGGCAGAGCTGCTCTTGTCACTGTGGGCCTCTTCTGGGGGTGGAGTGGTGTTGTCTGGACCCTCTGGTGTGGTGACGGTCCTTTGGGTTCCTGCAGGGGCATAAGAGCTAGATTATTGCACATGTGTGTAATGGTGTGCAATGGGTGGGTGAGCGTGTACCCCAGTGCAAGCATTCCTGTGTGTGGGGTTGTGTGGTGATGGTTGGGGGGGGTGTACTGGGTATGTGCAGTGGGCATGCTTTAGTGAGGGGTGTCCATGCTTAGTTGTGTCATGCAGGGCTTGGTGTTGGGATGGGTGGTTTGTGATATTAGTACATTAGTGAGGAGTTGTAGTGATAGGGGAGGGGGTGAGGGATGGGGTGTGTGATAGCATGCAGGTAGGGTGGGGGATATGATAGTTAAGAATTGACTTACCAGTGTCCCATCCTCCACCGACTCCTGCGAGGCCCTCAGGATGCAAGATGGTCAAGACTTGCTCCTCCCATGTTGTTAGTTGTGGGGGAGGAGATGGGGGTCCGCTGCCAGTCCGCTGTACTGCGATGTTGTGCCTGGATACCGTTGAACGCACCTTCCCCCGTAGGTCGTTCCACCTCTTCCTGATGTCCTCCCTATTACTTGGGTGCTGTCCCACGGCGTTGACCCTGTCCACTATTCTGCGCCATAACTCCATCTTCCTGGCTATTGATGTGTGCTGTGAGCCAAATAGCTGTGGCTCTACCCGGACGATTTCCTCCACCATGACCCTGAGCTCCTCCTCGGAAAAGAGGGGGTGTCTTTGGCGTGACATGGGGTGCTGTGGGTGATGTGTGGGGTGGTGTATGTGGTGATGGTTGTGGTGAGTGTAGTGGTGTGTGGTGTTTTGTGCGTGGATGTTGTGTGGGTGATGGTGTTGTGTGCCTCTGTGTAGTGGGGTTGTCTATTCTGTGCTCTCTCTCTGTCGCCTTCGTCTGTAATTTTTGGTCGTTGGGGTTTGTGGGTGATGTGGGTGTGAGTTTTATATTCTATTGGGTGTGTGGGAGTGTTCTTTGTATGTGTGTCAGGTGTGTGTATTTGTAATTGTCCAATGTGGCGGTGTTTTGTAGATGTGTGTGTATTTTGAGCGCGGCGGTGTGTACCGCCAATGGAATGCCGTGGTTGAAAGACCGCCGCGTGGATTCGTGGGTCGTAATAGCATAGGCGTGTTTCTGTTGGCGTGGAGGATTTATTTCCGCCAGTTTATCACTGACCTTTGGTGTGGCGGTCTTGTGTGGGTGTCTGAATTTTGGCGGATTCCAAGATGTGTGTAATAATAGCTGTGGCGGAATGCCGCCGCCGCGGCGGTGTATTGGCGGTCTTCTGCACGGCGGTAAGCACCTTTTACCGCCAATCTTGTAATGACCCCCTATATGTTTTACCTAAGATTCATAAAACTCTTAAGAATCCCCCAGGAAGACCAATTATATTGGCTTGTGGTTCAGTCTTTGATAACATCTCTAGATATTTGGACGACTATTTGGCTCCTATGGTAACCTCATTCAGTTCATACATAAAAGACACAAGAGACTTTTTAAAGGCAATAGCAGATATATCGTAGCAACCTGATTTTTTCTTGGTGACCATAGATGTGTTGTCATCTTATACATCAATTCTTCATGAGATTGGTCTCTATGCCTTAAAATATTTTTTTAAACAGAGAAATAAAAGAAACAAATCATTCATTGATGCCAATATAGATGGTGAAAATGTGTCTCAAAAACAATGTCTTCCTATTTAATCGTCAAGTATATAAGCAAAAACACAGTAAAACTATGGGAATCTCATATCTCCAAGTTATGCAAACCTTGCTATGGGATGGTGGGAACGAGAAATAGCATGGCAAAATCAATTTCTGGAATATGTGAATAGGATTGTCTTGTGGATTCGTGATGATCTTTTCATAATATGGAATGGATCTAAGGAAGACTTTGCATCATATTTTCAGTTACTAAATGATAACATCAATGGTATTCAATTTACCTTTGACATCAGCTCAACACAAATACATTGTCTACATATTAAAGTATATGTGGAAAATAATCAATTACATACAACGTTATATAGGAAAGAAACATCTACGAATAGCATATTACATGGGACAAGCTTTCACCCTAAACCACTATTAAGAAGCATTCTATTTGGGGAATTTCTGAGAACTAGAAGAAATTGTTCTAATGATGCAGAAATGGATACACAATTCAGCAATGTTAAACAACGATTCCTCAAGAGGGGATGCCCTAAAGTGAATGTAGAATTGGGAGCACTAAAAGCCAAAAAGAGAAGTCATCAGCAAACTTTGTTTGAGAATAAAGTCAAGATCCCTGAGAAACAAGAAGAAAATGAGGGACTGCTACTAATATTAATAAATAGTAAAGAAATTAAGACAATTGAGAACATTTTCAAAAGATATTGGAAGATTTTTAGGAGTGATCAAGATTTCAACAAATAATTGGAACAAAACCACAAATAACTTATAGGAGATCAAAATCTTCAAAAGACATCTTGTTCAGAAGTCACTTAGTAGAACATCCTAAAACAAACTGTTTAAACAAAAGTGTAACTGGGTTCTATAAATGTAACAAGTGCAAACCATGTCAAATTGTGAAAAACATGAAATCTTTTGTGGATTACAAAGGAAGAGAAGTACAGATTGTACAAAGATTGACTTGTAATAGCCAATTTATGGTATATTTGATCCAATGTGCATGTGGACTTCAATATGTGGGTAGCACGATCTGCCCACTGAAGAAGAGAATACTGGAACATACTACAGCAATTCAACATCAAGGTCAAAGTTATGCAGTGGCTCGACATCATAATAAATGCCACACCACAGGTTGGAAAAGTATATAATTTTTTGGTTTAGCACAAGTAAATAATAATGAACGTGCAGGAAATAGAACATTACTGTTGAGACAACTTGAAAGCAAGTATATCATTCTACTCTGTACAAAAATCCCATTTGGGTTAGTTGAGGGGATTAGTACAATATTGAACTGAATGATTATCAAAAACTATTGGATCATTTGTGGGCAATGGCTAAGTTTTCTACCAATTGGAAAATAATCATTATGGAATAAAATTATTGTTCGAATGGGGAGGATATGGATATTATAACACTTAATTTAATGTAAGAACAGATATGATTGAATCTGATATGAAGGATTGATAGTTATTACGTTTAAACAATCAGTTTCCTTGTTGCAGTGATGTTGAAATTTATTCTGTAAAGGCACTTAGCTGACATTTAATGATTAATAATTGTTGTAATATGTGATAAGCAGCAATGAAAGATCTGAAACGATTTCTATTTTTCTATTTACAGTATATGAGATAACATCATAAGCAATTAATGGTTTGAAAATAGTGCAAGACAAGATCGGTGATAATCCTATCCTCAAAAAAATGAAAAAGACAAGACTATAAAAAGAAATACATACATACAAATATGCAAGTAGGTATATGTATAACATTGTCATGATGAAAATTTTGCGATTGCAAAAATGGAGGCAACATATTTAAAATGCAGAAAATAATATTGGTTTCAAGTCTCATTTATATAGAAGTAATTATTGTAATGTCATTAAATTTTTTATTGTATACTCTTTCAACTTTAGGATTCTAATTTGAGTGATATTTTTTATTTTATTCCTAAAATTTCACTTATATGCTTTTGTACAATGTCAAACTACCATAACCAGAATGCAATGGGGCGGTAACAATTACATCACACTATTTAAGGGTGGTATGAAAAAAACTCATTCACCGTGAGCAAGACTCAAGTGGAGTTGAAACGCATTGGTGGTTGCTATTCTTATCAATAAATCTGCTTTAAGGAACTTTGGAGTGCGGTAGAATACTTTTTGGATACAAAATATGTTTCAAGGGTGGTCTCCTTTGTTACCGGCACCGGCAGCTGAGAGAGCCTTTAAGAAAATGACTCTGACCATTGGGATATTATATATATATATATATATATATATATATATATAATCCCATACTTCCTCCAAATAACACAAAAGTCCTCGGACACCAATATGTGATAAAAAATATATATTTACTAAGCGAATGCCACACTACACAACGCGTTTCAGCTGTAGCTTTGTTCATGTGTGAAACAGCTTGTTCAATTGACCTTTACATATAAACACAGTCACAAAAATAAATAAAGGACTACCATCACAGTACAATACATAACCTATTGTGATCCCTATGACGCCTGGCCGCCATTTTGGAGTGTAGGAGTTTTTAGGGCATTTAGATCTCAATACATCCTAATCGCATCCACTGCTTGATATTTTAGCAATCTAAATTTCACATTTTATCATTTACATGTTGAGCCAGTGCCCAATTTACAATTAGCAGATTTCCCACACAATATAACCTAAAATATCAAGGTTATAAGGCATTATATCCAATTTATTCAATTTTTCAATCCACTCGTGTGTTGAATGCAAGTGTAAATCTACACACATTTGTGAAATACCAGCCCTATAGTATCTACCAACCATTGCAGTGAACATGCTATTTAATCATCAATTAGTAATGTCCACCTGTCCCACTCCCCCAAATAGTATACATAATGTACCTTAAAGTGACCCAACACTACTTACATCCAATCAAAACAAACCATACCCACGAAGTTCAAATCACCCTAAATGTAAAAAACATCTTCAACCCAAATGTACATTCAATTCTTCACTGGAGTTTAACCCAAGCGGGTTCGATGTATTCAGTCTAATAATTAATTTGGATTCCAGGATCCGCAGTTGCTTCTCTCTATTGCCACCCCGTATGTTTGGTTTAACCTGATCTATGCCCACAAAACTAAGCAATTTCTCATCCCCTTTATGTAATGCATGAAAATGTCTTGCCACAGGATAATTGCAGTCATGATTACTGTTAGAAATGGGGTCTTTGGTTGACAGTCAGGTTACCCCCTGTTCAAGCAAGGACCCTCACTCTAGTCAGGGTAAAAGATAATCACCCTCAGCTAACCCCTGCTTACCCCCTTGGTAGCTTGGCAGAGCAGTAGGCTTAACTTCAGAGCGCTAGGTGTAAAGTATTTGTACCAACACACACAGTAACTTCATGAAAACACTACAAAATGACACAACACCAGTTTAGAAAAATAGGACATATTTATCTAAACAAAACAAGACCAAAACGACAAAAATCCGACATACACAAGTCAAATTATGAATTTTTAAAGATTAAACTCAAAAATAGCGCTTAGAAACAAAAATGCTTCGATGAGATGTTAACACGGAGTCGTGACGGAGTTGTTCCCAACAAGCCGACACCTGCGGAGTCGTGTAGACCCCCAAGTACAGTACCTTTGGTGAGGAGTGAAAACAAGCCGATGCGCGAAGTCGGGAATCGCGCCGTCTGTGCGAAACGTTGAATCCGTGCACTTCGAGCGGCGTCGGTCACGACGTGGTGCAGCGACTTCCACGGAGTTGCGGACTTCAGCGGGGCTGCTGCGGCGTCGGGCCTGCGAAGAGCGTCGCGTTCCAGCGAAGGTCACGGCGTCAGGTGCAGGCGGCGTTACCGGATTCAGCAGCGGCGTCGGTCCGAAGTCGTCCGAAGTCGATTTCCTTGGATTCCACCAGCTTTCCTTTCAAGGGCCCAGGGACTGGATAGGGCACCGCTTGTCAGAGCAGGAGTCTCTCCAGAGACTCCAGGTGCTGGCAGAGAGAAGTCTTTGCTGTCCCTGAGACTTCAAACAACAGGAGGCAAGCTCTAAATCAAGCACTTGGAGATTTCTTCACAAGATGGAAGGCACACAAAGTCCAGTCTTTGCCCTCTTACTCTGGCAGAAGCAGCACTGCAGGAAAGCTCCACAAAGCACAGTCACAGACAGGGCAGCACTTCTTCCTCAGCTATCAGCTCTTCTCCAGGCAGAGGTTCCTCTTGTTTCCAGAAGTGTTTCTAAAGTCTGTAGATTTGGGTGCCCTTCTTATACCCATTTTAGTCTTTGAAGTCACCTTTCTTCAAAGGGGAATCACACCTACTTGTGAAATCCTGCCTTGCCCAGGCAAGGCCTCAGACACACAGCAGGGGGTTGGAGCCGGCATTGTCAGAGGCAGGCACAGTCCTTTCAGATGAGAGTGACCACTCCACCCCTCCCTCCTAGCAGAGATGGCTAATCAGGAAATGCAGGTTACACCCCAGCCCCCTTTGTGTCACTGTCTAGTGCGAGGTGAAAAACAACCCAACTGTCAAACTGACACAGACAGGGAATCCACAAACAAGGCAGAGTCACAGAATGGTTTAAGCAAGGAAATGCTCACATTCTAAAAGTGGCATTTTCAAACGCACAATCTTAAAATCAACTTTACTAAAAGATGTATTTTTTAATTGTGAGTTCAGGGACCCCAAACTCCACATGTCCATCTACTCTCTAGGGGAATGTACACTTTAATCATATTTAAAGGTAGCCCCCATATTATCCTATGAGAGAGACAGGCCTTGCAACAGTGAAAAACGAAATTGGCAGTATTTCACTGTCAGGACAGATAAACCACATTACTATATGTCCTACCTTATCCATACACTGCACCCTGCCCTTGGGGCTACCTAGGGCCTACCTTAGGGGTGCCTTACATGTAAGAAAAGGGAAGGTTTAGGCCTGGCAAGTGGGTACACTTGCCA
This sequence comes from Pleurodeles waltl, assembly GCF_031143425.1. Lineage (NCBI taxonomy): Eukaryota > Metazoa > Chordata > Amphibia > Caudata > Salamandridae > Pleurodeles > Pleurodeles waltl. Next base: position 588,621,483 of record NC_090436.1, on the reverse strand, counting down.
AGTCGAATTTACAGTGGAAAAATACACTTACAGACACTGCAGTGGCAGGTCTGAGACATGATTACAGGGTTACTTGTGTGGGTGGCACAACCAGTGCTGCAGGCCCACTAGTAACATTTGATTTACAGGCCCTGGGCACCTCTAGTGCACTTTATTAGGGACTTAACAGTAAAACAAATATGCCAATCATGGAGGACCAATTACGTACACATTTTAAACAGGAGCACTTGCACTTTAGCACTGGTTAGCAGTGGTAAAGTGCCCAGAGTAACAAAAACAGTAAAATCAGAGTCCAGCACACATCAACAACCTGGGGAACAGAGGCAAAAAGTTAAGGGAGACCACGCCAAGGATGAAAAGTCTAACAATTACGAATAACCCTTAAATGTTCTAATACTCTTTTTTTGGCCTTATGTATGGTGCTACCCACATACCATTTCATGCACGGGCATTGGGAGACAATATACACAGAAATCCGTGTTGCAACTATAGTGACCCTTAATTTGATAAATCCACTTGCCATTATCACACTCCACTTTCTCACAGTTGCTACTGTATTTACACTCTTTGCATCTTTTACAGCAATAGAAACCAGAAGGACTACCAGAAAATGCTCTTTCTGTCTGATTTCTTATAACCATATTTTGGCTCAAATCATCTCTCAGAGACCGACGCCTACGAAAAGTCACTAATGGTCTCTCTGGAATATATTTGTTTAAAATAGAATCTGTTTGCAAAATATGCCAACTTTTCGACAGGATCTGCCTCACTGCACATGCCTGACTTGAAAAGGTAGTAATGAATCTGAAGCAATCCTTTGACTCCCGCTCCTCCTCTCTACTATAAAGTAACTCTTCTCTCTTCATAGTATCTGCTTTGTTTTTCACTTGTTGTATAATTTTAGTGCTATAGCCCATCTCTCTAAATCTGATACACATACGCTGACTTTCTTTTTGATATTCATCCCATGTACTACATACTCTTCGAGTTCTCAAAAGTTCTCCATATGGGATGCTTTGTATCAGCTTCGATGGATGTGCACACTTAGCACTTAACAAGCTATACATATATATATATTTATATATATACAAACTTCGCTGATATCTCAGTCACTGGTGTGGTAGGCTGCAATGGGATAGCAACCTACTTCAATCCACACAAAGGTTTCTTCCTGTGCACACTTCTCACCAACGGTCACCATAACGAAAAACGCGTGTGGCCACTGTTTTGTGGTTATCATTTATTAGTGAAATGGAAACCATAACATCCAACTCATTTCAAGGATCGCGTCCTCTTGATCAAGGGTCTACAATCTGTGAATCAAACACCTTTGGTGCACAACATTAAAAGTGGCCTTCGATTACAGGGCCCAGGGAACAATGAAACTATAGTGTCAGCCTCTTTGTAACAGTCAACTTAGAGTAGAATAACAACTGTTTACCATTAACTTAATTTATACTCAGGGAAAATAACATCCCTCATTCTATAATTATAATAATTCATAGTCATTGCAATCCCCCCAATTCCCTCAATGCAGATGTTGCCCAAACCTGCTTCTTCAAGTCAGTTCATTATACATTTACATTCCTATGTTGTAATATGTAATATGGGTTGGGGAATGCAGAAATCAAACATATAAAAACAGAAATAGACATCACTGCACACAATATATAAGTACAAATCACACAAACAGGGAAAACCACTCTCATGGGCAAGTGGGCATATTTTCTACTCAACAGTTATTTTACTCAATCAACAACCCATTTCTGGGGTGTAAGTGATCCACCTTGCTTACTATGGCCCCTTCAAAATACCATTAAACCTTCAGCAACATTCTAAACTGATTTAAAATGTGAAATGAAAATACATTTTAAAAAAAACATACAACAACAGTATTATCAAAGGAGAGAGAAACTTGCATGCACCAGTAAAGAACACTAACCTTCAATTTTCTAATCCTAGTTACTTAACATATCATCCTATATGCAGAGCCAACTCATCATCTAAATTCAATCCAATTGGCTTTAAAGTGTTGAAACTAATAATCATTTTGGACTCCAACCTTCTTAATTTAAGGGTTCTATTGCCCCTTCTATCATGGAGCAGTATCCCATTAAACACTACAAAACTGAATAAATGTACTTGTTTATCATGATGTGTCTTAAAATGCCTTGCAAAAGGGTATCTGGAGACCAGCTCTCACATGCTCTAAAACCCTCTTTTTGGCTTTGTGGATCATACTGTCCATATAGTATTTGACACACAGCACTTTAGTGCATACACACAGTATTCAGAATTACATGTCAGATGTTTTCTTATGATATGAGTATTAGGTACTGTTGGAAAATTCATGACTTTAATTTTTTTTTTTCTGTGTTTGCAGGCCTTACAATTTCCACAGACAAAAAGTCCTTGGACCCCTGGACCAATATGTAATTGTGGTACAAGACACTGACTCAGGGAATCTTTAGGAGAGGGGCTCTTTCGAAACTGAATTTAGGATGGGCTTCCAAAATTCTTTTCGAAGTGTTGTCATTTGTTAACACAAAAATATTTTTCACTTCACTAGTTCTACAATGATGGGTTATGATGACTCTAGTGGATTCAGTGACCCCAACTGATATAGGTTTAGATATTAGAAGATTTTCTCTATGACTTTCATGACCCTCTTAAGGGCCTTTTACAAACTTTTGAATAACCTCTATCCGTAAACCTCTTAGTTATGATTTCAACTTCCTTCACAAAATACACTTCAGAACTACAATTGTGCCTCACCCTGAGTAATTCACCAAAATGAATGCTATTGATCAAACATATGGGATCATGACTCGTGCCATGGAGAACACTAATCCCAGCCATTTTCCTACTATGTAATGTACTTTCCAGTCTCCCATTCTCAACTTGAATTTTCACATTCAAAAATTAATCTCCCTGGTATGAAATGGAGATGTAAAATTCAGATTTAAAGTATTAGCATTCAAGGTATTCACAACTTCCTGGGTTGATTGCAAGCTACCCTTCCCGATATAGAATATGCCAACAATATATCTGAGTCAGAGGATCACATGTTCGTCAACAATACTGATGCTCCCGACCACCTCTTCCTCCAACCAGCCAAGGTACAACCCCACATAGATGGGGGAAAAACAAGTGCCCATGGCGGTCCCCTTAGTCTGGAGTTAGATTACTTTGTTAAAGATGAAGAAATTATTAGTTAAACAAATGTGAATCATTTCAAGAAGCATTTCAGTGTGTTGTAAATATGAGGAGTGTGCCTGGGAAAGTGTCTAACAGCTCATATCCCATTCTTGTGGGGTATGCAGGTGTATAAAATATTTACATCAAGAAACATCAAAAGATACTTTTTTTTTCTTTAAAAAAAAAAAAACATATTTTATTGTTTTCATAAACATAAGAAACGATGGGGGGCACATAAGGCATACATGGTTTTACATGTGTATTTTACACCGATTTATATGCTATTACATTCTGTGTGTCTTTACATACTAAGGGGGTCATTACAACCCTGGCGGTCCGAGACTGCCAGGGCTAAAAGGACGGAAGCACCGCCAACAGGCTGGCGGTGCTTCCAGCCCTATTATGACCGCGGCGGAAGCGCTGCGGTCGCACCGCCGGGGCCGGCGGTTTCCCGCCGTTTTAGCCCCGGCGGCGATAATCCGCCAGGGCAGCGCTGCAAGCAGCACTGCCCTGGGGATTATGACACCCCTGCCGCCAGCCTGTTTCTGACAGTTTGCACCGCCAGGAAGAGGCTGGCAGTAAGGGGTGTCCTGGGGCCCCTGGGGGCCCCTGCACTGCCCATGCCACTTTCGATGGGCAGTGCAGGGGCCCCCGAACAGGGCCCCGGCCAGCTTTTCACTGTCTGCATGGCAGACAGTGAAAAGCACGACGGGTGCAACTGCACCCTTCGCACGCCCGCAACACCGCCGGCTCCATTAGGAGCTGGCTCCTATGTTGCGGCCTCATCCCCGCTGGGCTAGCGGGCGCAAACTTGGTTTGCGCCCGCCGGCCCAACGGGAATGTCATAATGGGGGCCGCGTGAGTGCGGCCGCCTGGCGGGCGGCAGTAGCAGCCCGCCAAGGTCGCAATGACCCCCTAACACTTTTGTCCTTAAACTGTCTCATTCTGTATGTCATATATGGTGGACTACATGCATTATCGTGGTGGTGCTTTCAAATTAGTATGTCACTTTGTGTTCTTTACATCGAACATTATTTTTAACTACCAACTATTGACCACTAATCAGACATCTTGGTGTTGAGGATAGATTTTCTATCACTGCATTCATGACTGTTATCAATTATCATACATTATTGATGTATGTAAAAAAAAATCTGGGGGGGTTGGGAGCGTTTCATCGATTTTACTATGTACTTGATGATTATTATCTTATGGGTATCATTGAGATATATCCTCGCCATGTTCCCCTTTATCCAATGATATGAACTTTTCTACTAATTCATCCCATTCCTGGGCTATTGGGTATTTCCTACATCCGGCATTTTCTTCTCTTCTAAGGACAACTCCTTCTGCTTCACCCCATTCTATTACCTCCGCCATCCATTGGCTCACCGTGGGTGCTGTCGTGGCTTTCCATCGCCTGGTCAGTAGGCGTTTAGCCAATAGGAGTGCAAGGTTATCTTTCTTTTTTTGGGGACGCGGGAGCATTCCCACTATACATGTCTCCATTTTACAGTATACAGTCTTCCCTGCTAGTGTATTTAGGGAGTTGGTTATATTTTCCCAATATTCAGAGATGATGTGGCATTTCCAGAGCATGTGTGTGAGTCCCGCCTCCTCCTTCCTGCATCTAGGGCACGTAGAGGGCAGTTCTGGGTATAAGATATGTAATCTGTGTGGGGTAACATATGCTCTGTGAAATATAGCATATTGAATGAATTTAAATCTTGTATTACGGGATATTTGACTTGGGTAGTTTAGTATGGTAGTCCATTCCTCTTCTGATATCTCTCTTCGTATGTCTGTTTCCCATTTGATTTTTAATTCCGTCAGGGGTTTAGATAGGTGAGTTTTCAGTCCCTTATACAGCCATTTGACCATATGCGTCCCTTGGCCTATAGTATATATGGAGTTCACCTGTGCATGTGTAGGTGGTTCTATGTTATTCGGGGCCCAGTATTTAGTGACTTAATGTGTAATACTAGCATGTAGGAGGAAAAGTGAGGTTGATAAGTTGAGTTCATGGATGTAGTCAGTGTGTGTTAGTAAACATTGGTCTTTAAACAAGGAACCTATGAACTCTACGCCTTCCTGTGCCCATTTTTGTAGTTGTGCAGGGGTTAAATTACCTATGGTTACTGGTAATCCCAACAGTGGGATATTGGGAGAATAGGGAATCGTGCCAGAGGTGTATCGAAGTGCCAGCTGCCAATATTGGAGTGCTATTTTCAACAAGAGAGGGGTGCGTCTCTGAACCAGGGTTCCGGGGCATAACAAGGAGTGCAAATTACCCTTGTCTAGCATTTGTTGATTATAGTTTATTTCTTGTAAGTGTCGGCCGCTAAGCCAGCACGCCAGTCACTGGAGCTGCCCCGCTATACAGTAAGCCTTAAAGTCTGGTGAATTCATCCCTCCCTGCTCTACCGGCAACTGTAACTTGGCCAGGCTTATTCTGCATTGTTCCTTCCCCCATATAAGTTCCAGCAACATAGAGTTGAGTAGTTTAAAATATGACTCTGGAACTTTCACTGGTAGGTTAGTGAAGTAGTATAGTAGGCGGGGTAGTGCCACCATTTTGGCTAGTGCCAACCTTCCCGCAATTAAAATTGGTAACGTAATCCAGAATTGGATCTGTGTTTTAAATGATGAAAGGGCTCTTTACAGGTTACCTTCCAGGAGGTCTTCTGGTGTGCGATATACTTGAATCCCAAGATATCGGAAAGTGTCTGTTGCAACTTGTAGTTGGTGATCTCCAAATGGTAGCGTGCTGTCTCTATGTGGCTCATAGAATGAGAAAGCTATGGATTTGTTATAGTTTATGGCCAGTCCAGACAGGGGCATGAATTCTTCAAAGATATATGCCGCTTTGTAAGGGTTTTGGTTAAGATCCTTGATATATAATATAATATCGTCTGCATATAGTGAAACTAGGTGTTGTGCATGATCTATTTCAATGCCCCATGTTCCGCCCTCTTGTCTCAATAATTGTGCCAGAGGTTCTATGGCTAGGACAAATAGTAAAGGGGGTAAAGGGCAGCCTTGCCTTGTGCCTCTACGTACCGAATAAGTGTCTGATATATTTTGACCTGTACGTGCTCTGGCTGTTAGTGCCTTATATAGTAGGCTGACTTATTTAATATAGTCCGGCGGGACCTGAAACTTCTTTAGTACCTTTATCATGTATTCCCAATTAAGTGAGTCGAAGGCCTGGCGGAGATCCAACGAGAGACATCCCGCGTGTGGGAGCTTCCCCCTTGCCGCATCCATCACCTGGTATAATCTACGCACATTTAAGTAGGTGTTCCTCGTTGGCACAAAACCGCATTGGTCCATGTGTATAAGATTGGCTATGTGTGGTAGGAGCCTTTGTGCTAGAATATTTGCTAGGATTTTATATTCCATGTTTAGTAAGGAAAGTGGTCTATACGATTTAATATCCATTGCGTCCTTACCCGGCTTCAGTAGGGACGTCACTAATGCCTGCCCCGTTGTGTCTGTTAGTCGTCCTATCTCTAAGGATGCTTGATATAATCGCTCTAAGTGTGGAGTGAGCTGTGTGTTAAATAGTGAATAAAATTCCGCTGGTAGACCGTCTTTTCCTGGCGTTTTATTGTGTGCCATATTTTTAATAGTTTCCCTGATTTCTGCTTGCGTAATATGAGCTCCTAATATCTGCCTGGCCTCTGCGTCAAGTGTTGGAAGTTTCATTTTAGTCAGGAAAGAGTCAATTTTTCCCTCTGCCACTGGGGGCAGGGTGGAGTATAAAGCCATGTAATAATCTTTAAAAGCCGTATTAATGTCCAATTGGGTAGTTATATCACCCTGTTGTATTGTCCTGATATGCAGTATGGGAGTGGGGGCTAGTTCTTCACGTATTAGTCGTGCTAGGAGTTGTCCTGCCCTATCACCTTCTATGTGCATTCTTTCCTTATATCCAATATGATTGAATTTTCGGAGTTTTTCTACCAGGCGGGCGTGTTCAGATCTGAGATCCTGCAGTGCTGTAGTGTTGGTGGGATTTATGATCGATTCTTTCTCAAGGACACCCAGCTTTCCTTCTGCCTGTGTCAGTTCCCTCACCAGAGTTTTTCTTACTCCCGTCACTTCTCCTATTATAACCACTTGTATAACCACCTTGAATGCTTCCCATTCTATTAGTGGGGAGGAAGCTGTGTCTGTATTATTATGGTCTGATAGTGTCTTCGCAAGGTAAATGGTTTTGGTCATCTGTGTCTGTAATGATTCAGTGCAGACAATCTGATCCAATATCATGTGTACTTTGTGGGGGTGGGAATAGAAGGAATATTCCTTCATGTTAGTGTTTCTTGCCCGCCATACATCTGCTAGGGACCATTCCTGTAGCCATCTCTTTAGTGCATCTGCTTGTCTCCGTGCATTTGTTCCTGACATTGGAGGGGTGTTCTGGTCCATGGCAACATCTAACATGCATTAAAGTCTCCCCCAATTACCCAGGGAATATGTGCCCATAGTGTTAGCACTCTGGATAAGCGCTCTAGGAAGGCGTCTTGGCCAGTATTTGGTGCGTATATGCTGCCCAGCACCACTGGTTTCCCATCCAAGTTACCCTTGATTAAAACAAATCTGCTTTCCACATCAATCTTAGTATCAACCACTTCTAAGGGCACACCAGCTCTTATCCACATGGCTGTTCCTCATGCAAATGCTGAGCGTGAGGTGCAGAAGATCTGGCCTCAAAATTTTTTACAAAGTTTTACCGCTTCATATGCAGTAAGATGAGTTTCTTGTAAAAAAACAATATGTGCTTTGCAGCAATTTAATTGTGCAAGGATTCTGTGTCTTTTTTGGATAGCTCCCATCCCCCTCACATTCCAAGTGACATTTGACGTTGTGTATGCATATTTGAGTCTAGTTCTGTGCACCCGCAGTTGTTTATGGCCCCCTGTTAGTCTATAGTTTCTGCAGAATAGTGTATCTGGCGTAGGTGTAGATGTCTGTCTTACTAGCAAATAAACATACTTATACTCTAGAAGGAATACCAGGCAAAGCCTAAACTTGCTTTGCCAAACAATTACGTAATACATAACCTAGGTGCTACAACGAAGCAGCCAATTTGTGATGGAAGGGGCCTGCACAATGGGGCGTGGAACAAGAATATGTCCCGCTGCCAGCGGGTTTGTTAGTGATAATGTGAGAGAAAAAAATCAACGTATGCCAAGGAGCTCTACCAACCGGGCCCACCACAATTATTTTAGGGAGGGGCGGGGAGCCGAACAGAAAACATAATAGATAAATTGTGAATGTTATTTTGGGGTTACATTTGCTAAAAGTCTCTAGCTAGTTGTGGAGTAATGTCTGGAAATAGAGCCATGCTCCCCTCTGAGTTTGAAGCCGCTATGCTATCTATTGAAGAAGCAGTTCTTCAGGGAGAGGAGTTCATTTCTTGTAGGGAGCCCGCAGTTTGTAATGCATTGTTTTGTCCCTCCAGGGCCTGACACAGTGTTGGGCCTGTTCTTTTACGCAGCGTTTGGGCTTTATTCCGTTTGTCTCTACGATGTTGAGGAAGTTGCCCTGCATGGTGGCCGTTGTTCTGTTCCTCCGCTCGTGAGTATGGGAAGTTTTCATCGAGCCAGGTACTCACCAGGTCGGGGGAGTCAAAGAAGTGCATTTTCTGGTTATGTGTGATGCAGAGTTTTGCTGGGAATAGTAGTGCATATTTTATCTCCATTTTGCGTAGTCTTTGTTTTATTATTTGGAAGGATGCTCTGCGTTTCTGGACTGCCAGGGTATAGTCTGGATACAGTGAGATCCTGGCATTGTCTATTATAATGGGATCTAATTCCCTTGCAACCTGTAAGGCGACATCTCTATCTCCATAGTTCAAAATCCGTGCTATTACAGGTCTTGCTGGGGCTCCTGGTATGGGTTTTCTGCCAGGGATACGGTGTGCTCTCTCCACCACAAGGTGAATTGACAGCCTGTCTTTGGCTATGGATTGCAGCCATGACTCAATGCATTGTGTGGGGTCGTTTCCTTCTTTGCCTTCGGGGAGCCCAATTATGCGTATATTATTGCGCAGTGAGCGCCACTCTGCGTCTTCAATCCTTTTCTGTAGGGCTTCCATCTGTTGCTGGAGCTTCACAATGGCAATTTTATTGTCATTGTATGTCGAGAGGATATCTGCCACTGTTGACTCCGTTTGTTTTAACCTGTCTGTGAGTTTTGCTTGATCATCTTTCATTATATTAATGTCTGTTGTGATCATATCTAATCTGTTCTCTATGGCTTGTCGAGAGTCTCTAATTTCTTTTAGTATAGTGTCCAGCTTATCCATATTTTCTTTCACCTGGGGCATTGGGTTCTGGCTCCGGGGAGTTGGGTTCACACCGTCTTCCACTGATTTGCCCTTTGTGTGGCCCATTACCGGACTTCACTGTAATGTTCTTTTTGTCTTACACTTCAGGTCGGATTTTCGTACGTTCATTCTTGGCGGGCCTATTGTTTTTATAGCATTTAATCAGGTTGTCAGAATCTTATTTCTGCTTCGCGGAATATAGCGGCGGGAGGTCTTGTGAATGGTTTCTTGTGTTATTCCTTTCGTGTGCACTGTAGTAACACTTGTCCCTACGCAATCTAGTTTTTCACCCTTCCCCTCGCGCCACCTCCGGCCGTCCCAGCGGTCGTCTGTACTCTTGGGCTGTGGCGTTTCCCTGTGCTTGGTCCTCTGCTTAGCAGGACGCTGTTGCCATGCCCTCGAATGAAACCGCAACAAGGCCCAGGTTCCAGCTCAGACCAAAGTGCCTCCTCAGCAATAGAGCGTTTTCTTTTAGTTCCGCGTCTGTATATGCCGCGGGCCTTTCGGTGTGGTGTGCACGGTTGCCGGGGCTTTCAAGGGCGGGGGGCTGCCGGCGGCCCGATCGACAAGCAGGTCTGTTATTCGGTTGATTTTCCGCCCTCGGCCGCATCCTCCCCCTCCCCACTCATCGCTTCTCTGCCATGTCAGTCCACGTGTCTCGCCCCTAGGCCTATTCCGTTCTCCGCATCCGTTGGTGTTGCGGGTCCTCTTGTGCGCCGCCGTCCGGCCTCCAGCGCGACCAAGGGCAGGGAGGGGCCCTGGTCTGCTGGGTCGCACCCTGGGCGCGCCGGACCGGTCCGGCCCCAGATCGCTGCCCCAGTCACCTCCGCTCAGCGCCTCCCCAGTCACCTCCAGCCGTAGCTGGTCCCGTCATCGCACGTCTTTGTTTTTCTTATACCGGCCCATTCAGCTTTCTTCTTATTAGATTGTATTCAGACCTCTTTGGGGGCCCTGGATTGCACTCTCGACACCTCCCCTGATTCAGCGTTTGGGTTCCAGTCGCACCCCTGCCCCCGATATGTGTCGGATTGCAATTTTACGGCGGGTCCGGTCGGGAGCTCCCCGTCTATACGACCGCCATCTTAGGTGGTTAGCCACGCCCCCCCAAGAAACATCAAAAGATAGTTATCTTCCCAGGTAACATCATGTATAAGATGTCAATATTCACCCATGTAGCTGGTAAAGGATGGCAATATCTCTACAATGGGGCATAAAAAGAAGTCCACACATCTAGATGTATTTTCTGGTAAACTGCCCATTGAAGAAACAATGGGTCTGCCAGGAGAGTTACCAGGTTTTTTACGGACCTTTGGTAAAAAATATAAGGCAGGGACCTTAGGAAAATCACACTTAAGGAAAGATACTCCTTCCACTCCAGGAGGTTGTAGTCCCCCCAGTCAATTAATTTGTCATATTAGGCTTAATTTGCCTGCCCCAATACCTCTCTGTTCAAAACCTCATAACTCATCTTATCCTGAAGCTGTCTGTCACCTTCCCGTAAATACATTTTCTGTGGCCAAATCATTATATTCCCTCCTTTGTCTGATTTTTTAACTACAATATCCCTGTTGCTCTTTAATGACCGAAGTTCCTCCCTGTGTCTTGTCTCTAGGTTGTCCCATTATGTACTACCCTGCTAATTTATTTAGGTCTTTAATCATTCCTTTCTCAAATACATCAAAGGCCTCATTCACAACCAGTGGTCAAAAGACTGACTTAGGTCTAAAATTACTAGGGAAGCTTAACCCAATTTTCAATCCTGAAAATATCAATTTCAGAATGGGATCAGGGACTGAGCTCATGTACTCATTCATCTCACACACAGTATGTAAAACCGCAACATCACTGATAGTTAAATTAGAAGGACCATTGGCAGTTGACTCACCCTCACCCATGGGGTTAGTAACATAACTTTTTTTTCAATTTCAATTTTCTAATGAAGTGAAGCAGATCAATTCCCATTCCGGTTTATTCAAAATGAGCAGTTGGGGAGAATGACAACCCTAAAAATAAAACTTCTGTTTCTGCATCAGTGAGAAAAAAATGAGAAAGGTTTATCTCAGTCACTTTATTAGTCATGTTGATGCTATTAGACCCCTTGTCTGAACTCTGAACTTCCACTGGGCTTTTGTTGTAGTCTCTTCTCTTCTTCTTCCTCCTTTTATCAGTATTACTAATCTCTGTTGGCATTACACAAATTTCCGTTTTTTATTATTCAATTATAGTTTGGATGTTTAATAATAACAGAAAAGCTTAAGCAGGTTTTTATTATGTTTTGATTGTCACTAGAATCTTTTAGGGCAACTGCCTGTCCCAGAGTGCACTTGGGTGGTGGTAGGAAAATGAACTATAAATAGAGACTCATGGGAAGGTTTTCTTTGTAAACTGTGATCAAGACCGAGAGGCTGAAATGCGTTGGTGGTGTCCTTTTACACTTCTTTGGATAGAAGCAATAAAACTCTCCTGGAGTGCAACTAATCAATTGTTTGACAATGGTTGGTGTTGGAGATATATATATATATATATATATATATATATATATATATATAAATAAAAAAAGGAAAACACTGCATTCCCAGGGGCTTTGGGTTTTATAGTCCCAAGTTATTTAATGGGAATTGTCATCAGCCTCTCATTAAACAATACCAACGTGTTTCGACTATTGCAGTCTTGTTCATGGTATCAATACATATATGTGTCTGTGATTTTTTGATTGTAAGTTTAATAGTTGTCAGTGTATGCTCAATACATAAGGTCTGAAGTACTTATGAAGAAAATCAATGACAAGCGGTATAGACTTCATTGGTCTATTGAATCTATGTCACATGCCAAAGGTTTAATCTGTTTATTATGAAAAGTTAAGACAAAGGTAGTCGTGACTTACTTTTTGAGAAATAGGTGTATTAAAGTAAATGGGCCTTTATAGGTGGATTTTTATTAACCAATGTAAAAGCACAGTGGGGCTTTTTGTTACCGCTCTTCAGTCCATTCTAGTGACATTTGCATTCTGGATCCCCCATTACAGCATACTGCACGGGGCAGTGGGTTAGTCCATTGCTATCACTTGGTCTAGTCCCCTGAGAGTGACAGCATTTTGCCTGATCACATGTGCACACCTGCCTGAAAATGAGTGTGCTTCAGTGCCTGGGCGGGTGGGCCACTGTAGGAAAGTACCATCTTGCCTGGCATGTTACCCCCATATTTCACTATATATATGTTGTTTTAGTCTATGTGCCACTGCGACCCTGCGTGATGCCTAACTGTCTCACTGAGGCTCTGCTAACCAGAACATCAGTGGTTATGCTCTCTCTGCTTTCCAAATTTGTAACTAACAGGCTAGTGACTAAATTTACCAATTCACATTGGCATACTGGTACACCCATATAATTCCCTAGTATATGGTACTGATGTACCCAGGGTATTGGGGTTCCAGGAGATCCCTATGGGCTGCAGCATTTCTTTTGTCACCCATAGGGAGCTCTGACAATTCTTACACAGGCCTGCCAGTGCAGCCTGAGTGAAATAACGTCCACGTTATTTCACAGCCATTTACCACTGCACTTAAGTAACTTATAAGCCACCTATATGTCTAACCTTCACCTGGTGAAGGTTGGGTGCAAAGTTACTTAGTGTGTGGGCACCCTGGCACTAGCCAAGGTGCCCCCACATCGTTCAGGGCAAATCCCCCAGTCTTTGTGAGTTCGGGGACACAATTACACGCGTGCAAAGTACATAGGTCACTACCTATGTACAGCGTCACAATGGTAACTCCGAACATGGCCATGTAACATGTCTAAGATCATGGAATTGTCACCCCAATGCCATTCTGGCTTTGGGGGGACAATTCCATGATCCCCCGGGTCTCTAGCACAGAACCCGGGTACTGCCAAACAGCCTTTCCGGGGTCTCCACTGCTGCTGCTGCCAACCCCTCAGACAGGTTTCTGCCCTCCTGGGGTCCAGGCAGCTCTGGCCCAGGAAGGCAGAACAAAGGATTTACTCTGAGAGAGGGTGCCTCCCCCAGCCTCTGGAAATGCTTTGATGGGCACAGATGGTGCCTATCTCTGCATAAGCCAGTCTACACCTGTTTAGGGATCCCCCAGCCCTGCTCTGGCACAAAACTGGACGAAGGAAAGGGGAGTAACCACTCCCCTGACCTGCACCTCCCAGGGGAGGTGCCCAGAGCTCCTCCAGTGTGTCCCAGACCTCTGCCATCTTGGAAACAGAGGTGTCTGTGGCACACTGGACTGCTCTGAGTGGCCAGTGCCAGCAGGTGACATTGGAGCCTCCTTCTGATAGGCTCTTACCTCCTTGGTAGCCAATCCTCCATCCTAGGTAGCCAAACCTCCTTTTCTGGCTATTTAGGGTTTCTGCTTTGGGGAATTCTTCAGATAACAAATGCAAGAGCTCATCAGAGTTCCTCTGCATCTCCCTCTTCAACTTCTACCAAAGGATCGACCGCTGACTGCTCAGGATGCCTGCAAAACCGCAACAAAGTAGCACGATGACTACTAGCAACCTTGTATCGCTTCATCCTGCCAGCTTTCACGACTGATTCCAGGTGGTGCATGCTCTCGGGGTAACCTGCCTCCTTTCTGCACCAGGAGCTCTGAAGAAATCTTCTGTTGGTCGACAGAATCTTCCCCCTGCAACCGCAGGCAACAAAAGACTGCATCACCGGTCCTCTGGGTCCGCTCTCAGCACAACGAGCGTGGTCCCTGGAACTCAGCAACTCTGTCCAAGTGACTCCCACAGTCCAGTGACTCTTCAGTCCAAGTTTGGTGGAGGTAAGTTCTTGCCTCCCCACGCTAGACTGCATTGCTGGGTACTGCGTGATTTGCAGCTGCTCCGGCTCCTGTGCACTATTCCAGGATTTCCTTCATGCACAGCCAAGCCTGGGTCCCTGACACTCTAACCTGCAGTGCACAACCTCCTGGGTTGTCCTCCGGCATCGTGGGACTCCCTTTTGTGACTTCGGGTGGACTCCGTCTCACTCTTCTTTCAAGTGCCTGGTCAGGTATTTCTGTGAGTGCTGCCTGCTTCTGTGAGGGCTCCGTGACTTGCCAGGTGCCTCCTCTGTCTCCGCATCCAAGTGGCGACATCCTGGTCCCTCCTGGGCCACAGCAGCATCCAAAAACCCTAACTGCGACCCTTGCAGTTAGCAAGGCTTGTTTGCGGTCTTTCTGCGTGGGAACACATCTGCAAGCTTCTTCACGACGTGGGACATCCATCCTCCAAAGGGGAAGTTCCTAGTCCTCTTCTTTCTTGCAGAATACCAAGCTTCTTCCAACAGGTGGCAGCTTCCTTGCATTCTCAGCTGGCATTTCCTGTGCTCCAGCCCACTTTCAACACTGCCGCGACTATTGTACTTGGTCCCCTTGTCTTACAGGTACTCAGGTTCGGAAATCCACTGTTGTTGCATTGCTGGTGTTTGGTCTCCTTGCAGACCCCCTAGCAAGACTTCTGTGCTCTCTGGGGGGAGTAGGTGCACTTTACATCTACCTTTCAGGGTCTTGGGATGGGCTATTTTTCTAACCCTCACTGTTTTCCTACAGTCCCAGCGACCCTCTACAAGCTCACATAGGTTTTGGGTCCATTCGTGGTTTGCATTCCACTTTTGGAGTATATGGTTTGTGTTGCCCCTATACCTATGTGCTCCTATTCCAATCTATTGTAACTTTACACTGCTTGCATTACTTTTCTTGCTATTACCTGCATAATTTTGGTTTGTGTACATATAGCTTGTGTATATATCTTATCATCATACTGAGGGTACTCACTGAGATACTTTTGGCATATTGTCATAAAAATAAAGTACCTTTATTTTTAGTACTTCTGTGTATTGTGTTCTCTTATGATATTGTGCATATGACACCAGTGGTATAGTAGGAGCATTACATGTCTCCTAGTTCAGCCTAAGCTGCTTTGCCATAGCCACCTTCTATCAGCCTAAGCTGCTAGAAACACCTCTTCTACACTAATAAGGGATAACTGGACCTGGCACAAGGTGTAAGTACCTCTGGTACCCACTACAAACCAGGCCAGCCTCCTACAGCCACTCATTTAGTTTTCCCTCTTCAATTTATAGGATCCCTTTCATATATTTCTTTCTTTCTTTGCTTTTTTAAGTCAAACTACAGCTCCCTAGACAGTTCTACCCGGCGTATTATTCTTGTAATTTAACTTGCATGTGCTTGTTGAGTTTGTGTGTCAGTTTGTTTGTAGATAGGTAAGTGGGTGAATACCAAACTAGTCTATGAGTAATGTATGATGACTTACTGTATGCATAAACTCATCAGTGACTGAAGCACTTTTACTTCAAAGCAAGAACTATTGGCATTGCCAGTTCTTTTTTTTTGTATGTATTATTTCTAAATTTCTATTAAAATGCAGTTTGAATATACACTTTGTTATTTTTAGAAAAAAATGATTAACATACCCAGTAAGCCCTTTGACAGAAGCAATAGCTAGGATACAAGTTAGTCATTTGATAGAAACAACATCTATGATACAAGAAAGGCAAAGGAAAGCTTTCCTTTTTAGTCCAGCAATATCGATAATTGCTACACTTTACTAAAACCAATGTGTACTCTGATATACACCCCACTAATGGAAGTACTATTTGCCGGAACAAAGACATCTGAAACTTCCTTTAACTTCAAGCCATATATCCAGTTTTTCTCTTAAAAATGCAATATTTTCAGTCTTACACTAAAATATGGGCCAGACATACAAAAAAGTGTCTCAGCGCAGTGTTCCATAATTTGCAGGGCCGCTCTGTGTCACTTTAGAAATGCAGGGATGCACCATGTTTACTAAACTATGGCGCACCCCTGTGTTTCCCCTGCACCAGTGCTAAATTTAGCTGCCAGCACCAATGCTGACATTCTTGCACCATAGTGCAAAGGTGTCTGCGTTGAGGCCATTGATTGTTTATGTGCAAGAAGATGTCCCTTCTTGCACATCAAAAAATAATTCATGGCCTTTTGATCTTTCTATGTGTGCTTCAGAGTGCATTGCACATGGAAAAAGCAAAAACTAGGAGAAATAAAATCATTCCTCCTCATTGTGCCATGCTAATGCCACTCTTGGGGTGGCATTAGATTTTAGTGCTGCCACGGATTTCAGACTGTTGGAAAGTAGCTTACAGGTAAGGGCAGGTAGGTACCTGCACTTAGCAATAGGCCACTAACCCCCACTAGGTCCAGTCAGGTCTCAATAAATTAATCCCAGCTCAACCCTTGGTAGCTTGGCAACGAGCAGTTAGGCTTAACTTAGGAGACAGGAGTGTAAAGCATTTAAAAATCACAAAACAGTAAATAAGTGAAACACAAAAAACTCAAACACCAATTTACACATATAGATTATATTTCTATCTTTAAAATGACACTAAAACAACAACAATCCAATATGGAACCAGAGGTATGAATTTTTAAGGATAAAAGTATTTCTAGTGCTTAGAAACAAATAACGGTCAAAGGGTTGAAAAAGGTCACATTGGACAGGGACAAAGTCCAGAGTTCATGCCACCCACGATGAACACTGTTACATTTACTATCAGAAGTGTTTCTTGATACAGGAAAGTGGTCCACAGCACCAGCCAAAGTTTCAGAGGCTCGTTTGCCTCTTGGGGTCTGGGACTACAGCTCCCACAAAGCACCTCTTCAACCTATTGAGCTGTTTACAACAGTTGCTCTAAATGTCTCCAAGCTTCTGGATCTTATTCCAAAGGTTCGTTTTGAGTGTCCACAACTTAAGTGTCCACAACTTCACACAAGGTTCCAGAAGCTCTGATTTGCTCCTTGGGAGTTGGGAGTTGGGAATACAATTCCCAGAATGCACCTGGTCAGAATCTGCAAATGGCCACTGGACACTGGTCAGCTGGGCTCTTCTTGCACGACTTGATGCAGTAGTCTCTGCATAGCTCCTTTGTACCTGTAGCTTACATGGAGTCAATCCCTGGGGTAGCAGAAGCAAGGCAAAGTCCTTTTCTTGTTGAAGCCCAAAGTGTGTGGCTGGTGCAGTCCTTTTGAGTGCAGTGTTCAGATGCAGGCCAGAGAGCCAGCAGGGCCGTTCTTCTTCTCCAGTATCTTCTTCCAGTAGGGATCTGAAGTGTGGGTGCAGCTCTGCCACATTTATACTTGCTCCAGGGGTGGAAAGAGGGAGGGGGCAACTGTCCAACAGACCACCACCCTCTTGGATGGCCACTTCCTGGGAAGTGTGGCACAAATCAGTCCCAGGGAGCAACATTCCTCAAAAATCCAAAATGGCAAAAATTCAATTTCAGAGGTTAGGTCTGGCTGAGCCCACCCACTGGTGTGGCTATGTTTCTTTTAACACACCCCTTTCCAGCCCTATGCTAATCTGATCATGAGGCACCTGGGTGTCTGGTTATGCAGGAAACAAAGGAGGTCCACTTACTGGCCCAAATGTCCTTCCCTCCTTTGAAGTACAGTTTGGCTGCTCTCCCCCCATCCTGTTTCATCATCTGCAGAGGCAGTTCTCCTCCCCCACGCACTTACTTTGTGTTCAGCCCAGGTCACCTCACACCTCATCAACGCAGCCTGGCCAGGCTGCCTCATGCTGGTCAATCAGAGAAGGGCACTACAGAGCTTAAGTTGGCACCTTTCAGGTAGGGTTCTCAAACTCTTTCCCAGAGTTAGTTATATTAAATTCAACAATGGCAAATTGTTGGATTTATTATAACAATAGGTTTGATACCAAACTTGAAATATTGAGCACCTTGTGAGCCCTTATTATTTTAAAATAAAGTCTTCATGTGTCAGCATTTGAAAACCAATCAGTACAGTGAGAGAAAACGAAATTGGCTATTTTTCCATCAGCAGGGTTTACAAAACATATTTTATGAAGTCACTGCTTATAGTTTCATAGCATCCAGCCCTAGGGGCACTTAGGGCACACCACATGGGTGACCTATATGTAAAAATTAGGCCGTTTGGGACTTTGGAAGTACTTTTAATTCCAAAGTCGAATTTGGGGTTACCTTTAATTCAAAAGCAGCCAGCAAGACAGGCCTTCCTTTAGAATGACACTGGGCACCACAGCAGTACACCTATGGGTGCACCACCTATGCTGGGGGTCCCTTGATCTACCCCTTTCCAGCCCTATGCTAATATATTACCATATATTAGGGACTTATAGGTAGGTTGGCACCGCCAATTATAATTAACCTAATTTGCTTATTGATTTTACATGGAGCACAGGCCCTGGGACTTGTTAGCAGTGCCCAGAGCACCATCAAAGTCAGGAAAACACAAGCAAAAAGTGGAAAATGAGGGCAAAAATTAAGGAGGGATTTGCAATCAGCTCAGTTTTCCCACTCAGACTTGTAAATCTGGGGCAGCATCAAAACTGGTGGGTGTTGCCATGGAACACACCCAGCAACAACCATTGTATTCCCCTCTGACTCAGAAAACGGTCTGAGTGGCACATATTTACAAGGTGGCGTCAAGCCACACAAAGTTGCTTAGTGCCACCAGAGCATCACAAAAATGATGACCCTGTTACACTGCAAGGGCCTTGTAAATCTGGCTCGATGTCTTTTATGCCCTTTAGTATTCGGTGTCATATACTGCATCCTGCCTATGCGCTGCAGTGCCAGCTAACATTCTGTAGAACTGAGAAATGTAATAATTTACTTTTTCATTTCACTTTTTTCTACCTGTAGAATATTTTTATCTAACTTGCTTGACTCCAATCACCAATACTTTCAAGATTAAAATGGTTTATCGCAATATAGATGTTACAGTCAGATGTATGAAGAAGTAGGTTGCAATTGTTTGTGAAAAACAGGACTGTCAACGAGAGACTGAAAAATTAAAGCTGAAAAAATGAAAATTATGTATCCCGACCTTAAGACAATGTAAGAAATAAATTGCCTCTTAGACCTTGTGTATTTTAGGCTACAAAAGCTAACTAATTAGGAGCAAATGTTAAAAACGATGATGCAGAATGCCAGTGATTTGACCTTTTGCCACTACAGACTGGTTATGAACACTCATTAACATTTCATGTGGAGCCTCGAGAGTCATTCGCAGTTCACCCAATCGAATTACCTCTCAGATTACCATTGTGCAATGCTTAATGTCTTCCTCTCCCCGATTTACTCGGTCTAAATGGGCCACTTGACCGCTCAAGTTTCCCACTGTCACACCCTCCTGCACAGACGAATTCCTGAGTTATGTATCTGGATATGAGCTTGTATTAATTATTAGCATTATAAATATACCTCACATTCCAAAGGACACGCTCTTCTGGGTTACCACCCCCATTCAAACACTCTTCTCGCTCTTTGGTCCTTTAGAATAAAAATACATTTACTCTAACGAACTAATATCGTCGTTCCATTTCGTTCGAGATTGCTAATGTACAGTAAAAATCCAGCTGTCACTGAAATTCCCGCTTCTTTCGCCCAGCCAAGGTGCAATTTCTGTCTGCTACTCTTTATTAAAAAATAAGACAGATGCATGTGCACGAAGGAATGAGGTTATACTACCAGATTATGTTATCGCGAGTTAAACTCCTTTATGCCTAATGGCACTGAGGTCCACTTAAAACATGTGTGTTTAGTATGTTAGTGTTTAATTGACTTTACCAGAACGTGACTCCCTCTTTCATAGTAAACGTACATGTCTGATCTGATAGTAACCTTGACACAAGTAGTCAATTATTGTTTACCATGCAGAAATTTAGACTCCTTACTTCAGCCGTAATTCTCACCCACACATGGGTGAGAGGGCGCTGGGAAGCTGTCACTGGTATATGGATTTAATTCCTCTTGGCAATTTTGTAGAAAACCGAAGGCCACATTTATCAAGTTGTTGTGTTGCCCTTGCCCATGCACCGGGATGCAAGGAAGACACAAAACCGAAGTGAGATTTATCAACCCACACTAGGTTACATTGCATGGTCCTGTGTGGCTTGATAAATCTGGAGTAGCCCAAGGTGCGCAAATCGCTGCCATGCATTACTCCGACCCAGGAAAGCATTCAATGGGTGAAGCGTATGTGTTCTCATTCATCCACCCATAGATTTTTACACATTCCCACATTTACCATTAGTGATATACCTGGGAATGCATCAAAATGCTATGCCTCCCCAGGTGAGTCATAACTAGGAGAAATGTCTTTATTTTTCCTATTTGTTCCTCTTTCTCCACACACTTACATGTGCTGCATTCTGCAGTACACATAGAAGGAAGAAAATGCTTATGAGGATTGTTTTTGTGCAGGAAAGTGTCCTGTCCTGCACAAAAACAACACAGACCTACAAGATAGGCACCCTTGCACCATGATCCAAGGGTTCCTGCATTGGTGCTAGGCAGCCAAAAAGTACACCAGCGCTAGGAAAGTACAGAAATGCACCATACAATGTTAATTAGGGTGCATTCCTGCCCTTTCCCTTTCAAACAGCGCAGCAAGGTGGCTTGCTGTGTTACGATGAGTAAAAAATGCTAGATATGGGCCATGAATGTAGAGCAGCTTTGTGGCTTTCTGTAGGAAATATAGAACACAGTGCTGTACCTTTCTTTTAGTTATATCAGATCAGTGAACTCAACTCTGTCCCTTAATTATCAACCACCTGAAAGGCTGCACACATTTCTTTCCAGATATAATGTCAGAAGGTCATGGAATGTTTTTGTTTTCACACTGTTGTATCTTTTTTTCAAAACATATTAGTTTGATACCCTTCCTAGATACCAGTTTATGGAAATGAAATGTATTCATCATTTGGATCTTATATCTTCCAACATATTTAAAACAAACACTGACAAAAGCAATAGGTCTCGCTATTTTGTAAGCGAAATTTATATTCATACTTTGTATGTGTGAAAGTGCTTATTCATTTGTTGACTAGTTTGCCTTTGTGGTTATGTGGGTGATTGTGAGCAGGCCTAACAGATTGATGGGATGAATGAGTGGATGAATACATGAATAATTAATCCCTGGGTGAGTGCATGCATGTGCGGAGGAATGGGTGAGTTCAAGGTTGCCTGGATGAATAACTGAGCACATGAATGGAGAGCTAGGTGAGTGAACACAGTGATCAATGGATAAATGCAGAGAAGTTACACCAATATTATACATTAAGACACTGGCTGAAATTATAATGTTGGTAAAATGGTAATAGCTTCCAATATTATGCACCTGCAGGCATTAGATGAAGATTAGACACCACTACACCAATAATGTGGACAATTGTTAGACATGTCAACCTGAGGATGGTCTTCCCCCAAACATTTTGCGTGCTTGCCTCCATCATGTCCAGATTTTGCTCTGTTGGCCTTAGGACTCTGTGCACTTTACCACTGCTAACCAGTGCTTAAGTGCTTGTGCTCACTCCCCTAAACATAGTTTGATAGGAATATACCTGATTGGCATATATGATTTATGTAAGTCCCTTGTAGAATAGTATACTATATATCCAGGGCCTATAAATTAAATGCTACCAGTGGGCCTGCAACACCTATTGTGCCATCCACTTAAGGAGCAGTTTAAAATACCCCTCAGACCCACCACCACAGCCTGAAGACAGTGTCCCACTGCCAAGTTGACTTGGCAATTTAAACCCCTTACCAAGCCTTAAACTCCCATTTTGTTACATGTAAGTCACCCCTAAGGTAGGCCCTACGTAGTCCATAAGGCAGGGTGCTGTGTAATTAAAAGGTAGGACATGTACTTATTTTAGGTTTACATGTCCTAGTAGTGAAAAACTCCCATATTCGTATTTTCATTACTGTGAGGCCTCCCTGTCGCATAGGAGGATCCCTTCATAGATTTATTAAGTTGTAATACCTAAACCAGAGGTGATAGATATGTCATGTTTGGTATCTATGAACTTGTAATGATAAACGCTCTTTAATGCCTTTAATGTAAAGTTGGATTTATCATTACAAATTTGAAAATGCTACTTTTAGAAACATGGCATTTTCTTGCCCTTAGCCCTTTGTGCCTGCTGCCTACCTTAGGCCACATGACTGGGTGTAACTGACATTTGAGGCTTTGTGAATTTACCCCAGACAGTCACACAGTAGTGGGATTAGCAGAGCCTTAATGGGCCATTTACTGACTTAATGGGAGCAGAGCTGAGCACAGCCCCACTTGCACCTGAATAAGCTGGGCTCTGCCACTACCAAATAGGTTTAACAACCCTGTTTTTTCAGTGCAGCCAGCTTGGTGCCAGGGCAGGGGAGGCTGGAAGCTCTTGGAACTTCAAACAACCCTTCTGGAAACGTCTCCCAGCTTCAAGGAGCAGGGCACCAAGGTACAGAAATAGTGCCCCCAGACCCACTCTTCAGTACCCTCAGTTATATCAGGCGCCAGTTTTTTACCAGACGCTATTGTATGGCTGAGCGGGCAGGATCGAGTGAGGTTTATAAAAAGAAGAAATCACAGAAGTCTTGGACTGTGGCGGCTTGATATGCTGAAGCATATGTTACGCACCTAAATGAAACGCTTGTTGACAGATTGGGATCTGTGGCCCTGATGAAGGTGGTATAAAGGATCAAATAATTTTGGAATCAACCTGAAACGCGCGTTGGCATTTGACTTTGCAGCTGGCCAAAAGATTTCAAGTACGGAACATCTAGGATGGTTGTCTGATATGCACCTGATTATCGGCTATTTGCACTGTGGCTAGCCCAAGGACTTTATGTATTAGGATCAAGGCTGGTCATGAGAATCAGATGTATTGACATCTCTGTATATATTTGATGAACTGTGAAAAGACTATTTGCCATTATCTCGGACAAAAGAATAAGGGGAAATATATGTGTTTTTGAAATAGATTTGTTAAATTGTTTTTTTTGGTGAATTTCTGATTTGTCTTTATCTGTTGTTTCAATGCGAGCATGGTTGAGTGAGGTTTTGTGTTTATTATTTATTGTTTGTCTTTGTGTCTTTATGTAAGTTGGAATAGTATTTTGGTTTCATATCTCATGCATTGTTTTGATTTATAATAACATTTATATATTTTCATAATTAGTTATATTTGTGATTGATGTTTGTATGTAGAAAAATATAGGAGAGAGACATGTTTGTACAAAGTACCCTACTGAACCTGCAGAAGGTCTCTCAGAGGTCTACCTGCTGTTGAAACCTGCTGTTCATTCTGCCAGACTGCTGCTGCACCTGGACTGCTTTGCTGCCTTTAGCCGGGCTTGAACCTTCAGTGGCCAGCCCTGCTGTGGAGTTTTTCATCTTTACCAGCACCCAAGACTTAAGAAGTGACTCCAAGGGCTAGTTTAGATGGCCTCCTGTTCAGAGTCACAGGTACATAACAGGCTCCCACCATATTGAGCCTGCACCTGGGCCCAGCCTGAGTGGGTCTTGAAGCCCCAAGAGGACTCCATTCACTCCTGGACCCTTGGTTGTTGTGCTAAAGATGCCTAGGCCACCATTTTCCAAAACTGATGACTTGCTATTTTGAACCACAAACTTCACAAATCTCATACCTCTGGTTCTACTGATTGGATTTTGATGGTTTTGGTGTCAAATATTCTATCAACATTTTCTCTAGTTTTCTAAATTGGTTGGGTTTTATCTTGTGTTGTGTGCTGCATAAATAATGTACACATTACCTCTAAGTTTAGCTTGACTGCTTTTTATTTGTGCCAAGCTACCCAATGTTAAGTGCAGGTTAATTTAGTGAATTTATGTTGTTCACCCAGCAAAGGATTGTGGCTGTTGCTTGACCAGGACTCACAACCCACTCAACAAACAACCCAATTTCTCACAGCAATATATAAAGAACTACCACAATTATGTCAGTGCAAGCAGTAGGGATGGGGACGCTCAGAATGAGCATTGCAGTGTTCCCACCCCTCCAAAAAATAAAACATCAGCACAGTCTTTCTGCCCCTGGGTGGTAGATGGGAGCAACAGGCCCCCATCTGACCCCCCTGGGTAGGGACAGAAAGCCCACAATGCACCAGTATCTTTTTTTTGGCAGGATAGGGCTAGAGATTGCCCAGAATGGGCATGACAATGCCCCACCCCCAAATAAATGGGCATAGTCTTTGTGCTCCCCTGGGGGCAGATGGGCTATATTAAGGCCTACTAAACACCCAGGATTTTTTTTTTTTAAATAGAGGGGTGGGGGCTAGCCACCATCATGGGCATGGTTATACTCCCCACCACAACTGAAGGGGGCAAAAGTATTTTTGTCCCCCTCCGAACTAAAGCATCTTATCCCAATGGCAAGTAAGAGGTCATTTGACTCTTATGGGTTTTGATTTTACATATGGGCCAAGAGACCTTAGCCAAATCCCAATATCATCTGACTTGCAATGGTGAGCGGCTGCACTTTTTGGATTTTGAAAACTAAACATTTTGGGGAGGTCCAGAGTGGTGTGTTTCACATGCACCCCACACCATTTGTTTAACCCCCAACTAATTTTGTCTGAATTCACTAATTTCCCCTAAATTTCTGTAATGGAAAGTTTCATAATCCACAGGAATCCACAAAATTTCTACCACCCAGTATTTCCCCATCTGTACTGATAAAAACTCTACCCCACTTGTGTGGATGCCCAAAGCAGAGCCAGCCTAAAAACATATGAACAAACTGCCCTTTTAGACCAGCTTTGGTTCCCCCTCATTTTCTACACGTTTTTGGCCCTTTCCCTATCGCAGGCATTTGGTCCACCTACACCAGTGGGGTATCATTTTTATTGTGAGACCGAAAGGAACACTGGGTGCTAGGGAATTTGTAGGTCCTCTCAGATTCCAGAACCCTCCATCACAGAAATTTTAGGAAAATGTGTTTTTTAGCCACATGTTGAGGTTTCAGGTTTTCAAGAGATTCTGGATAACAGACCCTATTGAGAGCCACACAACTCACTCAATCCTGGATTCCCCTAGGTGTCTAGTTTTAAACAATGCACTAGTTTGCTAGGCTTCCCTAGGTGCCAGTTAAGACAGGGCCCAAAAACCACAGCCGCCCACGTTGCAAAAAAAAAGGTCAGTTTTGCATAGAACAATGTGTAGTGTCCATGTTGGGTTTTGTGCCATTTCCTGACACTACCATGAGGCCCGCCCCCAAAAGTGAGGTACTATTTTTATCAGGAACTGCTGGGTGGAAGGAAGTTTGCGGCTCTGTGCAGATTCCAGAACTTTTCATCACGGAAATGCAAGGGATAGTTTTTTATTCAAAATTTGAGGTTTACAAGGGATTTTGAGTAAAACAACCTAAAGACAGCCACACTAGTCTCCCCATCCTGGGGTGTTTTGGGGAATTTCCTGTTGTGAACACTAGGCTTATCACAAAAGTGAGGTACCATTTTTACCAGGAGACTTACAGGAACACATAATAGTAGAATGAGTGTTAGTACCAATTGTCTTTCTCTGCATTTGCACCTTCCAAATGTAATACAGGTTCTAAGAAAGAATTAATTTTGAGACATGTCCTTTAGTTCACATGCTAGTATGGGTAACCCCAGCTTCAGAGATGTGCAAATAACAACTGCTTCTAAACTCCAACTTGCCCATTTTAGAAATACATAGGTTTCCTTGATATCTATTTTTAATTCTTTCTATTTTACCAAATGAATTACTGTATACCCGGAATACAATGAAAAACCATTGTAAAATTCAGCTTGGTTATTGACTCTGTGTACCTACAAGCCCTATATATACAGAATGGTCCAGCAGACATAACGGTATATTACATTTGAAAATCTGCCATGGTGAGAAGTTACAGATGAAAACATAGACACAAATGGTTGGTTTTTGTAACTCAATTTTAATATTTTTTTCTTTAGAAAACCTTGATGGATCTCCACAAATGACACCTTGCTGAATTTAGAATGTTGTCTAATTTTCAGAAATGTAAAGCTTTCCAGGATCCACGATTGGTTTTACACCCATCTCTACCACTAATTGGAAGGAGGTTAAAAGCAAAAAAAAGAGGAAACATGGGCTATGTACCAGTAAAATAATAAAACTGTGTTAAAAGATTTGGGGCCAGATGTATGAAAGCATTTTGCATTCGCAAACGGTGCGAATGCCTGTTTGTGAATGCAAAATGCCATTTCAGAATGTATGAAATATATTCTGAACGCAATTTTAAGGAATCGCTAAAATAGCGATTCCTTAAAATTGCGACCCTGTTTAGCGAGTCGCAAATTGCGACTCTCTATATTAGAAATCGCAAATAAGGATTCCTTATTTGCGATTTCTTAGCACATGTATGAAGCAATTCCTAAATGCGATTTTGGCATTTAGGAATCGCTAATTACCACCAAGTTGAACTTGGTGGTAACCATGTGCAAAATAAAAAAATGCATTTAAAATGCATTTTTAAATTGTACATGTAAAGCACACATGCCCTTTTGGCATGTGTACACCTTACATGTCCCCCAAAATTTTTGGGGGTGCAGCAGAGGGGCCTTAGCCCCCCAGCACCCTGGGGTTTTGCATTTCCAAAATTGCGATTCCTGGTTCAGAAATCGCAATTTTGGAAATGCAAAAAATTTGTGGATATGGGCCAAAAGGCCCATAGCTGCGAATGGGGCCGGTATCGCAATTTGCGATTCGGTAATAGCATTTGCGATTTTTAAGAAATCGCTATTACCGATTCGCAAATGTGATACATGGCACTTTGCGAGTTGAGAATAGCGATTTCTTAAAAATCGCTATTTCCGAATCGCAAAGGGCCGCGATGATGCATCTGGCCCTTGGTTTTCTGTTTTAAGTTTGCATGTTCCTGAAAGCTTGAGGGATGGTAAGTTTAGCAATGCAAACCCTTGTTGATGCCATTTGCAGGTAAAAAACACTTTCTTCTGCAGCACTTTTTAATTGTGTTTTTTTTAAACCCAAATTTAGCTGTATTTTGGCTAATGTCTTGGTCTCCTACAGAGAAATCCACAAACGCTGGGTACCTTCAGAATCCTAAGGATGGTGGAAAAGAGGGTGCACATTTGGCATGGATAGCGTATGTGGACATAGAATTATGGAGGCCTAAGCACAAACTATCCCAAGGTTCAGCAAATGGAGGGAATGGCTTAGCAATAAAAGGGTTAATATTACTATTATTATTATTATTATTATTATTATTATTATTATTATTATTATTATCAGTAGTAGTGGTAGTAGTATCAGAAATTATAGTTGTAGTAGTAGTAAAAGTAATAGTAACTGTAGTATGCATATTATTATGTTAAAGTGTTTTATAACAGTGTTTCATGCATATGAGCAGTTTGGTTATCCTGCTTCATTCTATTGTGTTGTATAATAAATGAGTTCCTGTTATGCATTTGTGCTTTTGTGCAGTGAGCTGTAGTGCTTATTTCTTAATTTGCATTTATGTTGTATTGTTCTGTTGGTGTGTAGTGTTTTTGTGTTATTGATATACTGTGTGGTTCTTTTAGTTATATTGGTGTGATGTTCTGTTGTATTGCATTGCTGTGTTTTTATTGTTGTTCTGAAATATTTTAATGTGGTTTAGTTGAACCCCCAGTGCAAGGTGGGGATGTGAAGAAGTGTGAGGGTTTAGTGTGGTTTATGAGTAGCAAAGGAGTGGAAGTTATATTTTGATGCAGTGATTTGGCAATACAGTGCTAGTGCAGTTTGGTGGGTGCAGTACATTGGTGTGAGATGACAATGTGATTCTGTTCAGTGATGATGGCTTAGTGGGGGTTGTAGTGCATTGCTTGTAGTCAGCAACATATTGGTGGTGTTTTCAAAGTCTGATAATGGTGAGTGTTACAGTGGTTCTACTTTGTGGTAGTAAAGTGGTGGCATCACAGTGCAGAAGGGGATGTGGAAGCGTGGAGTTAATGGGCAAACTCATGGTGTTTGGAGTTGCTTTTGATGAGGTGAGGCATATTCATTGCGTAGTGGTATTTGCTGATGTGGGTTGCATGTGCAGTGCAGTGAGGAAAGCTGTAGTGCTGAGGATTGTGTTTGGGTTGGTGTGTTTTAGTGGAGGTGGTGCTGACATGATGGGTTTGGTGGTGTGGCGGTGTACAGTAGTATTTCAGTGATAGGGAGTGGTAGTAATGGTGAGTAGATGTATTTTTCTATGATATGGAAGTGTACATGCTGTGATTTAGCAGTATGATGGTGATTGGTGGTGATAAAGTTTTCTCTGTTAGTAAATTAAGGGTGGAAACATTTTGGCACTAGTGGTGTGTTGCGGTGTCAGAGGGCTTGTTGGTTGCCTGCTATTGTCAGGTATCTTTTTAGTGATTGACATGGTAAAAGAGGTCAGGGGTTGAGTGGTGCTAATGGGGAGAACAGGCTTGGAAGTATTGTTGCAATGGTATATAGGTAGTAGTACAGTGATGGTGGGCTGGTAATATGGTAGTGCGGTAACAATATTATGGCATTGGATAGTAGTGTGGTTCTAAGCTATTAGTGTCATAGTATACTTAGTAGCTCTGTGGTGGGACCTGATAGTACATTTGTAGCATGTGGTACTGAAGAGCTCAGGGTGATAATGTGCTGGAATTATTTTGGTTTGGAACTGGAATAGTGGTGCAGTTGTGACTTGTTTTGCAGCATTAGGGTATATTTTAGGATATGATAACACACTGGTGTGAGATTGTAAATTAGTGATAAAGTGTTTTGGTTTTGTATCAATGGATGGTAGTGAAAGCCATCAGGTGATACTGCAGTGGTGGTAGAGTTAGGTCACTTTTTGGAGACAATATTGTACTGGTGGTGTTTGTTTTAATATGGGTAGGCTGACATGTGGGTTACAAGTGCAGTTTTGTACTGTAATGCTAGAGTCTTCAATAAGAACTGTGGTCCTATCTGTACTAGATGATTACTTTGAGTTGTGGTGAGTGATATTTGGCTGGGGAACGTACTGTTGAATTTATAGTCTGCTGGTGCAGAAGTAATATGGCAGTAGTGGAGTTGGCAGTCTAATGTTATAGGTTGTTAGGTGTTGCGGAGCAAAATGATTCTGAAGAATGGTGATAACAGTAGATAGTGCAAAACTATTGAGCATTAATGTGGTGATTGCTGGTAGCATTGTGTTGCTGTGAGAAGGAATTGTGGTGCTGGATAATATTGTGGTATTGGGGGCTAGAGGCTGTTCAGGTTGATGGTTTAGTAAAATATTACTTTTGCCAGGACTAAACCTTCCTTTTTAATACTTATAAGTCAGTGCTAAGATAGGCCCTAAAAGTTCTTAGGGCAGGGTGCATGGTATTTAAAAAGTAGGATATGTTGGTTTAGATTTTACATGTCCTGGTAATGAAAAACTCCTAAAGTAGTTTTTTTGCTATTATAAGGCCTATCTCTCCCATAGGATAACATTCAGTTGCCTTATTACATTTATTAAGTGCTAGCTTTGGATTGTGAGCAGGTAGAAAAAAAACTTCTTGGTCTCTTTTGAAATGTAATTTAAAATACTCTTAATTGGTTTGTTTGGATTTTAAGTTACAATTGGAAAGATATCACTTTTAAAAAGTTGGCATTTACTGATAAACTCTTAAAGGCATTAACCAATCCTACCTCATTGAAAGATGTGAGACCTAATTCACCTCTCTGCACATCCTCCTAGAGACCAACCATACTTTACTCTAATCCAGGAACCCCAACCCAACACATTGCATGTCTGATAAAATGCTATGCCACCACCCTGAATATTTTGAATGCTATAACATCCTCTGTGCTTTAGGTGAGGCTGCTGTTGTATTAGTGGTGGTAATGGTGATGGTATTAGTGCCAGATTTACTGGTGGTATTGCGATATTGTGGTGGTTATTGGTGAGGTTGATATTGGTTTTATTATTTGTATTGGTTGTGATGGTATTTCATTTGGTGGTATCAGTAGAATTGGTAAGTCCTGGTAAGGTACTGGTTGTGGTGATCATAGTGGAGTTATTTGCAATGGTGTGGTATTTGTGGAGTATTTGTTTTTTCACATCTGAGTGACTAGGCTCCATGCTGGACACCTACTGTTAGAAATAGTAAGGTCTTCCTCCAAGTTAAAGCTTTATGAGGATTGAGTAGGAATGATATCCCCATCATCCTCCACCTCCCCACCCAAATCAATGATGGCTGCACTTGCATGGGCATGCTGACGTCATTGCCCCACCAGATCGTATGCACCAGGGAGCAGGTAAGACAGTTTCCCATAACTGGTGTTTCCCTTCCCCCTGCTGAGTCCCTAGCAATGAGAGACATATCATTGGAAAGGGGGAAGTCAGACCTTTTCAGTGATGTCTTATATTAGAAATTGGATTGTTGTTTGACAGGGGTGTGAACCCTGCGCAAGCAGTAACTGCAATCCTAGTTAGGGGAAGTGTCAGGTAAGCCCTACATTAATCTATGATCATCCTCCGGTAGCTTGGCACAGAGTAGTCCAGTTAAACCTAGAGGCAATATGTAAAGTGCCACTGGGTAAGTGTTTATGCCACTCTTCAAACAATAAAACAGTGAAAACAACACACAAAAAGATCCCACACCACAATAGAAAAATAACTCTATTTATAAATAAAGCAAGGTCAAAATAGCAAAACATCTAGTAAGTAGAACTTGAGTTATGAATTTTCAAAGAGGGAACTGTAAAATGATGATTAGAAGCAAGAAGCACCAACCAAAGTCATGCCAGAAAGGGAAAAAGTCCAAAGTTCAGGCCAACTGCATTGGAGCGTGGGTCAGCTACAGGGACCTAGTTTGGTCCATTGAATCTAAGCACTGAAATCCTAGTTGCAGAGGGTTGCACACAGCAGCTGTGATCGTTAATTTTCTACACTCAACAGCAGCATTGCATCAGTTCTGGTGTGTGGCGTAGTCAGGGTATGAGTCCCTGCTATGCTGATGTCAAGGATCCAGGCACTAGGGCTTGAAATGTGAAGATGGGTGTTGAGGATGCGCTGTGCAGACGAGGCAATATGTCAGTCCCAATGAGCACAGAGGCTGAGATCTGGAGATTCAGTATTGGTGTCTAAGCTGCCGTTGATGGGGATGTGAGGACCTTGTGCCTGGAAAAGCATTGCAGTGGTAGTTCCAAAGGTAATGTGCCACTTCTGTTCCATGCAACAGCGGTGATGTGTCAATTCTGCTCACACAGCTGAGGATACATTGGTACCACTGGACAAAATACTTTAGGCCCACTTCTAAGGGTCCAGGACCATAAGTTGTGATTTTAAATTGTGATTCCAGTGACAGCAAACTTGAAATGTTTATATCATCCAGATTGTGAATTACACTTTTAAGAGGTAATCCTAATGATATCCTAAGGGAGAGCAAGGCCTTCCTGTAGTAAAAAAACTTTGGGAGTTTTTCACTAACAGGACATGTAAAACTTAAAAGTACATGTCCTTCTTTTAAATAAATTACACCCTGCACTCTGGGCTCCAGGGCCTACGCTAGGGGTGACATATGTATTAACAAGGAAGGATTAGGCCTGGCAAAAGGTTTATTTTTCTAGGTGACCATGGTAGTGTGAAACTGCACACACAGGTTCTGCATTAGCACGACTGAGACATGATTAGAGGGCTACTTAAATAGGTGTCACAATCAGTGTTGTAGAGTCACAAGTATCATTTACTTTACAGACCCTGGACACATGTAGTGAGCTTTTACTAGGGACTTATGATGTTTTAAGGCGAGAGCAGAAGCACTTTAGCACTGGGTGTCAGTGGTAAAGTGCAGGGTCCTAAAGCCAACATAAATACATCCAGTAAAAATAGGAGGCGGTAGGCAAAAAGATCGGAGATGACCCTGCAGAAAGGGCCATTTTCCAACACCTCCCCAAAATGATTGCTACTCATGGATCATGGGAACACTGTAATTAATGAGTAGAAAACAGTACTAGATGCCAGTGATGTTTTTGGAAGGGTTGCCCTCGGGGGCCTAAGCAATATTTTTGTATTTTCCCTTCCAGTCTCCACCCATGAAAAGAAAATATGATGGCCATTTTCTTTTTGATTGTGTAAGTAATTGTGACATAAGAAACACCACTGGGAAGAGGAGAGATGTCTCCCTATCTGCCCTAATAATTGTAGGGCAGGGTGCATGCATTTCAAATGCAGGGCATGTGTATTTAATGTTGAACATGTCTTGCCAGTGAAAAGCCTCCAAAGCTGTTTTTCAATGTATCAAGGATAGCTCTCCTACAGGAAAACACTAGGAGGCATATTTACAACAAATTAACGTAGAGCAGTGTTGCAAGAACTTTTGCTGCAGTGCCCTATGCCAGTTTGAAAGGGCAGACATGCACCATATTTACAAAATATATTTACAAGATGCTGTGCATTTCTGTACTTCCCTCCTGCGCTGGCACCCAATTTATTTCCTAGCACCAATGCATGCACACAGGATTGTTTTTGTGCAGGAAGGCATAGCTTCCTGCACAAAAACAGTCAATGGGGGCAGAATGCAGCACACATAGAAAGAGGAAAAATCTAGGAGAAATAAAGATAGTTCCCCTTCATGTGCCTTGCCTGGGAAGGTGTAAGGTTTTGATACAATCCCAGGTTTACATTGCCTTGTAAATCTGGAAATGCATTAAACCATTGGGTATTGCGTGGAAATACCCACCACAGTGCCATGGAACCCCCCCACCTTGACAAAGTATAAGGCAATGCAGCGACTTGTGCTAAGTTGCCTTACACCATATCTATGAGGCCTTTAAAAGCCACGCAAAGTGGCTTTGCGTGGCCCTATTGAGATGGATCAGCACTATGCACCGACGGAGTGTCACAAAAGTGATGCACCCGAGGCACAAGAGGCTGGTAAATATTACCTTAGGTTACATTATAGTACCTTTTAATGCCTACTTTCAGTTTGGAAGCAGTAAGAAAAAGAATTGAAGAATTGAAGGTGTCATTGTAATCATAATTTAAAATACAACCAAATGTGGCCTGATTTTATATTACTGCTTTGAAAAGTAGCACTTTTAGAAAGTTGTGTGTTCCCTGCTTAAGTCAAATGGGCCGCTCTGCCAGTACCCGACCACTGAATGCTTGCTCCCTTTGATGAAGTGTGAGTTGCTCCCAGACAGTGGACCAAAGGCTTGGGTGAGGAAAGGTGTTTTTCCTATTGCGCAGGATGTCAAGGAGGTCTGCACCCAGCCACTTTCTGAGCGTCTAAGGGTACTTATCCAGTCACTGGCAGATTTAGCTCATACCTGCCTCCCTTTGTCTTCCTAGTTAGCTTAGAGGGTCAGCTGGATAATCTCTTATTTGAGCTAAGTGGTCAGAAGCTTCCAAGGCCTCATTCCCTGCTGTGGCCCAGATAGCCAGTCTCCACTGGATGTACCCTTAACTCTGTTGCTGTCCTCTGTTGCAGTGAGGCCTAACAACCAAATGGTGCCTCCCTGGTCCTTCACCCTTGGCTGGTGTTATAATATACTCCTCCTGCCCACACTGCAAACCGGGGACTTATAAACATTTTGCCCTGAGAAAAACAGAGACCATTGTCAACATTGAAGCTGTAGCCATTGACATCAAACTGCTTCAGCTTGCTAGTTTACCCTACTGAAATAGATCTGACTTCCTGAAAACTTTCCAAGTCTGAATGTAGAAGGCTTTACTGAGACTGATGCTAAGCAGAAGCTGATGGATGCTTAGACCTTCCTGGACATGGATGTTCAACTTCGCCCACTCAGATCATTCCCCCCTTCATGGCAACTGCACCAGGACCCTGTGCTTCAGCAACCCAGCATCATTGAGGTCCACTTCAGTTTCAGCTGGCAAATTGCCCTGTTGACCTGTAGATGACCACTTTTTCTCCAAAAAATGTCATAACATAAAATTTCCACCTTGATGAATCTGGCCCCTATGTCTGAACCCACACTTTCTCACACTTAGCCTCAACTTTGACTTTGACCTGGTCTAGCACAACCAGATATTCAGGGTTGCCATCATTAAATCAAAATTTAGCAATTCTTATCTTTGGTTCGACTTCTCATTTTATCACTTGTCATTTTATTTATTAAACTTAACTTTATTTGTTCTAAATTGGTTCGGGGTTTATCTTGTGTTTCCACTGCATAACTGTTTGAGTATTGCGTAAATACTTCACATGTTGTCTCTCAGTTAATCCTGGCTGCTCTTCTGCCAAGCTACAAGAGGAATAAGCACTGGCCTATTTAGTGACTTTTGTGGTGCATCCTGACAAAGATTGTATTTGAGATTAGTTCCGACTCCCCTAAGCTAATAACCCAATTTCAACAAAGACTATGGAAAGAACAACATGAATAGTAGCATAATCCAAGAGATGTATGACTGCAGCTTTGGCCTGGCACCAAGAAATGTCACAACTTAAGACAAATTACTTTGTCATGTTGTTTGTTCAATCTAGGACTGCTGCAGTCATCAGTACTGGGACTTGTATTTTTTAGGCCCAGATGGAATACGCTGCTCTGCTCGATTTTTCAGAACTCAAGTACTTTGCGGAGTAGCACAGAGTTCCCAAAGTCCGACATATGAGCACAGTGGAGTTCATTTATCCACGTGAGATTTGTTTTTTTGGGCTGCTAGTCAGCGCCTGCATGACTTTTTATTTAAACCTGATGCATTCAGCCGCATGCGCAATACTTCATTTCTCATGGTGCTGCTTCCAGCCACGCAGGAGAGTTTTCACGTTCACTTGCACTGCTTCAGGCTGCAACAGTGGCAAAAACAATTCAGCTCTTGAGTGCAAACGCAGCAGGAGTAGATTTTCTACTCAAGATGCGTTTAAATCTTGTCAAAAAGTGTTTTGTGGATAGATTTTCTTCTCCAATGGACCCTTCAAGTTGTTTTTCAGTATGTGAAGCCTTTTATTTTTTGTTCAACCAGGAAAGAAGTACCCCAGGAACTCCAGCTTCCTGTTCCTGTCCAGCAGGATTCTCCCAGTGCTTTGTCCATCTCCTGATCACTTTTCCTTTGGATTTCGAGTTGGAAAGATCTCTCTCTTTGTCTCCTGGATATACCTTTGGACTTAATGACTTTGTTTTTGTGAAATCACACAGGTAAGTAAAAAAACTATTGCATAAGGGCGTTGTTTGTTTGCTTGGGCATGCACCAGTATTTCTTTGTACTTTTCTTGACTTTTACATTTTGTAGTGGTAGTTAGCTTGGAGTTTAAGTATGGGCCTAGTTATTATTTATTTTGCATTTCATTGATTTTTCATCTTTTGTAAAGGGAAATTGTTGCACAACTTAGTATATTGTGTAATTTTTTAACATTTCCAATATTACTTTACTATGTGGCCTAGATTTCCAAAGGGCCATCTAGCCAGTAGGCCCAGTATAAGTAGTCATCAGAAATAAATGTTTCAGTAGTATAGGTTTTTAAACTTTCATTTAAGGCAAGGATGACATTTGATTAAATAGAAAATGCTGGATAGTGGGGTAATATTTGATAGCATAGGAGGATGTGTGTTGTTGTAAAATATGTATAGCTCTGTTAATTTTCTGGCTTTGCATTGCTGAATTAATGTTAGTGTTTTCTTCAGTGTTACCACCATGCCTCCTTAAGGCCGGTGTGTGTGTGTGTGTGTGTGTATGTGTGTGTTTGTCATCATCCACCACTTGTCCTTGTTCATCATGACATGTACTCAGCGGCAATTTTGTCTAGTCCTTGACCATAGGCTTGCATGTGTTCTTTGTTCTCCATGCCTCCTTGTTTTCAGTTATTGTTTGACCATGTGGCTTGTGGCAATTTTCTACATGCAGCCAAGATGTCTTTGACATAGGCTTGCATGTGTTCTTTCTTCTCCTTGCTTTTTGTTGTTAATGTTTGACCATATGGCTGGCAGCCATTTCGTGCATCCAGCCAGTGTCTTAGCCATAAGCTTGCATGTATTCTTTGTTATCCATGCAGCCATAAGCTTGCATGTATTCTTTGTTATCCATGCTTCCTTAATCCTTGTTTTTGTTTAACCATGTGGCTGGTGGCCATTTTGTGCATCCAGCCAGTGTGCCTTTGTCATAGCCTTGCAGTATTCTTTGTTTGCCATGCCTACTTGCTCCTTGTTGTTGTTTGACCATGCAGCTGGGAGCCATTTTGTGCATCCAGCCAGTGCGTCTTTGCCATAGGCTTGCTTGTGTTTTTTGCTCCCTGTGCCTCCTTTTTGTTGTTGTTTGATCATGTGGCTGGCAGACATTTTGTGCATCCAGCCAGTGTGTCTTTGCTTTAGGTTTGCATGTGTTTTTTGTTCACTATGCCTCCTTTTTGTTTTTGTTTGATCATGTGGCTGGCAGCCATTTTGTGCATGCAGCCAGTGTACCTTTGCCATACACTTGAATGTGTTCTTTGTTCCCCATGCCTTCTTGATCCTTGTTGCTATTGTCTGACCATGTGGGGTGGCATGGTGAGCAAAAGAATTGATGGATTAAACCCAGATCGGTGACTAGGGCTGAATTGGTTCAGCATTCCTTCCATCATTTGTGTTTGTTTGCTTTTGTCACCCTAGGTGCCCTGGGATGCCCAGACGTGGGTCCTGGTTTCACTAGGTCACTGGATTCAAGTTAGCCTGACTGATGAAGGGTGATATCCTGAAACCGGTCCCAGGATGCTTGTTTGCCGTCCAGGTAGGACCTGGCCTGGCAGTTCAGACTGGACTGTTCCCATGGAGAACAGCGTCAAGACTGATATGCATTTGGCTGGGTCCAAACTGGGGCAGCATGGTGATCAAAAGAATTGATTAATTAAACCCAGATCTATGACTGTGGGTGGATATTTGATTGTTTCTGGATTCCGTCCATCATTTGTGTTTGTTTGTTTTTGTCACCCTAAGTGCCCCGAGAATGCCCAGACGTGGGTCCCGGGCTCTCTATGCCACTGGATTCAAGCTAGCCTCGCTGATGAAGGGTGATATCCTGAAAACAGCCCCCAACAGGGGAAACACCACGATCTCCCCTTGCCTGAAGTACCTTTAGTGTCCACTAGAGGTCACTGTTCTGCCAAAGAGCTACCTGGTGCTATATGCACACAAGGACACTTTGAAGTGTT
Organism: Pleurodeles waltl; assembly: GCF_031143425.1. NCBI lineage: Eukaryota > Metazoa > Chordata > Amphibia > Caudata > Salamandridae > Pleurodeles > Pleurodeles waltl. The sequence continues at coordinate 588,584,033 of NC_090436.1, read as the reverse complement.
TTTACTGGAGCTTTTGCCTGCTGAAGATACCTGCCTGCTGGACCTTCCTGCTGTGGACCTTCACCTGTCTGCTGAGCCTTGCCTGCTGTGGACTTCACCTGCCTGCTGGAGCTGCTTATCTGGTGAAACCTCTTCTTAGCCCGCTGGAGCTGCCTGGCTACTGAGATCTCCCTGCCTGCCAAGCTTCCCTGCCTGCCTGAAGGAAACCACTGCCAGTCACCAGGCACAGGCCTGAGGAGTACCTACCTGTTGCAACTTCCTATAGGACCTTCCCCAAGGCACACCACAACAGCACAGGCAAAATGAGCAGACCGCTGACCCCCTGGTTCCACAACACGGTGAAGCTGCAGAGGAAGGTGGAAGCTAACAGCTCCACACTGCATCCGAGCAGGAAGACCGCCACAGAGCTGCTGGTGACCAAGATGGGGTTCACAGCAGCAGAGATCTGGTACACATTGTCAGATGTACCAAAAGGCACATACCTTCTGACGTTCATATCAGGACAAATCAGCAGGAGTTACTGGCAGATGTGCTGGTCAAGACAGGACAAGAAACCCTTCTCTGACTTCCACCTGGGGTGCCAGCTCGTGATGGAGGTCACAAAAATGACCGTGCATGACTACAATCTGCACTTCAATATCCAGGATCTGACCACCTTCCTGCACCGCCACTACACTGTGACGAAAGAACCCTCCCGCAACCTGGACAGGGATGACATTTGGGATGGTAAATGGAGAGTCATGGTGAAGCTGAAAGCGGGCCCATTGGCCCCAGATGGAATCCATCACCCACCTTCCAGCTTTACCCTAGGGCACGACTAGGGCTACTTCTACTACCCCGGGCAGCCCAAACTGTGCAACAAGTGCAGCAAACCGGGCCATACAGTCAAAGATTGCACTGTGCAAGTGTGCAAAAACTATAAAAGGGAAGGACACACAGCCAAGGCATGCAAAAAGAAGCCCCCTGCAACCTCTGTGGGGCTGTGGGAACCTGGCTGCAAGGACTGTCCACAAAGAGCCAAGTCCTTTGCCCAGGCAGCCAAACCTCAGTGGCAAAACACACAAGAGGAGGCTGCCGTGGCCAGCCCTCCAGTCCCAGCCTCCAGGAAGACCATGGAAACTGGCAGGAGGAAAGGCCCTAGGTAGGAGCAAGCCAAACCTGACCAGGACCCCACCCAGGCACCGGAGCTACAGACCACCGAAGAAGAAAGGACTGCCATCCAAGAGAGCAGCGGGCTCTCTGGGCCAACAGACGACACTCCCCAACCTACCACTGAGATCCAGGAAAAAGGGCCCTGGATGAAACAGGAACACAGAAAAAGGAGGCACAGTCCCCCACAAGCAACAAAAAATACCAGAAAGAAACACCTGAGCAACCACAACCCCTACTCCAATCCTGAGGAGTCAGAACTAGAAAAGGAGGGGCCAGATGACCAACTGGACCAGGTGACCAAAGTGCTGCAGGAGGTGAGGGTACTGACAAGCGTTGTGGAGGTGTCCTCACCACCTTCGCCAGCAACATGCGATCAGGAGGAGGCCACCATGGGGGACAGAGAGCAAGGCCTACCCGCCAACCTGAAGGAGGAAGAGTCCGAGACCAGCCAGGAGCTCAAGCCAGCCTCAGTGAAGCACCAAGCAACTGTGGCCAAGACAGAAGTCCCAGCACCGGAGAATCGCCAGGAGCCTAACGAGCTCTGTAAGTAGCCTTGTCACTCTGTATAAGCCGCTAATTATTTTGACTTGATAATTAGTATTTAAGTCTAAGTTTAGCTCTTGAACACTAATTAAGATGGCTATTTCATTGTTTTCCATAAATGTGGGAAGTATCAGAGACAAGTGCAGATGTGCTACCCCCTTGAACTTTCTTTCCAGTCAGGAATGTGATTTGTATATGATTCAGGAATGCTCCATCCCCTTTGCAGCTTCATACACACACTTAGAACAGCAGTGAACATTTGGGCCTTCCTTTTGGTCTGGGCAGAAAAGCACTAGGTCTGTAGGAGTCACTACCTTAGTCAGAGGGAAGTGCTTCACAATGGACTTGGTCACCAAAGGCAGCAGGGCTCTTGTCATTGACGGCTGGTTGGCAGGAGAGCCAGTTAGACTGATTAATGTGTACCCCTCTTCTGATTTAGGTAAGAGACGAGAGCTGGTCCAGTGCCTCAGACCACAGCTGGTCACCTCAAGAACAATCATGATGGGTGGGGATTTCAACTGTATTCTAGAAAGTGGTGGTCGATGTGGGACCAGGGCTGGGGAAGGATGGATGGATGATGCTGCAAAACTACAGGCTGAGATTATAGGTTAGGCCTCCCTGACAGATGTCATTGGATCAATGGGGCTGGATGCCAGGAACTTCACCTGGAGCTGCCCTGATGGATCCTTGCGCTCCAGGATAGACTTTGTTTTCACTTCTAAATCAGTGAGGATCAGGCAAAACTCCATGGTAATGGTGCACTTCTCTGATCACAGGGCTATGAAGTTCCAGGGGGAAGTGACATGCATGTTCCTGGCAGGTCCTGGAAGCTGAATAGTTCTCCGCTGGGGAGAGTGGATGTACAGGAGGAGCTGAGGACTTACAGTCAGTGGCAAGGCATGAAAGACACCTTCCAGTCCACAGGGGAATAGTGGGACTGGGTGAAAGGCAGGATTCAGGACTTCATTAAGAATGTGGGCAGAAAAGCAGCAAGGGGGAGAAGGAAGGAGTTCAGCCGACTGCAGCCACAGCTGCAAGAATTGCACGACCTCCAACTCCGGGGATGGAACACCATGAACCCTCTGGAGGAAGTCAAGAAAGAGCTGAGTGAGCACTTTCATGAATAATCCAGGAGGATCATCTTCTGTTCTAAGGTGGAGAACCTGGAAAAAGTGGAGAAATGCAACTCCTTCTTCTTAAGGAACATCCAATCCCTGCACACCCCTCTCGTTCAACTGCGCAACAGGGAAGGAATTTTATGTGACATCAAGGATGACATTAGGAAGGTTGTGACAGACATCTATGGGGAGCTCTACTCAGAGAAAAGACCAGGGGGGATCAGGCAGAAAAGTTTTTGTCAGGTATCCCAAGAAAGGTTTCCACAACATCAAGGGAAGTCCTTCAAGCCCCCTCACTTTGGAGGAGCTGCACCACACAGTTAAATCCCTCAAACCAGGAAAAACACCAGGTAGTGACGGTCTGCCAGTTGAATTCTACGCTTCATTGTGGGATCTAGTGGGACCAGACCTTCTGGAGCTGTATGATGAGATGGAACAGGATGGAATGATGCCCCACACTTTAAGGGAGGGAATGATCAAGCTCCTGTGTAATCATAAGGGAAGAAATGTGACATCTATCTCTGAATGTGGACCACAAGATCCTGGCCAAGACAATGGTACATAGACTCAACGGCGCTATGGGAGAGATAATTCACCCAGAACAAACCTGCAGGGTTCCAGGACTCAGGGTCGCGGATAACCTAGCACTGATCAGGGACATGATCCAGTACATCGCAAAATGAAATATCCCTGCTGCTCTGGTCTGTTTCGATCAGGAAAAGGCCTTTGTCTGTGTCTCCCACAAGTTCATGGAGAGGGTACTGCAGAGCTTCGGGCTGTGGAAGCGGTTCTGAAATCATGTTATAACAATGTAAACAGATATATTCAGTTCAGTCATTGTAAGTGGTTGGAAAACAGAACATTTTTCTATCAGGTCTGGGGTAAGACAAGGCTGCCCGCTCTTACCCTCCTGTTTGTTTTGGTTATAGAGCTACTCACCGAGTACATAAGGAAGAACCCGAGCATCAGAGGGATCCCAACACCAGGAGACGCAAAGAAAGAAGTTAAGTGGGCTCTGTATGTGTACAACGTCACCCTCTTCTGTATAGATGGGAAATCGATACAGTTCCTCCTGGAGGCATGCAAGGCTTTGGAAAAGCATCGGGGCAAAGATCAATGTGGACCAATCGCAGGCAAAGCTCTTCAGCCACTGGGACCTATGCAACAAGCCTCTCCCTTTCCCCATTAAGGCAGGACTGGTAAGGATACTCTCTGTCTGGCTTGGGGGGCCAGGAACAGCGGTGAAAAGATGGAATGAACACCTGGCCAAAGGCAAACACAAACTGAGGCTCTGGAGCCTGAGAAACCTGAGCAGTGAAGGTAAGGCTCAGGTGCTCACGAACAATGCACTGCATGTACTACAGTATGTGACACAGGCCTGGCCACTCCTGGCCAGTGTAGCATGGGCTGTAAACAGCATGGTTTTCCACTTTGTTTGGCACTCAAAGATGGACATGATGACAAGGTCAGTCATGCAAAAGGAGCACCGCATGGAAGGAAAGGCAGTCACTGACATCCTGGCATTCCTCAGGGCCTTCTTTGTGGGTGGCTGCATTCAAATAACCCTGCTCAACAAGAACAAGGACCACTCAGCCTACAGGGTCTTCCACTTCTTCCTGCTCTTGGTATGGAGAAGACTGGGATGGGATAAGTGGGAGAATACAACACTGTTCAACTGGGACCTCCCCTGGTACTGCAAGGAGATTGAAAGGTTTGTGGTGGAATTTTGGCTGAACTGTGTCCAGAACAATCCACAGACTAATCAGGTCCAGGGACACCACAGAACCAGTGAGCGACCTGCCGCCTGCTACAGCAGCAGCTGTGTGGGAAAATGTATCTTCTCCGTTCCTGACCAACAGGCACAGAGACATTGCATGGATGGCCGTGAAAGGGGGACTGCTATTTTGGTAATTTACGCACAGCAGGGCCTGGGCCCACACAGAGAATGTTCAAGGGGATGCCCTGCAGAGGAAACTGCATACCATCTGTTCTGGGCCTGCCCTTTCGTCCAGAGACTGCGGGCAGCCTTAAGACAAGAAATGGTAGCCCACATCCCATACCCAAACATTACTCACCACTCCTTGCTGTATGGGCTGTTTCCAAAGACACACTCAGTGGAGGTTATCCAAGGATGCTGGAGAATCCTCTGCTGCATAAAGGGCACCCTCCTGTATGCCAGAACCCGATTGGTTACACATGGAGAGATGGTGAACGGGGAAGCGTTCCGCAGAATGGTAAACAACCTACTGAGAGATTGCACAGCCAAGGACAACAAGGAGAGTAAGAAAGAGGAAGAACTGGAAACCCTAAACCCCTCTTTCCCATTGAACTTCTCATACTGCCCCAAGGAGCCAAACACCTTTCTTTCTTTAATATGTAACCACCGGGAATGTAAAAGTATATTTGAAACAAAGTTGAAGTGGACTGCCCTTCCTAACGGAAGCAGTACTACTCTGTAAAACCTATGTATTGCCTACTTTTAGCACTTAATAAGGTTTTTGAAATTTAAAAAAAAGTGGTTCTCCCTTAGTGATGCTCATCCATTTTACTTTGGATGTGCTAACCCCTGTGATGTCCCTAAATGCTGGATACTCAACTGCATAATTTCTGGTAGTGGGGGACTGCGTTCGCGCATTCCTCTGATCTCTGGTAACAAGAAAGACAAAAGGAAAGCAAAAAGTCCCCGGATGCTTGTTTCTGGTCCTTGATTTTTGTAATCTTTTAAGTTTTTAATTATTTTAATGTATTTAATTCTGCATTTTGCCTTGATTCATCCATTCATCCATGTATTCCTCCATCCCTTCCTCCATCTACTATCCATGATAGGCACATAGCTGCGCTACAGCATTCGGTTTCTCTAGGTGTATAATAATTCCCCTTTCTCCTGGCCACCCTGACTGTAGTGCACTGCAGACACATCAGGAGCATAATTAATTTTTTAATTATTATTCCCTTTCCCTTGGACCACCTTGCAGTCATAGTTTTTTTTAAAGAATTATTCCATTTACCTATGCATCTATCTGTGACTAACACAGGTGTCTCAAAACAGATGGAGATAAAGCAAATAGTGGTATATTCATGTTATGTTGGCTGATTTGGAATGACATTTTATGGTTTGGTGGTATGGTTTGACTTTATTGGGTTTGATTAAATTGGTAAGCAACCCCACTAATATTATACTATTTCAAACTGTAACATTGAAAAGATTCACTAACTACATGTTTAGTCTTGCTTGGTTGCTTTTAGTTTCACAAGAGAAGAGAAGTCCCATCACCTGCAGTACTGCCCAGAAGGTCTGTACACTTACAGTTATTTCAGTCCTCTAATCTCTTCCGCTTGTGCAGCTTAGTGTCACTGCCAACTGAGAACTTTAAGATGGCCGCAAAGAAAGTTGATCCTAAGAAAGTGTTCAGTGAGAAGAAGCAGCTTTCAACTAGTGGAATGCTGACTGCAACCTTTTTTGGGGGAGATGTGTGCCTCCTGGGAGGAACCTGAGAGTAACACTCCTGAACCTACGGCACCACCCACACCTAAGCCCAAGACCATGTCTATCAATGAGGCCGCTATTGCAATCATGATTACACCAACTTGATTTGTCCCTTTAGCAAAGAAGTACTCAAACATTTAGCAAAGTGGAAAGCAGCCACAGCCAGCAATAGTAGATTTTCCTGAAGTTGGAGCAGAACAGGAGGTCAAGGTTCCTGCTGAGCAACAATCTCCTCTTTTAAACTCACTGGCTCCCAGTTCTCCAGCAAGAAAAAGGAAGGGCACTACTCCACCATCTTCTCCAAGCACCAGTTCTGCTGACGATGATATGGACATAGAATGGATCACAGCAGAGTCCAGGAGACGCCAGGAGAGACAAGAAAAAAGAAATGTTCCAAAAAGCCTTCGAATCATGGAAGGGGATGATGAGGGGGATGACGATGATGAGCCAGTAATTGGGGAAGCGGGCACAGAGCAGTCCGATATTACTATAGAAACTGCTCTGAGGAATGTGGCATAGGCAGCAGCCCAAGCTCCCATATTTTTAAGGCTCCAGCAGCACCTGCACCAACCCATACCTCAGTAGACGTATGTACTTCAAAGAAGCAATTGACACACCTACCTACCATCAGTTATTCAGGCATCAACAGTGGTCTAGTAAGAAAGTACTTCTCCCCAGTTTGGGATTTTTTTACTATTTGCAAATGGGAGAACATTGCAATATGCTCTATATGCCGCATGAGTGTTCATCAAGGTATGCTTGGTTTATGCTATGGTACTGGAGGCGAGATGACCCATATAAAAAAACAGCATGCAATCCAGTGGGAGGAGCACCTAAACAAAAATGTGGAAGGTGGTTGCAGTGGTGAAGGTGAGGAGAGCCGTGATACTTTAGCTACAACTGGTCAAATCATGGTGGAAGGTGAGGAACAAAGGGTGAAATTCACCCACAAAGAAGCCCTATCTCCAGTAGTGCATCAGATTCACCTGCCTCATCAACCCCACCTGCTTCATTGATGTCACAATAGCATAGGAAGACTCAGAGTCAGATGGAGACACCATGGCAAAAGGTGACTGCATATTAACCCCTTCGCTGCCAGGCCGTTTCCCCCTCCTGTGCCAGGCCTTTTTTTGCCTCTTTGGAATAGTTCTTGCTTACGCCCTCATAACTTTTTGTCCACATAAGCTATCCACGCCAAATTTTCGTCCTTTTTTTCCAATATCCTAGGGATTCTAGAGGTACCCACACTTTGTGGGTTTCCCTGAAGGAGGCCAAGAAATTAGCCAAAATACAGTGAACATTTTATTTTATTTTTAAAAATGGGAAAAAGGGGCTGCAGAAGAAGGCTTGTGTTTTTTTCCTGAAAATGGCATCAACAAAGGGTTTGCGGTGCTAAAATCACCAGCTTCCCAGCTTTTAGGAACAGGCAGACTTGAATCAGAAAACCCAATTTTTCAACACAATTTTGGCATTTTACTGGGACATACACAATTTTTACTATGTTTTGTGCTTTCAGTCTCCTTCCAATCAGTGACAGAAATGGGCATGAAACCAATGCTGGATCCCAGAAACATAAACATTTCTGAAAAGAAGATAAAATTCAGAATTCAGCAAGGGGTAATTTGTGTAGATCCTACAAGGGTTTCGTACAGAAAATAACAACTGAAAAAAGAAAACTATTGAAATTGAGGTGAAAAAAACAGCAATTTTTCTTAACATTTTACTCAGTAACTTTTTCCTGCAATGTCAGATATTTTAAAGCAATATACCGTTACTTCTGCTGGACTCTTCTGGTTGCAGGAATATATAGGGCTTGTAGGTTCATCAAGAACCCTAGTCACCCAGAGCCAATAAATGAGCTGCACCCTGCAGTGGGTTTTCATTTTATACCGGGTATACAGCAATTCATTTGCTGAAATATAAAGAGTGAAAAAAAGCTATCAAGAAAACCTTTGTATTTCCAAAATGGGCAGAAGATAAGGTGTTGAGGAGCAGTGGTTATTTGCTTATCTCTGAATTCCGGGGTGCCCATACTAGCATGTGAATTACAGGGCATTTCTCAACTAGATGTCTTTTTTTACACACTGTCTTACATTTGGAAGGAAAAAATTTAGAGAAAGACAAGGGGCAATAACACTTGTTTTGCTATTCTATGTTCCCCCAAGTCTCCTGATAAAAATGATACCTCACTTGTGTTGGTAGGTCTAACGCCCGCGACAGGAAAGGCCCCAAAACACAACATGGACACATGCCATTTTTTGGCCGAAAACAGAGGTGTTTTTTGCAAAGTGCCTACCTGTAGATTTTGGCCTCTAGCTCAGTCAGCACCTAGGGAAACCTACCAAACCTGTGCATTTGTGAAAACTAGAGACCTAGGGGAATCCAAGATGGGGTGACTTGTGGGGCTCTGACCCGGTTCTGTTACCCCGAATCCTTTGCAAACCTCAAAAGGTTGGCTAAAAAACACATTTTCCTCACATTTTGGTGACAGAAAGTTCTGGAATCTGAGAGGTGCCACAAATTTCCTTCCACCCAGCGTTCCCTCTAGTCTCCCGATAAAAATGATACCTCACTTGTGTGGGTAGGCCTAGCGCCCGCGCCAGGAAATGCCCCAAAACACAACGTGGACACATCCCATTTTTTGACAGAAAACAGAGGTGTTTTTTGCAAAGTGCCTACCTGTAGATTTTGGCCTCTAGCTCAGCCGGCACCTAGGGAAACCTACCAAACCTATGCATTTGTGAAAACTAGAGACCTAGGGGAATCCAAGGTGGGGTGACTTGTGGGGCTCTGACCAGGTTCTGTTACCCAGAATCCTTTGCAAACCTCAAAATTTGGCTAAAAAACCACATTTTCATCACATTTCGGTGACAGAAAGTTCTGGAATCTGAGAGGAGCCACAAATTTCCTCCCACCCAGCGTTCCCCCAAGTCTCCCGATAAAAATGATACCTCACTTGTGTGGGTGGGCCAGGTGCCTGCAACAGAATAAGGCCAAAAACTTGTAGAGATAGAGGGGATATGTCAGAGTCACCAGATCCTCGGTGTCTGTGCACATTCCCAACACGTCCACCACTGATCAGCTCCAAGACTCTGATAGATAAATCACAGAGGCTGAGAGAGTTCAAGAGGGGGAGAGGGGATTAGGAAGGGAACAGCTGGAAAGAAGGCCTGTAGTGAGAAAAAGGTTAGAACACACAATATGAAAATTATATCTCCTGAAATCAATACTAGACTATGATTCTAAGCCTAGTCATTCTGAAAACATGAACAATCTAAGAATTAAGTTTAAGATGACTAAGTTTCAAGATGACCGGATACCTGTAAAGGAATCAAGATGAATTAAATGAAAACTTTCTTATTCAAGTACTTTCCTTTACATGAGAATCAGAAAAACATTCTGACTAAGTTTTAAACCAGTCATATAAATCCTGTTTTGAGAATCCATACTAGGATCATATAATATTGCATCTAGAAACTCTGGCCTTCTGTGTACTCTTAAAATGTTTCAACACAAATTGCGCATATTGCAGATATATAAATATGGTAAACACCATTAAAGGATTGTCTACTCGAATATTACATAATAAATATCTTAGAATAGTGGCATACAATAAACAACATGAATTAAACTCGAGGAGAGAATCGTGCGTCTTGCTGATTCGAGTGTAACCATGAAAAATGCCAATAAATGGTAGCACGCAATGAATATCAAAGTCAAAGCATCATTAAACTAATCACGCGTCTTGCCGATTCATAAAACACGATGTAAATGCCAAGAAATAACAGCTCACAATGAATAACAAGATCAAAGTACAATGAAACGAATTGCGCTTCTTTGCCGATTCTTAAGCCACTATGCAAATGTCAAGAAATGTTAGCGCTCAATGAACAACAAAGTTAAATCCTCATGAAACTAATTGCACGTCTTACCGATTCGTAGGACATCATGTAGATACCAAGAAATAGTAGCGCGCAATGGACAACAATGTTTAAACAGCATAAAACGAATTGCGCTTCTTGCCAATTCTTAAGCCACCATGCAAATGTCAAGAAATGGTATCACGCAATAAATAACAAAGTCAAACCTTTATGAAACAAATCGTACGTCTTGCCGATTTGTAAACTACCATATAAATGTCAAGAAATGGTAGCGTGCAAGTAATCTGTTACTCATTAAATAATTAAACCAATAATATGAAAATTCTCGACAACGGTGTCGGGACAGTCCAACCACCGTCTTACCGCCTGGAACAATGATCACCAATGAAGGATGAAGGGCAGAAGACTAGAAGATCCAAATAGGCCGCCGGGACAGGAGCTCAGGAAGAAGCTGCTGCTCTGCACCGGGACCTCTGAATAGTGAGCACTGGGAGTTGGGCTGGCTCTCTTTTATAGAGTCTTGGCCCAGCCCAGAACCACGCCCAGGCATGTTGCAGGGAAAGCCTCTGGAAAGCCACCAGAAGTGCCATTGGTACGGCCAATTGCAAGATCTTATTTGCCTTTGCCTCTGCACTGGACTTAAGAACTGCCACTTGAAACTAAGCCAATGCAGAGGTTGAGTCTGATTCCTCTGATGCTGTTGTTGCCAGTGTGATTCTTACTGGTGTTGGCTGCTGTGAGACAAGACTGCCATTTCTGGAAGATGAAGGTGGCACTCCAGAACTGCAGAGTGGGACTTTAAGTTCCAGCCGTTCTTCTTTCAATTCTCTGAATTGTTCAACAATCCATCACTTGTATTTTGAAACATTCCCTTCAGAAAAAGTAATAAAAGTGGGAAGAATGTTTTGAAATGTGGATCAAGTAGTATGACACTGATGTACTCTTTGGAGGAGATAATGCCATTTTGTAACCTTGCATTACAAGTTAAGCGATAGCTTAGGCTCTTAACCAAGGCATGTGCTTCTGGGTTTTTGTTCACACCTCTGAGCGCGAACCTTTCAGACACCTTCTTTAGCTGCTCCTGTAGCACATGAAACAAAAGGATAGCTTGGCCCAGCATACTGTCCTCCTTGCTAACTTTCCGCATAAAAACCTCAAAAGGGAGCAACATCTGTGTTAGGTATTTGAATAGGCCCCATTTGTCAGCATCCATGGTCATAGCTTTCCTAATTGCATTCCCCCCTCTTAGTCATTGATCTGTCTGTACTGCTCAAACAGACGTTGCAACATATAATAGGTTGACTTTCAACATACTGGCACCTCCTGTATCAGGCCTTTGATACTCTGTTAGCGCAATGAGTAATCTGTAGTTGTTCCGGGCTTTAAAAAGAGGGTGCAAAGAGTGCAGGTTCATCTGCAGGTGGCCAGTATGTTGCTGATTATTCCTTCTTTCTCAAGAAAGTCTTGCACAGCCAGGTTGATGCAGTGCGCCAAACACAGGACACTGAAATAGCCACTGTCTGCCATGGCCTTGACTATGTTACTCCCATTATCTGCTGAAACAAATCCAATTTTGAGACATCTGGGTCATAGCCCTTCAGACACCTTGCTACTAAATTTGCAAGATGTTTACAGCTGTAATGTTATTTTTCTATAGTGAACTCGGCCACTGTTCTATGCCCTTGAATGCTCTCAAAAATGTCCTCAGGTCCAAGACTTGTAGATAGCTTTTACTTCACCCCTCAAAAGAGATCCAGTGTGCAGTGATGCACTTGTAATCAGTAGTCTGACAACTGGTCAACATGTCTGTTGTCAGATGCATAATTTTAACAACACTTTGCTGCATAGCTTGTACAACCAATTGCAGTACATCGTGATGTAGCGCTGAAACAGCAACTCTAGCAAAATAGGTTTGACATGGAAACTTTCATGTCAAGGAGATTGATGCCACAAATTCTAAGAATGTCACTCCTTCCACAAAGAATAAGGCAGGAGGTCCAGCACTAACATTTTTGCAGGCTTCCAACTGTAATAATGTGCCATTGGGTGGTTGCGGTCTTAGGGCCCCTTGTGCCTAAACATGCCCATATTAGTACCCTAGATGTTCTTCTTTTCTGGGGACACCGATGCAGGGGACTTTTGAGGAGTAGGTGGTGGTAGACTTAACTCGTACGGTGCCTTGGACGAGGTGATCTCATCCAAGGCACCGGTTCCCGGGTGCCTTGGACGAGATCACCTCGTCCTGCACCCGGGAACTGGGCTTCCCACCCACACCCCCGGTTGTGGATGGAAGGGGAACGCCTTCCCCTTCCATCCCCCACCCCCCCCCCGGCAACCCGATGACGTCAGTGCGCTTACAGTGCGCCAACGTCATCAAATATTGCCGAGGGACGCGCTGGAAGCCATTTGCTTCCAGTGCATCCAGGAGAAAGGAACAAAAAGGTGAGTCCTTTCTTCTTTGGGGGTTGAGGGGGAGAAACAGACACGGGGGAAAGCAAAGGGTCTGCGATCGTGGAGCAGGAATCCCCACTAGGCACCAGGGAGTTATTTTAGGTGTTAGATTTGGGAGCGACCCCTTGGGCAAGGGTCGCTCCCATGGGGGGCTATTTTTTTCAGAATTTCGGCCCCCCCTCGGGGCAGATCGGCCGAATTTTCAGCCAATCTGCCCGAGGGGGGGGCGAAATCCACTAGACACCAGGGATGTTATTTTTTATAATGTTTGTAATGTTTTTTTAGGGAGCGACCCCTTGGGCAAGGGTGGCTCCCATGGGGGGCTAATTTTTTCTGAATTTTGCCCCCCCCCCCCCCCGGGGGCAGATCGGCCGATTTTTTGGCCGATCTGCCCGCAGGGGGGGCCGAAATCCTCTAGACACCAGGGAAATCATTTTTGGCATACATTTTAGGGAGCGACCCCTTGGGCAAGGGTCGCGCCCATTGGGGGCTAATTTTTTCCATATTTCAGCTCCCCCTGGGGGCAGATCGGATGATTTTTCAGGCCGATCTGCCCCCCGGGGGGGGTGGGGGCTGAAATCCACTAGACACCAGGGAAATTGTTTTTGGCATGTATTTTAGGGAGCGACCCCTTGGGCAAGGGTCGCTCCATTGGTGGCTATTTTTTTTTCTTATTTCGCCAGGGCGAAAACCACTAGACACCAGGGATTTTTTTTTTTTTTTTTAGGGCAGCGACCCCTTAGGCAAGGCTCGCTGGCCCAGGGCCAATAATTTTTTTATATGTTTCGCCCCCCCTGGGGCTAGATTGGCCATGTTTATGGCTGATCTGGCCCCGGGGGGGTCGAAACCCACTAGGCGCCAGGGATTGTGAGGTGTGTGTGTGTTTTGTGTGTGTGGGGGCACCCCTTGGGCAAGGGTCGCTCCCCCAAAGGGGAGAAATTTTGGATTGGCCATCTCTGCCCCCCTTGGGGGCAGATGGGCCTATTTTTGTAGGCCCATCTGCCCCCAAGGAGGGCAGAAACCACCAATACGGCAGGGATTTCTTTGGGGGTTCCCCTTTATTTGTTTAGTGCTGGGAGTGCCCCCCGTTTGCCCCCTTTGGCAAGGGTCGCCCACTAAAGGGGGCACAGAGCTTTTGGCCATTTCTGTCCTCCTTGGGGGCAGATCGGCCAATTGTTTTACGCCCATCTGCCATCCTAGTGGGGAGAAGCCACTTAGGCACCAGCGATCCTGTGTGTGTGTGTGTTTTGTGTGGGGGGCAGCACCTTTGGCAATGGTTGCCCCCCAAAGGGGGCACATTAGTGATGGCCATTTCTGCCCACCTTGGAGGCAGATCAGCCTATTTTATTTAGGCCCATCTGCCATCCTAGTGGGGCAGAAGCCACTTAGGCACCAGGAACAATTTCTAAGTTCTTGGTGGTGGGGTGTTTGTCAACTGGCGAAGTATTTGTATTTGTGATTATCACAGTTTATTTCTTTTTTTTGTTCTAGTTCAAAGCTTTTGCTTCCTTTGCTGTGGATCCTTGCGGTTTTGGCAGTAGTTGTCCTGCGGTTTGCATAGTTGCATGTTTTAGGTAAGTGAAAGCAATTTACTCCAAAGGAGTATTGTTGACATGCATGAATGACATGATTGTAGGTGGTGTACTAAATGCAGTATTGTGTGTGAAATTGTCCTTAGATTTGTGCACAATGATATTTGTGTTGTCATATGTCTAATTTGCTTTTTTCATTTTTTCTTTTTAGTGGGATATCATTGGTGATTGCTGTGTCTGTGCAGAGTAGTTGCTGGTGAGTAGCTTTTTCAGGCAAGTGAGTGGTATAGTTTTTTTGTACATAACTCTTTGTGATAAAGCTACACTTTGTTTATTACTTATTTTAGTGCTAGTTGTTGTTGGCAATCCATTTGTTGTTAGTGAGGATCATGGCTAGCCGCAGAGTGACCGCTCAGCAGGTTGTTGGCATGCTCTTTGAGTCGTCTTCAGACCATGATTACGAGACTGACTCTGCATCTGAGGCAGAGGAGGAAGTGAGAGATTCTGGCAGTGAGTTTTCTGTTTGAGAGTATTTTTCTGATGAGGAAGCTACTCTCAGTGCAGATGAAGGGCCTATTTTAGAGGAGGACATTGATGTGCCAAGAGTGCAGCAGCCTGGGGCTGATGGGTTTCCCATTAGAAGATCTGACACCTGGATTGCCTCAAACATGGAGCAGCCACAGTTACCTGCATTTACTGGTCTCCCAGGGTATAGAGACGATACGGAAAACTTTTTGCCTGTCCATTTCTTTCACTTGTTTATGGACAATGTATTTTTGGAAGAGATTGTGGAGCAGACTAATTTGTATGCAGAGCAATATTTGAGGGACAATGCTGCCAGACTTAGGCCTACGTCTAGAACTACTCAGTGGGTTCCCACATATCTGGAAGAGATGACAAAGTTTTTAGGTTTGACTTTTTTGATGGGGTTGATCAGGAAGCCGTCACTAGCTTCTTATTGGTCTACTAGTCCCTTGATGGCAACAGCTATATTTCCTGCAACTATGATACATAATCGCTATTTGCTTATTCTTCGTATGCTGCATTTTGTAGACAATGCTTTAGCCTTGCCACAACATCACCCTGATTGTGACCATCTTTTTAAGATTAGGCCTGTCCTTGATGATTTTGTAGATCTGTTTTCAGAGGTCTATGTTCCAGGCAAAGAGATAAGTGTGGACGAGTCTTTGGTCCTTTTCAAGGGGCATTTAGTTTTTAAGCACTACATTCCTAGTAAGAGGGCACGGTATGGGATTAAATTGTATTTGCTGTCAGAAAGCAGTATAGGATATGTGTATAATTTCCGGGTCTACACTGGTAGGGATTCCAGTATTGACCCTCCTGGTTGTCCGGCCACTTTTGGAGTTAGCGAAAAAATTGTGTGGGAACTTGGTAGACGACTGTTTAACAAAGGTCACCATTTGTACGTAGATAATTTCTACACTGGAGTGCAGTTGTTCAAGGAGTTGTTTAGAGTGGACACTGTTGCTTGTGGCACAATTCGTTCTAACCGGAAAGGCTTTCCAAGGGAGCTTGTCTGTAAAAAACTTGAGAGGGGACAGTGCAGTGCCTTGCGGAATAATGAGCTGCTAGCTCTGAAATTTTCAGACAGGAGGGATGTGTACATGCTATCTACCATCCATGATGATGGTACTTCCCCTGTGACTGTTTGGGGTCAGGTTGCGGAAGTGCGCAAACCTGCGTGCATTTTGGACTAAAATAGGCACATGGGTGGTGTTGATAGAGTAGATCAGAGGTTGGAACCTTACACTGCTCTTCGTAAGTCTTACGTGTGGTATAAAAAGTTGGCCCTACATTTATTTCATTTGGCAACTTTTAATGCTTTTATTGTGTTCAAGGATTGTTCACCTGAGTCAAGGATGACATTTGTTAAATTTCAGGAGTAAGTGATAGAGAGCCTTATTGTGGTGGAACAGGCAACAGTTCCTAGAGTAGAAGTGGTGGAGGAAGTGGGTAGATTGAAAGATCGCCACTTTCCAGATCACATTCCTCCCACTCCCAAAAAAGACTTTCCCACAAAGAAATGTAGAGCATGTTCCCGGAGATCAATCTGGAGGGAGAGCCGGATATACTGCCCCGAATGCCCTTCAATGCCTGGGCTGTGTGTGCCCGGCTGTTTTAGAAGTTACCACACAAGGAAACATTTTTGGGAAATACAGTGAGCGTAAACTGCCTGTTTTATATTTTCATATGTTGAGTTTCACGGTTGGCATTACTGTCATGTATTTAGTTAGAGCTTTTGTGTTTGTAGATTTGTACTTATTTTATAATTAATGAGAGGTTTCTTTGTTTTTTTCAATTCAAGTCAAGCTTTATTCGGTCAATTAACCATGAAAGCATCACATACATTAAAAGAAAAATTTCATCTCATTTTATAATCTGTACAATGATTTAATAATTTTATAAAAAAAACACATAAATAAATACATACATGTGATATCAGAGTATTCATCTAAAATCCTGCCTGGGCACGCTTCGTGGGTCCTTGATTGAAATGGTGATCACGTATATGCCATGCTGCCACTAAAAACTTGCTGACTGCTAAAATTAATTAATTTGATCTATGGCTTTTTTAAAACCCTTATTGCTATACTGCAATTTTCCAGCCCCATTTCCCTACAGGTTTTTCGAATCCATATTGACTGTGGAAAAAAATATGTTGGGCAAAAAAACATAAAATGTTCATCTGTTTCCGGGGCACCGCCAGAAGCCGGACATATATCTGAAGTAGTGATTGGCCCCCAGTTGCAAGTTAAAGACAACATTGGTAAGGACCCAAAACGGAATCTAGCTCATAAACCTTTGCCCTGTAGATCTAGTATAATATCTTAATAGGATTCATACTGCGGAAACCACTTAAAATCAGTAAAAAGATTAGATAATCGACCATGAGTTTTACAACAAATATAATTGTTCCATACATTGGACCAGTAAGCTGATTTCAAAGCAGTTTTATGGGATTTCACTAATTTTTGGGGATTCTCCCAATAATCTCCAAACCCCAAGATACAAAACCAATTGGACACATATTTAATCCAAGGAATAATAGCTGCATTTGGTCTCTTTAGCAGGTCAAGCAATGATGCTTTGTATAAATCCAATTCAGGGTGGTCCAAATCCTTATCCAATATAATAGAGGTCATAGGGAAATTAAGTCAGCTACTTGGTTTAGCCCCAAATCAAGAAACATTGGGATCAGTGGTGTACTTCGGGGGCACACTATCAAAGCCCTCGCAAAATTGTTTTCTCCCACAGTTATATTTGTACATACATAGCTTTATTGGTTACTTTCAACCCTAAAAGCAAAACAACCACCGGTAGAAAGATAAAAGATAAGTAAAAATTATGTTAAAAAGGAAATAAGAGGAATAAAAAAGAACATCCTTTACGGCCTTAAAACACATAAAAACCAAACACCTAATCTCCTACTGACTGTCATTTAAATCAATCATGGGGTATTGTTCCAGTCTAGGTGTGTGGTTAAAATTTGATGACTAAAACATTCCATTGTCAGTTTTTCATGTTGTCCTTATTTGGAAGTAAGTTCCGCATCAGCAACTTTCCCCAAGTGATTAGTACGTACATGCCAGGCAGCTGTAATGTACCTACTAACCGCACAGGGCAAGGGGGGGGAACTTTCCCTCATCAGAATTCTTAAGGCAACAATACAATGTCTTACCCCCACATTCCTACACACTGGCCGTAACCACTTTCGACGCGCAATCAAATAGGCAGGACATAAAAACATAAAATGTACAATGGATTCTGGATTAAGAGTACAGCTCGGACATAAATCAGATCTTGTAGTTGCACTCCACTTACTGCCATATGATTTGAGAGGCAGACAACCATATCTGAACTGGATATATAAACTCTTACTTAATGGGTCAAGAATTATATCCATAAAAGATTCAAAAGACGGATACCATTTAAAATCAAAAAATTGTGAGGTCAATCTGCCGTGAGTAAGGCACAGCAGATAGTTTTCCCTGACGTAAGTCCAGTATACCGTTTTCAAATGATTCTTCTGCTCCTTCCTTATACTTTCTGGATGACTCCATAGCTCACTAAGACCCAATTTGTGAAACCATTTAGAGATGTGATTAAACCAGGGAATGGTGAGTACATTAGGTCTATCCAAGATGTCTTGGATAGACTCCTTGTATGTAGATAACTCAGGGGTGGACCAAACACGGACCCAAAAAAGCAGAGGTCGTAGGGCAACTACATCTGTGATGCGTGGAAGGTCAAGGTCCCAGAACAATGGCAGCAGTGGGGTACTGCGAGGGCAGGCCAAAGTAGACCTCACGAAATTGTTTTCCCCCACTGCAAGCCTGCCAGTGTTTGAGGACCCCAAAATTTCTGCCCCATAGACCGCAGCACTTTGTGCCTTTGCTCTATAAATTTTAATAATTGGAGTAATCACTCTCTCAGAAGTAGACTTATGAAAACGAAGAATGGCTCCAGATGACTGTACCAGGCGAGCCAAACTTTTGTCGATTTGGGCCCCCCAATGCAGATTGTTGCTGATTCTCACCCCCAAGTAATCTATAGAGTTTACCAAACCTAGGGGCGTTCCATTGTAAAATATTGAATATCTCTTGGTGGGGCCACAACCCAAAGTCATGAGTTTAGTTTTGCTATGGTTAAGTTCCAGACCGTAGTCACCGCAAAACGAACTGAACTTGTCCATGAGTACCTGGAGGCCCATAGGGGTTCTGGAGATCAAGAGAGAATCATCGGCAAATAACAAAATTGGAATTTTATGGTGATTCAAAGATGGGGCGTCATTTTGACAATTGGACACGACTTGCACCACCTCATTGATGAACAGTGTAAATAGCGTTGGGGCAAGAACGCAACCCTGGCGCACTCCTCTCTTGATGTCTATTTTGTCTGTGAGTTCCCCCTGATTGCCCCATCTTACTTGTGCAAATGTTTTTTCATGTAATCTTTGGATTAAATGCACTAAGTTCCCTGGGATACCAATTTTGTACAATACTTCCCACAGTTTCTCTCTTGGGACAAGATCAAATGCAGATCTTAAGTCTACGAAAGCCACATAGAGTTTTTGCTTAGATAAGGTGACATACTTCCAGAACAGTAATGACACCCTGAAAACTTGGTCCATAGTATTAGTTTTCGGCCGAAACCCAGCCTGTAAAGGAGATAAAATTTGCTGGTCTTGAATCCAGTCAGTAAGCCTCACTAAGACTTGTTTGGCAAACGTCTTCTGAAGGATATCAATAAGGCTAATAGGTCGATAATTTACAGGCAACCCTGTATCACCCTTTTTATAGATCGGTATTATTTCAGCACCGTGCCAAGACTCTGGAATAGGGCTGCCAGCTGCTATGGCATTAGACAACAAATTGATATACCATGCCCATATCTTAGGTTCTGATTTGAACAAATCCCCTGGAATCTTATCCGGGCCAGGGGCTTTTGCTGGCCTCAGAGAATCAATAGCAGCTGTGGTTTCAGCTAAGGTAAAAACAATTCTCTCAGTTGAGATCTTATTAGCAGCCCAACACTCGACATGTGCAGGGTCCTCCAGAGCTTGCTGTACAGGCAAAGCATAGATTTCAGAAAAGTAGGACACCCATCTTTCGGGCTGTATATGCAACCCAATATCGTCCTTACCCCTTTTCGAACTGGAGGTCAACAACCGCCAAAAAGAGCTATCATCTTTACTTTGGACTGCTGCAAGCAGTTTCTGCCATGTCTCATTCTCCCAGTCTCTTTTGGCTCGCTTCAGGGCATTAGCATACCTACAACGAGCCTCTTTAATAGCCGCATGCGTAGAATTTTTAACAGCCTCTTTTAAGGTGGATCTTGCTTGCGCACAGTCCTGATTATACCAGTCCCTGCGAAGGGTGTCAGCGGGTCTCAATTTAATGGAAGTTTCTTTGTTGTTTATAAACAAAAAAAAGTGATGGCGGTGAGCGTGAGGTGGCGCTTAGTTGGCGGTGTGCGCGGGGTGGCGCTTGGCTGGCGGTATGGGTGGGGTGGCGCTTGGCTGGCATTGTGCTTGGGGTGGCGCTGTTACAGGATTATCTGGATGACCCAAAAGAGATTTATGTGGATCAAGATCCATTGGTGTATTGGTATGGGAATATGTGCCAATGGCCGCAGCTTAGCAGGCTGGCAATAAAGTATGTGGCTTGTCCTGTAGCCAGTGTGCCATCTGGACATGTGTTCAGTATAGCCGATGTAGTTGTTACAGTGAGAAAGATGAGTCTCTCGCCTCAAAATGTGGAGAGATTAACAATGATCAAAATCAATCAACATTTAATACCATCTGATTACACTGTTCATGAAACACCACAAGAGGAGGAAGAGGATGATCGGTCTAGAATCAAGTGTGTTTGCTGACCAACTTCTGGGTGAACCATCTGAGTTTGAGGATGAGCTCTGCTTCCCGGATTGAGTATGCCAGTGACATCGTGGAACCTTTTAATTATTTCTCATTGACCTTCTTCCATTCTTTATTTGCAAAACAAATAGCTAGTGGAACATTATGTTTGTGTCAGAATTATGCTGCCCTACCATTTTTTTGTCACATATATGGCCGGATTAGAGTTGGACCCAGGTGCAGTGAAGAAGCCCCCACATTCGCTTCAAGGCATTGGAGACAATGCCTGCCTCCCTCACATGCTATTGTATATCCTTTTTTTCACATCACCTACCAGGGCTGCTCCAGAAGATCATTGATCAAAAGACTGCCAGTGCCAATGCCAAATCGAAATGTGTTGCTACCAGCTGCTACAGGATGGGCTGCAGCAATGTCCTTTGAGTTTCAGAGTGGGAGGGGGCAGTAGCAGTTCCAGCCTGGGCCCCTGATAGCTGACTGTGGCACTGGCAAAGTAATGGCTGGGAGGTTGGAGGCTGGGACAGGCTTGCTCAACTGGGGCCTGGGTCAGAGGCAGCTACTTCAGCCTCTTCATCCTCCAGGGCCACCAGCTACCGGTATCCTGACAGGATGGTCTCCATCCTCTGCCGCCGCAGATGGCCAGCTATCTCCTGCCTGGTGGGTGGTGCTGGTGGACCAGCAGGAGTAGATATATGAACAAAAGCGAAAAGAAAAAAGACACATTGCAAAAAATGCTCTGAGCAAACACTTGTTAAAAATTAAGTAGTGGGTGGCACAACAGCAATACATTGCTGATCCCATAGGGCCATTGGAATTTGACATGATTATGATTAGTAGAATCACAGGGTCAATGTTCAATAAACACTTTAAATGATTTAAAATTTATACAAAACAAATACATTTTAGTGAAATGTGTCAAACATTATTTGAGTATTAAATTGTAAGTGAGGGTGTTTTTCAGGTTTTGGTTTGGTTCAAAATTCACATATTTAATTTTTTAATCAACTTTATTTTATTGAATTATTGTTCTGTAGGATTTTATTTTATTATTTTTAGGGTACTAATAATTTTACCTTCATTTCACATTGCTATTTTATTCTAACATGTTTTAATGGTTTTAAAGAATTAATAAACTTTAATATTTTTCAGTTTATCTTTTCACACAAAGACACCGATCTCCACCATAGCAGTCGAGGTCTCTGCTTATGTGTGAAAAGATACTACCCTTGTAAATTCTGCCTTAACTAGCCTTCACCTTTTGAACCGAGGAGGTAGAGATTTGTAGGTCTGCAGTTAGATGTCAATCTTTACTCAGAAAGAGAAAATAGTGAATTAATGTAGAGTTACATGTACGTGTAAGAGTAAATTTACATGTGAGAAAATCTATATTTGAATATTTTTCACTAGTGTATTGTTCCATATATATTGGGGTGGGGGCATGACAATTCCCTTGTGGGTAAGCCTTATCCCTATATATATATTTTTTTTTAAATAGATGATTTCTTGTGAGCTTACTACCTCTCCGCAGGAGCAGATTGGGGTAATCACCCCATCTGCCCCACCTCGAGAGACAGAAGAACTGTTCTATATATAATGTGGGTGGGACATGGAAAAAGCCCTGGTGGGCAGTCCCACCCCTATATTTTTATTACAAAAGGAGTCCCTGGATTCTAGTGGTGTTCTGTCCTTCCTGGGGGAGGGCACATCACGGATAATCACCCCATCTAACGGTCTGGAGGGTGAGAAAATCTGTTCTATTTATATTTGGGGGTGGGGACATATTCATGCCGAGGTGGGCAGCCCCTACCTCTATACTTTTATTACAAAAAGACATCCCTGGGGTCTAGTGGGTTTTCTGCTCCCATCGGGTGGCAGAGATCATGGAGAATCACCCCATCTGCCCCCTCTTTAGCCAGAAAGACTATTTTATATATATATTAGTGTGGGGGGCATAGCCCCCATTCCTACATTCTTATTTAAAATAGGCAATCCCTGGGGGGAAGAATATCAGGGGTCATTCTCCTTATCTGTCCTCAAATGTGCAGGAAGACTGAAAGGTTGTAGATGGGTTGGGGAGAACAAGCCCCTGCCTAAGGGGCCACTCTGCTATCCCTGCTGGATCCCTGCTTGGGGATAGCTCTAATGTGCAATCCCCAAGCAGAGATCCACTGAGATTCTCCACCTTCCTACGATACCTCTCCAAAGAGAATCAGCTTTCGGGACTGAGATAAGCCCCCAAACACTGATTCAGGAAAAATAAAATAAACCCATTGGTTTGTTTTACTTTCACTTTGGAAATGTAATGACATCAGCACACTGATCATCATTACAAACAAAATAAAGTGCAGGCTTTTTAGGAAGCTCTTTCAAAGCAGTCCAGGCATGGGGGCTGGTGGGGAGAAAACCATCTACTGAAAAGCACTGAAAGGTCCTTTCTAACCCTCCTGCAGATGACTAATTTTCTGTCACAGGACAATAGCTGCAGAGGTTTCTATCCACTGTCCTTTACACCAAATTCAATTTGCACCATTTTAGGTGCGCTCTAAAAATGTATATTTTTTACCAAATAATGTCTTTCCTGGCAACCCCATTTTATGTCAAGAGGTTCTCACATACAAGACAAATACAAATAACATCACAGAACATACAATAGCATTTTTAGTTCTCAATAATAGTGAGAAGCCACAAGAAGTAGTCAGTTGGGGGTACAGCTTGGTGCGGTAGGAGGACCCTGACACTGGGTGGAGTCTGGTAACAATAAGTATGGCAGCATCCATTTTGGACTCTTGGCTTGCAGGGACCTGGCATGAGGTGAAGACCCTCCTGCAGTGGGGCATCACCTGGCACATACCTGAGAGCTTAGCCATAATGCAATGACATCTATAGAAAGCAGAATTAATGGTGATGGAGAGACATTCAAGGAGTGTCAATCACTGAGACATGGGGATAGGGGAAGCACAGCAAGACCAGAGACCAC
Organism: Pleurodeles waltl; assembly: GCF_031143425.1. Lineage (NCBI taxonomy): Eukaryota > Metazoa > Chordata > Amphibia > Caudata > Salamandridae > Pleurodeles > Pleurodeles waltl. The sequence continues at coordinate 588,560,498 of NC_090436.1, read as the reverse complement.
CTTGCCCCTGCATAATAGTGGCTCCCCCTGCCCTATGCACCTGTTGTAACCTGGCCTAAAGGCTAGCACCAGAAGACTACAGATGCCCCCACAGCAGTAGCCCCCTACTGCACCCATAATGAGCATTAAGCCTTGGCCAGAATATGTGAAGCAGAGCAGCATTACCAGCAGCATTACCAGCACGTCCATCACGGGTGAGCATGAAGCAGGCAAGTCACACTCTGCCCCAGTTATGGTGACGACTCGTCTATCCCTCTACCAGGATTCTTCATCCCCAGCAAAGCACCGGAGAGGCTGACACCTCATCCTGCTGAACAACTAACGGAGATTACTGTTAAGAAAGGACACAGCAGCTATCTTGAGTGAGGGTACATATTAATATGATGGCAATTAATTTTTTCATCTTTTTTTAGGTGTGAGTCAATTCTTTACCCACCACTACTAACTGAAACTAATCTGCCTACTATTCTTAACAGGCAACTGCCAACTGTGTACTGCAGATCACAAACACTCTGTCTGGTGTCTGAGGAGGGGGTTTACAATCAGGGAGAGGTATTGAAGCGAAATCAGCTCAGCCCAATCTGCTCAGAAACCAAAGACCAGCCTGCCCCTTAGATAAGTACAGTAGTTTATTATGTGCACACAGAGACCGAGCAGCATAAGAGATCAAGCTGGAACAGTCTGAATAAGGAAATAATACATGATCTTACTTATCATTAACCACAAGCAAATTCATACATTTCATTGGTTCTTGACATTGCCATATAATCATTTCTGCAAGATTGCTAAAGTTGTTTATCATTAATTCTTCATAACACACCATATATGGATAGCAAATCACAGAAAGGAACTTGCATAATATGTCCTATGTGTCTAATATCGCGTGATATATCTATAAACAGAAATACAAGATGGTACTTTCAAGAAGGAAGATTGCTTCAGCTAGCATGTGATTATATTTCATGATGGCTGTAGAAATAGCACGCCTTGCAATATAATGCGTTCCAAGCTACATCAAAACATATCAAAAGCACAGTTCATGATAGGTTATAAATTGTTCAACAGAAACAGGCCTAGTTGTCATTGGGTATCACAGGGCCCATTCGGCCCAAAATGGCTCCTGGGAGAATGGAATTCCACAGGTAGAGGTGGCCATCTTGAATGAAGGTTACAGGAATCCCCTTTCTTTATAGATACTTGTAACTGATGCTTATATTAGGTCATTGTTATTATATCCATATCGACTGATACCAGGTTATGTTAGACTTCTACATAGGTATCACTTCCTCATTAAAAGGGGCCACTTAGCTCTACCTTGTGTGAGACACGTCCTTAGAGTGCATGACAGATGCTAGTCTCTGCTTTTCTTCGGCATTCACCTTGGATTAAAAGTGAATGCAGCACCTGATTACCCTCTCAATACCTGAAGATTGCACATGTCCAAGTCAAACAACACATTCCAGCTCCTTTTCTCAGAAGCTGTCTCCAATGTGAAGACACCTGTAACAAACATGATTGACACCATGGAGCATGTTCCACCACTCGTGCCTCTATGAGCCATGATGGATACACTGCTCTGAGAACTCTCCAACATCGAGACTTATATGAGCTCAATTAATGGCACAGTCTGTAAAATGGCTATGGATGTCCAATCGCTCCAGTTAGATATCGTCTCCTTTTACCAACGGCTGGATGCAACTGATACACAACTAAAGGACATGGAGGTACACATCAACAGTGTCCCAGAATGGTCCTGAGAGCTATGGATGCTGAAAAGAAAAGTGATCTACCTGGAAGACAGGAGCAGGAGGGACAATACACATAAAACAGAAGTGGCCGAAAAAATGGAAGGGGCAACTAGGATCAAGTTCCTTTGTGACTCAGCCCAAACTTCTAGAAATGTCATTTTTCGTGCAGCTGGAGATTCATTTGACCCAGAGGGTCAGGCCTTGTATCTCCTTTTCTCTCTTACAGCAACCCTACCCATCCTGTCATGTCTTCCGCAACACGAACAATAGTAACAGATTATTTTGACAGTTAAGAAGCATGGCCCGACCAATATGAAAACTGACAACGCTACATTTCAGTAGACTTCTCCAATGAAACAAATGTTCCTTGGGTTCATGATTCTATCTCTGGAATGAAAAAACATTATTGTCTCTTGAAACTGGCTTTGATGCTGAATTCTGTTGATGGGATGACGTGGGATTGTGATGAACCTGAAGTGCTGGAAATCAGTGATATGGATTCTCTTGAACCTCCTGTAGAATCAAGACCACCTATCAAACTAAAAGAGGACTACTCAATTGAAGATCATGAGGAGCACCGGATGCTGGAGAGACTCAAACAGCAATGGTTTTCAGAAAGGTGGAAAAACACAACCAAGGGACATAATGCTCAGAGAGACAAACCACATTCTCTGCTTAAAGTTTAAAGACTGACTAATAGTTTTAGAAAAAAGAAATAGTTGTAGCTCCTATCTTGCATGGCGATTGTCCATGTGGAAAACACTGGCAGGACTGCAACACAACCCACTGAGCTCCTAGTACTATCTTGCAATTGCAGGGCACCACTCATGTGACTCACCTGTGACACTTGGATCCTCTCGGTGTAGATTTGGTAGGGTTCACTGAACTTATGCATGGGACCTACCCTGATGAGTGCATCCACCGCCATTGGGGTACTGCATCTCCCACATATTCTCTGGTATCTGTACCCATGAATGTACTAGTTTGTATGTTCTTTGTGTGGGATTTATGACTTTAATATCTGTCATGCCTCTGACGCAATGCCAATCTCCAGGGGTGTGGGTATCCATGAGATACCAAGACGTTCCCCTACAGATCTGGTTTCAATCAAATGTTCAGTTGACTTAAAGATCAGAGCCCACAGCTATTAGCAGGCAGTTCTACTTTTCCCAAGGCTCACAGAACTAGTTGCTTGCATTCTCCAGAACTGGGGGATTAAACAGCAGTTTTACATATACGCCGCTATGTCATACTGGCCCTCATTACGACCCTGGCAGTCGGCAGTAATTTGGGGAAAGGTACTGCCAACAGGCTGGCGGTGCCTTTTCCCAAATTATGACATTGGAGGTCTGGCACAAGCCAAACCAGCATGTACCACTCTGTCCGCCACAGTGATAAAGGTCGCTGGGCTGGAGACTTTTGTCTCCAGCCAGGCGGCTCTCACAATTCCACCCTCTGGATTATGACCCCACCTACCGCCATGGTTTTCGGGCAAGCATACCGCCACGTAAACCATGGTGGTAGGCACTATCAGTGCCAGGGAATTCCTTCCCTGAAACTGATAGGGGTATCCCTTACCCTCTCCCCCTCCCCAATGTCCTCCCCTATCCCCCCTCCCTCTCCTGCTCCCCCGCACATTTACACACCCACACGCGCACACATATACACTCATACACACACACATCCAGCCACGCATGCCCACACACAGCAACACACACCAACATACATTGTCGCACACATGCATTCACAACACACAACATACATGTACACTCACATTCAGTCATTCATGCACTCATTCAACGTGACTCACACCCGCATGCATGCATACAAAAAACACACACCCCTCCCACACACGCTCACATCACCTCCCATCCCCCACTCCTGTCCGAGAACCACACTTACCTGCTTGCAGGGGATCCTCCGGCAGGAGACGGGACACAGCACTGCTGTCAGCAGCAGCGTCTGCCAATAAAACACTGCCAGGCTGTATCATTGCTCATGATACGGTCGGCAGTGTTTTTCTGGCGTGGCACTGCTGCTAACTGCAGCACCACCTTACCACAGTCCGCCGCCATGACCGTCAACGGTATTCCGCCAGTCTTCTGGCAGAATTCCATCTACGGTCATAATGCAGGTGGGTGGCTGGTAGCCACAGTGACGTTATGTTGGCTGCCGTTGCCGTGGCTGTAAATGTAAATGAGCTGCCACTTTTAATTAAGAGGAAGAAAGTCCTATTGTATCTAAAAGTTACAAAAAAACAACATATCATCATATGCACTTGTCCTATTATGAACATGAGAAATTGAGACAGAAATGGGTGAGTACAGCGACATATGCCAGCAGAACACAAAACATCATCTTCATGAGTACTGAAACATCATTAGACCACATGAAGAATGGTGTAGCTATCCTCATTCACAAATCACTAGTGAAAAATACAACTCAGACTTGGAAGAACCCTTTGGGTAGTAACATCTTCACAAACTTTAATATCTGGAATGAGACAATGATTGTCAGCGCTATCTACATCCCTATGGGGGGGCAAGTCAGATCTTTGGAATTTGCCATTTGACTCATACCTTCACAATTCAGGGAACCACACACATAGAGATCCTCAGGATAGCTTTATACTATCCAGCATCATAATTGACTATGCCTTATTAGAATCCTGGTGACTGATCCACCCCAGTGATAGGGATTATACTTTCACTTCATGTGTTCACAGCACTTGTTTGCATATTGATTACTTCCTAATGTCAGCAACGTTGATCTGTAATCTATTGACAGCCCCCATCTTATCAAATAGTACCTCCAACCATGAACTCATGCTGATTGGCGTAGATTTTCTATTTTTGTAACCCCCTTAAACTAGATGGTTTATGAACATAACACGTTATAAAGTCCTGGACTATAAACGGAGACTGTGTCAATATTTGAGACAAAATTTGGATGAAAACACTGATTCAGTCCCCTCAGTGCAAATGTTATGGGCAGCTTGAAAGGCCTGTCCCAGGTTAGACCTAATGAAAGGCTCCATAGATTTAAGCGATGCTATGAGTCTAAACGGTGAAGACTGACTGATCTTACACACACGCTGGACTGTTTCCATGAGGAGCAGAGTCAAGACTGATTTGCATATGACAAGGCCCAAACTGGGGTAACGTGGCAAGAAAAATAACAATGGATTAAACCCAGATCTGTGACTGGGGATGAGTGTTTGAAAAGTTTCAGCACCTCATTAAATTTTTTATTTTGTGATGTTGCTATGTGTGCTCTAAGTGACTAGGGTATGCCCAGACGTGGGTCCCTTGATCGTTGTACCACTGATTTCAAGCTAGCCTGGCTAATGACGAGTGAGACCCCAAAAGTGGTCCCAGGATGCTTTTTTCTGGTTTGGCAGTTCTCGCTGGACTATTCCCATGTGGAACAAGTTCAAGTCTGATATGCATATGGCTGTGGTGAAACTAGGGTGATGTGGCAAGCAAAATAATGTTGGAATAAACCAAGATCTGTGACTGGGGTGAGTGTTTGAAAACTTTAAACACTCTGTCCATCATTTTATTTTGTGATGATCTTACAAACAGGCTGACTGTGGCATATAATTTGGTACAAAACCCTGATCGCCTAAAGAAGTGTTTGAGGCCAAATTGGACCTGAATTCTCAATACACAGTGCAAGCTGAATCAACACAATTTCGATTGAAATAGAGGCACTATGAGAGGAGGGAAAAAGCAGACTGACTACTTGCTGTGCAATTGAAACAGATAAAATTGTGCAACACAATACAGGCTACAAGGACTGCATAGAATAAACTGCTCACTGACCCACAAGCACTTCCCTTTGAATTCAGTATTTGTTATGCAACATTTTACTTATGAATGGGGTGGTGGCTACCAACCAGTATGGGCATGGTTACTCTCACACACTAAAATATCTTATCCGAATGGCAAGCAATAGGACATTAGATTATTTTGGGTTTTGGTTTTACCTTTGGGCCATGAGAGCTTGTCTAACTCTCAACATCGTTCCACTTGGAATGGTGAGGACTGTACTTTTTGTACTTTGGGACACTGCCATGTAGAAACATCTATGAGACCTAGACACATCTTAAAACTAAACATCTGGGTGAGTCCAGGATGGTGTGCTTCACATGCGCCACACCATCTTCCTACCCACAATGCCCTACAAACCTACAACTTTGTTTGAAATCACATATTTTCCCTACATTTTTGTCATGGAACATTCCAGAATCTGCAGAAATCCACATAATCTCTACCACTCAGCATTGTCTCATCTATACTGATAAAAAGTCTGCCCCACTTGTTGGCCTAAAAGCGTTTTTTTCCAAACTGCCCTTTTGGACTCACTTTGGTTCCCCCTCAATTTCTACATGTTTTTGGCTCTTCCCTGTCACAGGAACTTGACCCACCTAAACAAGTGAGGTATTATTTTTATCGGGAGCCTGAGGGGAACAATTGGTGGTAGGACATTTTTGTCGGTGCAGTGATCCCACACAGAAATGTGGGAAAAATGTGATTTTATTAGCTAAATTTGAAGTTTGCTAATTATTCTGGGTAAGAAAACACAGGGGGATCCACGCAAGTCACACCTCCCAGGACTCCCTCAGGTATCTACTTTTCATAAATATCTGGTCTTTGTAGGTTTTTCTGGATGGCTGCTGAGCCCAGGACCAAAACCCAGGTGCCCCTGTATTTGATAATTTTGATGTGCCCACATCGTGTCTTGGATCATTTCCTGTTGCGGGCACTAGGCCTACCCACACAAGTGATGCACCATTTTTATTGAGAGACTTGGGGGAATGCTGAATGGAAGGAAGTTTGTGCCCCCCCTCAGATTCAAGAACTTTCCATCACCGAAATGTGAGGAAAATGTGTTTTTTTTGCCAAATTTTGAGGTTTACAAAGGATTCTGGGTACTAGAACCTGGCAATAGCGCAACAAGTTACCCCATCCTAGATTCACCTAGGTGTCTAGTTTTTAAAAATGCACATTTGGTAGGGTTTTCTAGGTGCCGGCTGAGCTAGAGACCAAAATCCACAGCTAGGCACTTTCCAAAAAACATATCACTTGTCAATGTAAAAACATGATGTGTCCATGTTGTGTTTTGGGGCGTTTCCTGTTGCGGGCACTAGGCCTACCCATACAAGTGAGGTTCCATTTTTATAAGGAGTCTTGAGGAAATGCTGGGGGGAAGGACATTTGTGACTCCTCTCAGATTCCAGAACTTTCTATCACCAAAATGTGAGGAAAAAGTGTTTTTTTGGCAAATTTTGAGGTTTGCAAAGGATTCTGGGTAATAGAACCTGGTGAGAGCCCCACAAGTCACCCCATTCTGAATTTCCCTAGGTGTCTAGTTTTCAAAAATGTATAGGTTTGTTAGGTTTCACTAAGTGCTTGCTGAGATAGAGGCCAAAATCCACAGCTAGGCACTTTGCAAAAAAGAGGTAATTTTTCTTTGGGAAAATGTGATGTGTCCATGTTGTGTTTTGGGGCATTTCCTGTCGTGGGCACTAGGCCTACCCACACAAGTGAGGTACCATTTTGATCAAGAGACTTGGAGCAATGCTGGGTGGAAGGAAATTTGTGGCTCCTCTCAGATTCCAGAACTTTCTATTACCGAAATGTGAGGAAAATGTGTTTTCTTTGCCACATTTTTTTAGGTATGCGAAAGATTCTGGGTAACTAAACTTGGTGAGAGCCCCACAAATCACCCCATCCTGGTTTCCCCTAGGTGTCTATTTTTGACAAATGCATAGGTGTGGTAGGTTTCCCTAGATTCCAGCTGAGCTAGAGGCCAAAATACACAGCTAGGCACTTTCCAAAAAACACGTCAGATTTCAATGTAAAAATGTGATGTGTCCATGTTGCACTTCCTGTTGTGGGCATTAGGCCTATCCACACAAGTGAGGTACCATTTGTATTGGGAGACACGGGGAACACAGAATAGCAGAACAGGTGTTATTGCCCCTTGTCTTTCTCTACATTTTTGCCTTCCAAATGTAAGACAGTGTGTAAAAATGACATCTATTTGAGAAATGCCCTGAAATTCACATGCTAGTATGTGGACCCCGAAATTCAGAGATGTGCAACTACCCACTGCTTCTCAACACCTTATTTTGTGCCCATTTTGGAAATACAAAGCTTTCATTGATACCTATTTTTGACTCTTTACATTTCACCAAATGAATTGCTGTATACCCAGTATGCAATGAAAACTCATTGCAAGGTGCAGCTCCTTTATTGGTTCTCAGTAACTAGGATTCTTGATGAATCTACAATCCCTATATATCTCCATTACCAGAAGAGTCCAGCAGACATAACAGTATATTGCTTTTGAAAATCTGACATTGCAGAAAAAAGTTACAGAGTAAAATGTGGAGAAAAATGGCTGTTTTTTTACCTCAATTTCAATTTTCTTTTATTTCAGCTATTATTTTCTGTAGAAAAACCTTGCAGGATCCACACAAAAGACCCTTTGCTGAATTCAGAATTCAGTCTACTTTTCAGAAATGTTTAGCTGTCCAGGATCCAACATTAAAATAAATAGACAAAAAGTTATGAGGGCCTAAGCACAATCTGCCCCAAATAGCCAAAAAAATGCCTGGCACCTGAGGTGGAAAAGGCCTGGCAGTGAAGGGGTTAATACGCCTTACCATATCAATTTTCTGTCCACTGTTTCTGTAATCAAGACTGCCACATGATGTTAGGGAGTTTTATTACCCAGCCCCATTGCAGTGTTTATCCTGCATCATCAGAAAAAAATAACTGGGATGTTTTTAACTTACTCTAACATATAATTCCAAGCGAGGGATATGTCCTATTGGATTGAGTTTGATTACTTTCTTCTTCTTTTTCTGATTTTCTCTTTAGCCTTTCTAGGTCAGAGCTGAGAACCTTGGTTTATAGTATCTGGGCTGGATTCAGTACAGAATGTCCACTAATTCATTGAGTGAAATATTCTTTACTGTGGATTTTGACATATTTTGCTGCCACATTCCAAAAATGGTCTTATTAACATGAATAGGCTCCATTTAAGAGCAGTCAAGTATTGATAAACAATAATTGCCCTCAAAGAGCCAGTGGCTGCAGTAACTAGAATAATAAAGTATGAGGCGGCCCTATTTCCCATGAGGAACTAAATATGTATGTAACATATAAAAAGAAAATTCTCCACGAGGGGAGCTCAAATATAAAAAAAATGATAGTATATGTGTCACCGTGAAACCTATTTGCTTGCATGTAAATTTGCTCTTTCACCTAGCTGTAAATTTACTATTTTTTTTTTTCTCCATTTTCAAGTGTAAATTTGCTCTCAAGTGTTGACTTACAAGTCTCCATTGCTGACTCTACCATCGAGGTACTAGTCTAGAACACTTGGACAGAAATCTCAGATACTGCATAGTATTGATTGCCACTGTGTTTTAATACTTAAGGCAGAGTTCTCACAGGAAGAGCATTTTATTCTTGTAACTTTGTCACCATTTGATGAATCTTCACAAAACTTTAAAGAAAACGTTTTATCTACCTCTCCACCATCCTGGCATGTGTCAGTGTGATCCTACAAGTGGGGGAGCAGGAAAAAGGTCAGGGCCTGAAATTCGTTTTTCCAATGCAGTTTCCAAAGGGAAAATTAGACAACAGTGCAGAAAAAACAGCTAAACAGAATTACACCAAAATAGAAAGAAAGTTAGATCCTTAACCATAATTTTGCATTTTGTTGTTTGCTGTGCACCTTTTCAGCCATTCAGGAGAAATTAGGGTAAAAATAGAGATATCTGAACTGTTCTTTAGGACTGCAAATTTTGACAAAAGAGCATTTTGATTTGCAGCGCATTTTTTTTTTTTCCTATCGGCTATTTCGGTCCTGCAGGACCCCAGAGTCCAGCAGCACTGAGTGACCTCCTTGGCTGGCTAGAACATGAAAGAAAATGTTGCACTCACCATTACAGGACACAGGGACTCAATCCTGTGTCCTGAAACTTAAATAAAAAATAAAGTAGTAGAGTGCAGGGTAGGGCTAAGGAGGGGGCCTGCAGCGAACTCCCCACCCCCATGGGACCACAATGAAAATAAATTGTCCGAACGTATTGCGGGAGACATTAACTGATAATGCAGAACTCCTGCAGGACCCAGCATTGGCACTGTGTCTTCCTGCATGACTCCGTGGGATCCACTTTGAACCCTCTGTGCACCCACAGGAGTCTTGTAGGACTGCAAAAAAGACTGTCCAGTGAAGGTCCATGGTTGAGTAGCAGCTCACAGGGGCTTGACCACTATGGATGTTGGGTGCTAGGGATTTAACTAAATGCAACAAGGGGATAACTGCCCAACTGGGATGGCAGTAGGGCCCGGCATTCATCTACATGCAGCAGGAGGGTTGGCTGCCTGTGAAGGTTGGGTATGGTAATGAGAGCTTACTGTATGTAAAAAAAAACAGAAATTATTTGGAAAAAGCAAATGTTAAAGTGATGCTATATTTAGTTATGGTATTAAAATGTGCTTATGTTAAAAGAAAAAAAGTGACTAATGATATCATTAAATTACATCATAAAACCTATTGTTATTCAAATTATCTATAAACCAGTATAAGATTTTAAATATGGAATTAAGTATTATATGGTAGAGAATCATGTAAACCATAAATTACCATGCATAGACACAAGCTCCCTTAGGTGAACCATTGTTCTCCTATGGAATCCTTCACCCTCTTTCAAGCTTCTGCAACAGATGATTTCTGCCCTGTGAACAACCTTTTTAAGAGAACACACTCCATCTGGATACCCAAGCCTCAGTAGGGGGCAAGCCCCTACTATGCACAACATTTGTCCTTTGTGGAATCCTTCAATCTCTCCTGGGCAATCAACTACAAATAAGTAGGAAAGTACCCACTGAGAAAAGTTGTTGCCCTGTGCAGAACAACTCTACAGATAGTCCACTCTCTTTAGACACCCAGGGGCACTTGTCAGACAGCCAACCTCTTGTGGGCAATAAAGCACATATGAGTGGGTAACTACCTGGTGTGTATAGTCTTCACTCCTGTGCTATGCTTTTCATGTAGATGCCACTTCCTCTAGACACTCAGGGGCATATTTATACTTGTTTTGCACCGAATTTGCATCATTTGTTTAATGCAAATTCAGTGCAAAACTAACTCCATATTTATACTTTGGCACTAGACCCATCTAGAGCCACATTTATGGCGTTAAAGTCATTTTTTGGACATGTAAACCTACTTTGAGTCAATGAGATGCAAAGTAGGCGTTCCTGTGCAGAAAATTACTCTATGGCCTTAGCTCCATATTTATCCCTACGTGTTAAAATCTCGCACAGGGGGAGGAGGTGTAAAATAATGGTGCGAAGCTTGCTTTGCACCTTTATTTTACACCTGGGTCAGGGCAGGCGTTAGGAGACCTGAGGGCCTATTTCCATGGTGGAACACCATGGAAGAAGCCCACAGGTGCCCTCATCAGGCCTCAGGGACACCCCCACCCACATCAGAGGGACAGCGGAGGATGGGGGACCCCATGCCAGGTAAGTGTAGGTAAGTATTTTTTTTTAAGTGCTATAGGGGGCCCTGAAAAGGGCCTCCCTAGATGGCACTGGGTGCAATGGCCATGACAAGGGGACCCTGGTCCCCTGTGCTGGTCATTGGGGTGGTGGGCATGACAAGTGTCATGTGGTATAGATGGTTTTGCATCAGAAAATGATGCTAGACTTGTTAGAGTAATTTTCTTTTACTCTAACCTCCCTAAAGTTATTTTTGGTGCAAAACCCCCTTCTTCCATACCGCCAGTCCCACCTGGCTAGCGTCCTTTTTTTACGCTAGCATACCCTTTGCATACCCTTTGCACACCCTTTCCACTGGCTTGCACCATTCCATAAATAAGGTGCCAGGCTGGTTCTCAGAAATAGTGCAAGCCAGTGCTAAACCTTTTGGTGCAAAACTGCATTAGTGCAGTTTTGCACCAAAAAGTACAAATCAGGGCCTCAGTGCCTCTTGGGAGAGTAAACACTTGCTATGAACAATCTTGGCAGACTTCTTGTGGGCGAAAAGAGAGACATGAGTCAACAAGTCAGCATGTGACATTGAACCTGTTTTGAGTGATGCGATTTGTGGTGTCATAAACAGGACACATGGCTGAGACGCACATTAAAGTTAGGTTGGTGAACTGCAACTGGTGAATTTCAGTGTTTTTTTTCACATTTAAAACATGAAGGTATGACTTAAATATTTACCTAACTATAACACACAGACACAAGTTGGTGGGCATAAAAACAATGTAAATGTACTCCATGATATGTGCCAGCATAACAACAAACTCGCTTTGCTATTGTTGATTCCACCTGACATGACCTCTGTCAACTCTGAGCCAGAAGTAGGTGGTCAAGCATGCCCTGCAACCAAGGACTGAAGAAACTGATTGCCCAATCACAAATGAGGTGATATGTAGCCAATGGTCAAATGTGCCAAACAGGAAAGACCCAGATCAATTCCCCGGATTGGCAGCAATACACAAAGGTCTTGGGAAATTGGCCCCTAAAAAACACATTTGGCTGGAGGGGTACATGTTCCCAAAACATCATAAAGTTATTTGACACTTGAGATTAGGAACACATAGCCAATCAGAACACACCACATACACTACACACTGTGATCACGCCTTACCCATGCCTGTCTGATGACCAACAGACTCATAATGAGGCTCTATGTCCACTCAAGGTCGAGACTCACCTGCACACTTTATCAGATGGATGGCTTTATGGCCTCATGTCAAGGCCCAGATTCCTTTATTCAAAGATTGTATTCAATAGTTTTATTGCACCACAAGACATTGCATAAAAAGGCACTCAAATCTCTTTAACTTTGAGAGACAGTCATCAGACCTCAACTCTGTATTGCACTCTTCCGGCTGTAGTGTTTAATTAAACAGACTGCTCCTCCTTTGGCAGATGCTTCTTGTCTTATATTTAATTAAGGTAAATCCACATTCGAGTAACACACACACACACATATGTTACCTTTTTTGTGTCGGCTTTGTGTTCATATGTACCTTGTGGGGACTGACCTGTACCAATGTTTTTAAAATTCACTAATAACAGAAATTTTTTAAGAAAGAGCATGATACAGGATCCTGCTTCAGAACTGCATATTTAATAATGTGCACAGAACCAACCTTGTGGGGACTTGAGCATGTGTTATCATCCTTGTGAGTACATGCTACATAATTACCATTTGTGGCTGCACGCTGTCAAGCCCACATGGATAACTATGTTTTTTCAGCAATATATCAATTGTTTTGCAGAGGGAGATGATTTTGGGGGCCATACATAAATATGAGGATCTATTTGATCTCTGGATTCTGAGTGATATCATAGCCAACTCGAGTATTGCTCTACTTGAAGTAACTCAGATCCCGTCAGTGAAAGAAAAATGTAATTCACTGCTACCTATCTACAATTATATGTCTATAGCCCTCACAGAGATGGTGTGTGAAGTTAATCTTGCTCAAATCCTCCCAAAGATAGTGAATGACAATAATCTTGTCCAGGTCTAGGCTGAAACAGTGTGCAAAGACAATATTCAAGTCTCCACATGGAGATAACAGGTGAAGATGATAATGTTCAAGTCTAAACGGAGATTGTATGGTAATGGTGGGGGTCAAGAACGCACAGAGATACTGCATGATTATATGAATGTTATAGGTCTCATATAGATGATGTGTGAAATAATCAAGTCCCCATTAAGATAGTGTTTTATTTGACCAATATTCATGTTCCCCAGAGATAGTGTAAGAAGGTAATCTTTTTAAAGTCCCCACACTTGAACAGTGTGTATGTAAAAACAATGTACAAGTCCCACTCAAATGGTGTGTGAAGATCGAGATATTCAAGTCAAAACAGATATTGGGCCTGCTTACAATGCAGCTGTCCGACTGCCACATTAAAACCCTGGCGGCCGGATGACCAGGTGTCCCTGAGCTCGGCCAGGATCTTGGATCTCGGCGGTATGGAGGTGGCAGAGAAACTAATCTGCCAGGGCAGTGCTGCCAGCACCACTGCCCCAGGGATTACGACCTCATTCTATGCCAGCCTTTTCATGACAGTAACACTGCCATGAAAAGGCGGGCGCAGAACAGGTGAAGGGAGCCACGGGGGCCCCTGCACTGCCCATGCATTTGGCATGGGCAGTGCAGCCCCAACCGGCTAGCACAGTCCCAATGTTCACTGTCTGCTTTGCAGTGAACATTGTGAGTACTGATGCTGAAGACAATGATGTAGCTGGGCAGAACAGGAAGGTTTCCGCCTGCCGACCTAGCAGGAAACCCATAATAGCTCCAATGAGGAGGTGGCTACGTAGGTGGTTGCCACCCTATCAGAAGTTTGGCAGACTGAGTTTTCCACCAAACTCATACTTACCCTCTCAGTGTGTGATTATATGATTTCTATAGTTTGCACATAGATAGTAAATGTTAGAAATTGGGTTTCTGTTTGGCAGAGGTATGCACCCTGTCCAAGCAGCAGCCACAATCCTAGTTATGGTAAGTCAGATTCATACTACAATTTAACCTGTGCTGAGCTTGGAAGAAAGCAGTCAGGCTTAACTTAAGTCTAGAGTATTTGTCCAACATTTAATACAGCAAAACAGTGAATGTACAACACAGAAATAATCCACACCAGTTTAGAAGAGTAGAGATTAATTTAATAAACAAAACAAGACCAAAAACTACAAAACGTCAATCAGTAGAAGTCAAGATATTCATTTTTAAAGATTAAAATGCAATATAATGCTTAGGAGCATAAAGCACCAATCAGGGTTATCTGTCTGTGCTTAACTTCGTCAAGTCTAAAAAGTCAGGCCGACCGCAATGGAGTGTAAGTCAGATACAGGGAGCAACTTTATCCCCCTGAAAAAGTACCTTGGATGGAAGGATGTGTCGACTTCCAAGATCTAATGCGAGGAGGCGAAGCGTCTGCGATGATCCCTTTGGCTGCAAGCGATGTATTATTTCCAATCTGTGCAGTCAGAGATATTTCCTCATAGAGCTGCACAGCTGATGATGCGATGTCCCTGAAAAGAGGTGTGTCAGTGAACCCCTTTGTGATTAAGGCAATGTGTTGTTGTCAAGGTGTGCAGCCGGCAATGTGATGTCTTTGTGTTCGACGGCAGCAGCGATTCTTTGGTGTCAAGAAAAGATGCATTGGTTCGGACCAGCACACTGGCAGAAACAGCTGAAGAACCCACTTTCTAGGGCCCAGGCCTGGATTGCCACCACTTGGCAGAGTCCTTTCTCACTCCCAGGCAGGGCCCTTTCTCACTCCCAGGCAAGGAGGGCAGCAGACAGCAGGGCATGCACAGCAAAGCAGGAGTCCAGCAAATCCAGCAGAGTGGTAGTCCTTTCAGCATCACAGCATCACAGCAGTCCTTCTTCCTGGCAGAGTATCCAAATGTCCAGAAGTGTACTGATTTGGTGGTGTCAGAGGTCCAGTTCTTATATTGAGTTGTACCTTTTAAGTGTAGGAGATTTCAAAGAAGGGTTTTCGAAGTGCACAGAGATCCTCCTTTTCTTCCTTCGCTGCAGACTCACTAAAGGGTGGTATGCAACTCTTTGTGTGTGGCATCACACTGCCCTTTTAGGTGTAAGTGTCAGCCCTCCCCACCCATCCTGCAGAGGAAGGCCCATCAGGATGTTGATGGCTTAACAGTCACATCTAAGGTCCCTTTGTGTGTGGCTGTCTAGAGGGAATGCACAAAGCCCAGTTGTCACCCCACCCCAGATGTGTATTGGAGACAGGCAGTAGGCACCATATGGCTAAAGTAAGAAAAAGCCAACTTTCTAAAAGTGACATGTCCAGAACTCATTTAAAAATCCAACTTCATCATAAGTTGTGATTTTGAATTGTTTACTCTGGTTCACCAAACTTCACAACCATATCTCTTCCAGATTGGGAATTACAGGTATAAATTGTAATAAAGTAATCTCAATGTTGCAGTAGTGATCAATGAATTTGGGGGTTTCTCAGTACCAGGGCATGTAAAACTTTAAGGTACATGCCCTGCCTTTTAAATACATTGCACCCTACCCTGTTAGTCATATAGGCCCTATGTTAGGAGTGGTTTATCTGTTAAAAAAGGAAGATTTTAGGCCTTGCAAGAGGTTTATCTTGCCCGGTCAACTTGGCAGTGCTTAACTACACACAGATGTCCTGCAATTGCAAGCCTGAGACATGGTAGGAGGGCTACTTAAGTGGGTAGCATGATCTGTAGCGTAGGCCACAAGTAGCATTTAAATTGCTGGCCATGGGTAGAGGTAGTGCACTTCACTAGGGACCTATAAATAAATTAAAGATGCCAATTGCGGTAAAGCCAATGTTACCATGATTTAGGGGAGAGAGCACAAGCACAATAGCACTGGTTAGTAGGGGTAAAGAGCATAGAGTCCTAAAACCAATAAAAATGAAGTCCGAAAAAGTAGGAGGAGAGAGGCAAAAGCTTGGAGTGACCCTCGAAAGAGGGCCATTTCCAAGCTGTGAGTGATTATGGTGGTGCTCAAGTTCTCACAGAGATAATGGCCCTCATTACGAGTCTGGTGGTCTACTGATCTGCGGTGGGACAGCCATATTACGACCGCAGCAGAGGCACCATGGTCGGACCTCCGACTCCACCAGGATGCTGTCAGCCAGCAGCCTGATGGTCCCGTTAGTTGTAATCTACCAAGGTAGCACTGCGTCCTGGGGATTACGAGTCCCCATGCTGCCAGCCTCTTCATGGAAAGGCTGGTGGAATGGAGGTGTGAGGGGAACCTGTGGCCCCCTGCACTTCCCATGCACTTACCTGCCGCACCACCACAATTCTGCAGGCTCGATTACGAGCCGGCTGCAATGTAAAGGAGCTGTTCATCGCAGGGCCGGTGGGCAGAAACGTTGTTTCTGCCTGCTGGCCCTGTGGTGTACCTGCAATAGGGCTGATGGTGTTCTGCTCACACTGCCGGGCAGATGGCGGGACGAGTTTGTCGGGCGGCAGAGGCACTTGCCAAACTGTGTGATTTTAGAACTGATATAGTCTTCACAGAGATGGTGTGTGGGGTTAATTTTGTTCAAGTCCCAAAGAGATAGTATTTAAGGTATTGTTATTCAAGGGTCCCAGAAATAGGGGGTTATTCCAACTTTGGAGGAAGTGGTAATCCGTTCCAAAAGTGACGTTAAAGTGACGGATATACCACCAGCCGTATTACGAGTCCATTATATCCTATGGAACTCGTAATACGGCTGGTGGTAAATCCGTCACATTTGGGACGGATTACCACCTCCTCCAAAGTTGGAATAACCCCCATAGTGTGTAAATATAATGTTTGTGTTACTAGTCAGGTAATGTATGAATATTATGACATTCAAGTCCAAAACACAGATATTGTGTGATTAGACAAAAGTTATAGTCCTCAAAGAGATGGTGTGAAACTAATCCTGTTCAAGTCCCTCAAAGATTCGATTTTAATATAGTGATGTTCAGGTCTCCAGTGAGTTAGTGTGTGGTTATGGGGATGTTCAAGACCTCAAGTATAGTGTGTGGTTACAGGCATTTTATGACCATGGCGGTCATGCTGCGGTCTTACTGCCAGCACCGCCAGTATTAGTTGTCCTAGCGGTTTGGTGGTTGTGGTGGTTGTGGTGGTACTAATCTGCCAGTGCAGCGCTGCAAGCAGTGATGCCCTGAGGATTGCAACTTTGTTCTCTGCCAGCAATTTCATGACAGTAACACCATGAACAGGCTGGCAGAAATGGGTGAAGAAGATCACAGGGGGTGCCCTGCACTTGGCATGGGCAGTGCAGGGTCCCCCCTGGCCAGCACCATCCGTTCTGAGAAACCTTTTACTTGCTGAGATCTAGCGTTCCCTAAATTAGAAAACATTGAACCTGTATGTCTATTTTTTTTAAAGATCATCTGTTGGGCAATGTGAAATTTTCAGGGTAAAATGGATAAGTGGGTGCATTTTTGTTGGTGAGTGTATGGGTTATTTGGTTTAAAAAAGCTTTATTAAGGATCCTAAAGTACACAAAGGAACAAGTAGGTAGACAATTACAAGTATTATAAGTATAAGTTGAAGTCTCCATCAAGATGGTGTATGAAGGTAATTGTGTTCAAGGTTCCACAAAGACGTGTCTGTTTACAGGGATTTTAAAGTCCTCCCAAAGATAGTGTGTGGATATAGGGATGGTCAAGTTCCCACACAGTTAGTAGGCAAGGAAAATTGTGCCCACTGAGATAGGGTGTAAAGATGATGTTCAAGTTTCCACACAGTGTATGAAGATAATGATTTTAAGTCAAAAGTAAAATGCATGATTACAAGGATGACCACATTTTCACATAGTGTGTGAGAGTGTACGATAATAATGTTGATTTTTAATTCATCACAGAGATTCATTGTGATTATTGGGAAGTTAAAATCCCAGAGGCAGACCAGAAAGACTTACATGCAAAACAATAGTTTGTTATTGACCATTTTGACACTTGTTGATCTACACTTCATTTCAGTGGCATCACTGATATTTGAATTGATCACAAAGACTTTGGAACATCTGCATCCCACCACATCAGTCATGCCATTTTCTCTCAGTCACCTCATCTGTTGTTCAAGGGCATTCTCTTAAAAACAATACTGAAGCCCATGTTATTTTAACTGGCTCTTTCCATACTATTGAGAATAGCTAAGCACAAATGTAATGTGCACAGTCATAATCTATTGCTCTGGTGGTGCTATTGAGTTATTCCTCAATGACCTTGACTCAATTTTTCACCAACTGTGTTCTTTCACTCTGCTCTGAGCAGGTGTAAAAAGCACCAAAACAAATGGTGCAAGGAAATATCTTATATTTCCTTGCACCATTTTTCAGCCCTCCTAACAGAGAAACGCTCGCTTTGCATACATTATGCCTGGCACAGGCATAATGTAGAGCAAAGTATTACAAAGTTGCACAATGCATGCATTGCGCCACTTTGTAAATATGGCATGCCGTTTATTGCCATCTAACGGCACATTAGTATAAAAAAAGATGCTAATGTGTCATCGGGATGGCGCTAGGGGCTCTTAAATCAGCCCCCAAGTCACTCCCACTCACATGGCAAACCTCTGGCTCTAATACTTATTTTATACGTACTCATCCATTGTCAACCAATCTTGATGGATTTTCCTAGGATCATGCCTTTATCTGCCTCATTCTTAAAGTATATTCTCTTGCCCCCATCTCACAGTGCTAAATATCCAATGTCTAAGAAGAAAAGCCACTCTGATTGCATGCTTGCATGTCTTAAGACCTCAAAACTCTCAGATAATACCAGTAACACTATCTGTGCTTATATCCACTCTTTTATTCCTTCCCCTTCTAACAAGCTAAGTCCCCTTTCTTTGCTACCACATCATCAAATGAGTTAATTCCTTCAATCAGGCTCACTAAGTGCAACTGTGCCCCTTCTGTCATGGGATCCTCAAACAGCCTGCATTTGCCTTATATGTCAACCTATGCACCATGTTTCTAATCTTCTTGTTAACTATCCACTGAAAAACAATAAGATTCTCAAACAGCCTGCATTCTCCTCTGATATCTAACTCATCAATGCTTTTTAACCTATGCACCAAGTTTCAAATCTTCTATTGTACTACCACTGAAAAACATGACAGTAGCTACTTTTTCTCCAAATATGCATCTGTCTCCCAACTACCCTTCTTTTTCAATATGTTTACATGTCTGTTTTTCAAAAGACCCACTCTTCACCTGATGGCTAACAATCAATGTTATCCATTCCGATATGGATACCATGCTCTTCACTCAATGTAGACTATTCTCTGCAAAGTATCCAACTTTATTAGCTTAGCAAACCAGAACCAGCTTTTCTCCTTGACCTCATGGCTGCCTTTGACACTGTTGAACTATTTAAAATCCTTAATTCACTTCATATCACTGGCACTAACAATCAATGTTGTTCATCTCCTGTCTCTTTCATCATCCTTCCTCTGTTTGAAGGTGCATATCCCAATTTCCATCCCCACCTCCAATAGCTGCCTTCCACAGTTCAGTAATAGGATCTTTGTAATTTTTAATGTACAACTTCTCCTTCAGAGATATTTTCTTTGTTTGCAAACTCCTTATTAAAAATACTCAAACCTTTACTCTTTTCTAACTCAAACTCCTCAGAGCTAGACTCAAGACTCAAACATCAGTTTTACAGCTAAAGGAAACTGGATGTTTCATGGTCCCATTAGCTCAATTAATCTAAAATGAAAATCAGCTGTTACCCTGCCACCAGCAACCTATGTCCCTTGCTCCCATTAATCTACTTTGAACTTTATGTTGTAACTCCCTTTTCATATGAAATTATCCTTTAAGTACCATTCAACATCACCAATGCCTACATTTCCAACATAACCTCCTCAGCTAGATTTCATCTCTTCAATACTATACCAAATCTGCCCTATTTCTCACTCCATTCTACCAGATTCACTTGTTAACTCATTGCATGTGAGTAGGAAGGATTACTATAACACTCATTTTGATTATGCATGTCTCAAAATATGCCTTTTCTCCTCTTTGTGAAATATTCAGTAACTTTGCAAATGTAATAATTTTCTTTCTTCTTCAAACCTAACCAAATCTCTTCCCAAAGACTGTGGGTCAGCTAGCTCTCACCCAAAAGCAGAGTACCATTTAAGTTGCTAATTTTATCTTTCAAGTCAACTCATATTATATATATTGTGTTAGCTAAGGGAAAATCACTCGTCACTCACCACATTGACAAATGTGTTCTGCCAGTCTTCACATCCTCACTGTTCTCAAGCCACTGGTTAATAACCTGTGCTAGGGGTTTTAAAGGTTAGAACATGAAAAGTGACACACCCCTCTAAATAGCATGCTTCAATGTATGAGATCCACTGTAATGTAGTCAAATGAAAACCCTTAAGAAACACAGATACAGTTATAAGATAAAGTTGTATGATCTTGTATGGTGTGGGTTGAGGGAATGAAGATGGGAAAGGTTGGCTACAAGAGAAACAAATAGAGTGATGAAAGACCACCAATCATTACAATAATCATGTAGATCATGCTCTACTTAAGAGCTTTATAAAAAGATGGACATATTGAATACAGGGAACAAGCAGACATCCTTGATCATTGCACTGGAATCTTTTAAATCATAATTGAAATAATATTTTTTGCACCATAAATTACCCCTACCCTAGTATGCCATTCATAATTCTCTAGGGCAAAAACTATTGTACAAAGTAAAACTATGTAGAAGTGAATAAGCAAGATAATGTTATTCATAGATTTTAAGTGCACGTAGCAAGGATACACACAGGTAGATCTAATTGTATTTGTGTACGTGGTCAAGAAGAGCAAAACTAACACATGCCCCAGCCTGATGAAATCTAAACAAACGTGTCGGAACACTCTGGTGACTGGAATGTGACAGTAATTCAGTCACTATCTACAGTCCTGAAATGAAGACCATCCGAGGGAATCTCTTCTAGCCATTAGTAGGTCTTTTGGGTGAAGAAAGCGTGATTGTTTCACAGTAGAGTATTTTCATTATAGTCTAGCAAAGTAAGGGGCACTCATATATTACAAAATAGGGTATATCTTGTGGTGGAATTATGTGTACCATTCTTTGGACATGTACCCCTTTTCTGTAACCAGTCACAGATTTTGGTATAATGCTGGCAAGGGGCTAAAATAATTGGCCCAACTGTTGCTACTACCACTGCCAAAACCTTTAGGCTGCAAAGAAATCCGAGGACCACACACAGTATCCCGTATTGGTCATGAAGATGCCTTCAATAGTGAATCCTTGCCATCTCCTGGAGGCATGCTTGTATTGAGGCCAGGATGAAGTACAACAAAGCTTTTAACATCTCTCTCACTGCCCCAAACTTTGGATACATTACTGTCAACTGATCAGAAGGGAGGAAGGAGATTTAGCAGGAACTTAGAAAATAGCACAGCCTCCTGAGAATTGGAACCCCCATAGGTACACACACTAAATGATGTACCTGCCTTCAGCCACACTTGTTATGAATGGCTCTGCCTGTAATAGGTTGGAAGGACAATGGAGAGATATAATAATCAGGCAATAAACAGAAACTCTCATAGCCCTTCAAACAGTCCCCAAAGGCTGTGTCTCACTTCAGCTGACTAATGGTGAGTGGTACTGCCCCTGACAAGTCACTGGAACTTTAAAGACACAGCAGACAGACAGGGGAGAAAAAAGGTTCTTGGGACTCAAGGTCCCTTGATTCAAGGTTGTCAAAATATCTTCAAAGGCATGACAAATGTGCTTGTTATTTACTCCACAATAACGTACTTTGTCCACAGAAAAGTGTACTAGGATCAAGGATGATGTGCCACCATAATATGTGCTTGCTGGGCCATCCACAAAAAAAAACATACTCCCAAATGAAGAAACAGTCAATTGCCAAATTAAGGGCATCATTATTTTTACGACACCGATATGGATCTCTCTTTACATTAATCACAGATGATCAACTATTAATGCCACTTTTCCAGAGCTCAGATGACAACCCAGTTAAACTAACTGTATCTAAATCACTAACTTGTCACTTAAGGGTGTGTTAAGCAGAGAAAATATGTAAGCATCTAAGGACCTTTGTGGAGAGGTTCATATTTAAGTGTTACTTCTAGCCAAAAATGTTGAAGTGACTGCTGAGACCGATCTAAGGCAATTTGCGTTAACTGCCTCGTTGGTGAAACCTTGCTAGAGCATTTTGGAGAATAATTTTCATAGCATGTCAGAGGTGAGATAAGTATTGTGGACCACGATCAACATCCAGCATGATGTGTTTACAATGTTAATATAATGTAATTAGATTATCCTGCCCAGGTACCTAGTGGTGAGAACTCTTCAACTTGCATGTCAGCAATCAGCTGCTAGTGGTTGGTAAAAACTAAGGACTGGATCTTTTTAAAAACGTGCAGCTCTGAGGAATGAAGGCCATAGAGGAGAACTCTGTTGCCAGGATTTTGGAATGCTAAATAGCAGGAGAATCATCCAGTAATGATGATATCCAAATATTCTACACTTTCATGGATGAAATTCCCATGGATATTTGGAGATGCTATGTATTCTGCACTAAATAATTTTATGAATTCTGTGACAGACAAATAAAGAAGGTTGCAGAATCCTCGATGGGTTTCATAAGACCAGTCACCTGCAGTCAAATTGTTAGTTAGCAATAGGGCAGGCACCATTTTCAGTAATGCCTTCTAATTACTACTACCCACAAATGGTCAGAAAAGTAGCTGAAATAAGAACAGAATGAGCACAGGGTGAAGAGATTACTTGTCAGACATCAATAACCAGATTGGTAACAAGGATGTAGCTGCTTAATGCATTGATGTGATAACGCTTAAGAAGTTCTGAAGTAATATACTACTGGACCAATGGAAAGGAGGTTTCTCAAGAGATGTAGGCATAGGTCACCAAAGGGCATATGGATAAAAAAGGGCATAATGCTTCATATGCCACAAGTTACCCAAGGAGTGGACAAGACACCTGGACTAAACACATGCAAATGGCTTTGCAAATCAGGCCCCTTTGCCACATGCAATTAAAACGGTGTGAGATATTGAGAATTGAAATAGCACATTCATAATGTGTAACTCAAAGAATCTTTGAAATGTTTCTCAAAAGATGTACACTAGTCTTGCGCTGATGCACGACTCACTGAACACTATTCTCTTGTATTCTGTCGGAGCATCCACACAGTGGTACAGGAAGTTATTGGTCAAATAACAAGCTTGGTTAGCAACACAATCTGCTGATCAGACAATTCCACCGTGGTAGTCTCACTTTTGTGGTTTCGAGATACACTAAAATCTGCAGAACTTGGAATCTCTCTTGTTTGCCACGCATATTATATAGTAATGCATTGACTTTATAAAGCTCTTCATACCCTTGATGAGGCACTAAGGCATGTTTGGTGGAGTGCTCTGGATCTGAGAGTGTGTGCCATGTGTCTTGTATGCAAAACATGTGCAGGTATACTCTTATTGTGTTTTGTCACTTTACCTTACCAAGAAATGTAAGAGAAAGGAGTGAGGAAATAAACGTGTTGGCGTTTTGCGTCATTTATGTATGGCTGAAACTACTTAGAAGGTATTGTCTTAAGCATACGTATGTGCATGCGGACGTCAGTTGGCAAGTTATGAAAAGAGAGACGCCTGTAGATACATACCAGTGCCTAATTTGTAAAAGAATAAGGGACATATTTATACTCTGTCTGCGTCGAATGTGCGTCAAAAAGTTTGACGCACATTCAGCGCAAGCGTTGCACCATATTTATGCTATGACGCTCGACCCCGCAAACGTCAAAAATCCTCCCTGTGCGTCATTTTCTGGATGTGGGAAACCGCCTTGTGTTAATGACATGGAAGGTAGGCGTTCCCGTCTAAAAAATGACTTAAACACCCGTGCGCAATATTTATGCTACAGCGCAAAAATCCCGCACGCCAGGAGGCGGAGGTGGAAAATGACGCACAGCCTGATTTGGGTCAAAAAATAATGCCTGGGTCAGGGCAGGCGTTAAAATTGGGCAAACACACCACTACTTAAGGAAGACACACAAAAGCAACAGCAGAGCTCCAAAAGGTAGACATGGAGGTGCTAATCATCCAGCATGCACGAAGACGCAGCTTCCACCACACCAGCAGGGACCCCAAAGGCAACGCAAAGGGCAGGAGAGGATATTCAGGACCAGGACAACCCTTCAGGGACTCCGGCAACAAAACATCATCCAGAGGTACAGACTCAACTGGCAAGCCATTCATCAGCTGCTGCGCAACATTGAGCCACAGTTGGCACCCAGCTTGCAGACACCCCACACCATTCCACCAGAGACGAAGTTGCAAGCTGTCCTCCACATGTTGGCAAGTGACTCATTTCAAACCACTGGTGCCCTGGTTGCCGGGATCTCACAGCCCTCATTCTCTGCCTTCCAACCCAAGGTATTGGATGCCATCATCTCCCTCACACCCCCCCACATCAGCTTCCCCAACACACAGGTGAAGCAACAGGAGACCAAACAGGGCTTCTACCAAATCAATGGCTTCCCACACGTGCTTGGTGCCATTAACTGCACACATGTACGCATTGTGCCACCTGCTGCAACTGAACATCTATACCGCAACAAGAAGCACACACACTCCATCAATGTGCAGGCCATTGTCGTTCACCGGGGTTTGATCACCAACATCGTGGTAAAGTATCCTGGGAGTGTACATGATTCATTCATCTTCCACCACTGCACCATCAATCAACACTTCCAGGATGGACGATATGCAAATGGCCTACTTGTTGGTAAGTACAGAAACCTACTGATATACATACAGCACAGCAACCCTGTAGGACGCACAACACATACACCACTACAATGACACATGGCCAGGAAGACACTGAGGTTGTGACACTGCTAGTCATGTGTGATATCCTCACCCAATGGGATACACTCCTATGGACAAATGACAGATGCAAATAACAACAAATGCCACTCCACAGACACAAGGGACCAAGTTAAAACAACACAATGACAATGACATGGCCTTAACTGGCAGTACAACTTAGAAGATGAATCGTTCAATATCACATCAATAACACTCAAACACCCTTCCAAGCAATAAGTGTGAGAAACTGGGGCTGATTGCAGAGGCCCCCTAACTTTTTGCCCCCATTTTCCACTTTATGCTGGTGTTTTCCTGACTCTGATGGTGCCCTGGGTACTGCTAACCAGTCCCAGGGCCTGTGCTCTGTGTAAAATGGATATGCAAATTAGGCTAATTATAATTGGCTAAGTTAACCTACCTATAAGTCCCTAGTATATGGTAGGGCATGTAGGTTTAGGGACCACAGCATAGGTGGTGCACACCTAGGTGCATTGCTGAGGTGCCCAGTGTCATTTTAAATGCAAGCCTGCCTTGCTGGCTGCTTTTAAATTAAAGTTATATGCAAATTCGACTTTGGAATTAAAGGTACTTCCAAAGTTTTAAACTACCTTATTTTTACATATAAGTCACCCCTAAGGTGTGCCCTATGTGCCCCTAGGGCTGGGTGCCATG
Organism: Pleurodeles waltl; assembly: GCF_031143425.1. Classification (NCBI taxonomy): domain Eukaryota; kingdom Metazoa; phylum Chordata; class Amphibia; order Caudata; family Salamandridae; genus Pleurodeles; species Pleurodeles waltl. The sequence continues at coordinate 588,534,610 of NC_090436.1, read as the reverse complement.
TAACTATAAGCAGGGACTTTATAAAAATAGATTTATAAGCCCTGGTGAGGTAAAAACAGCCAAATTCGTTTTTCCCTCATTGAAGTAAATGGCCTTCATAGGCTAGAATGGGCAGACTTTATTTTAAATTTTAAAGTCTCCTTAAATGTTACATACCAAGAATTTGGTATCAAATTGATTGTTATAATAAATCCCACAACTTCCAGTTGTTGGATTTAATATAACTAGTGCAGGTAAAAAGTTTAGACTTTACCTAAAAAGTTGCCAATTTCAGCTCTGCATTGTTTTTGCTGCTGTGCTCTGATTGGCCAGCCTGCAGCAGCTTCTGCCAGGCTACTTTAATGAGGTGTGAAGTGGCCTGACTTCACACAAAGGAATGTGCTTGGGGGAGAGAATCTCCCCTCAGCAGATGGGGAAGCAGGAAGGGGGAGGGCTGCCAAACTGGTCTTCAAAGACAGAGAAGGACATCTGGAGCACCCAGCAACACCCCCACATCCTGCAACCCCAGACAGCTAGGTGCCCCCTTGATTAGATTAGGAGAGGGCAGGAGAGGGGTGTGTTTATGATTTTTAGCCACACCAGTGGGTGGGCTCAGCCAGATCTCTCCTCTAAAAATCAGATTCATCCATTTTGGATTTTTAGAGACTGTTGCCTTCTGGGATGGATTTTTGCCACACTTCCCAGGAAGTGGTCATCACAGGGGGACGACCCTGTCCCTGATTGGAGGACCAGGGCCCCCCTGCTTTTCACCCAGGAGCAAGGATAAAACTGGCAGACCTGCACCCACGCCTCAGATCCCCACCAAATTTCAAGAAGAAAGAACTACAAGGAGAAGAAGGACTGCCCTGCTGGACCCCTGGCCTGCACCTGGACCCTGCACTCAGAAAGACTGCACCAGCTGCACACTTGGGCTTCACCACAAGAAGGACTTTGCCTGGCTTCCACTGGTTCAAGGAGGGACTCCCTGTTTGCTACAGGTGAAAAATTGCTAACCAGAGTCCCCTGCACCAACTCCTGAAAAAGTGACCAGCTGACCACTGTCCAGTGGCCAAAAAGGAGTTTGCGCCAGGTGCATTCTGGGAGTTGAAGTCCGCACTTCCCAAGGACCATCACAGAACTTCTGGACCCTTGGAGTGAGCTGTGGACCCCAAAAGAACCTTAAAAGAACATCTGGGTGAAGCCCCAGAAGTTTGGAAAAGATTGGAGAAATTTTGGAAAAAAGCTCCATAAAGTGACCGACCCGAAACGGAAATTCTAGCCGGCTTGCCTCAACCGCGACCCGGCCTGACTTCGTGGTTCGTCCCGGTAAAGAAAAACATCCAAAAAAGAGACTAAGTCCGAACGTAAAAAGTTGACCGGGACCTTCCAGCCATCGTATCCGAGAAGGGCTCCACGGACGTCGGATCAAGATCCAGGTTTACCCCGGTCGAAGGATTTTCATCTCGAAAAAACGACTAAGTCCGAAGGTAAAAATCACCACCGAGGAAACCGACTTCGCGTATCCGGACAAGGGCTCCAGGAGGTCGGATCCAACTGGCAGGTTCGTCCCGGGGAAGAAAAACATCGAAAAAGAGACTAAGTCAGAAGGTAACTTTTTAACCGAGGCCTCCCGCGACTTGTAGCCGAGCAGGGCTCCATCGCGGTCGGCCTGAAAGTTTGACTTTGCCCCGGTCCTGGTGCAACCAGATGACCCGATTGGCGCTTTTCGTTTCTAAGCGCTAGAAAATAATAATACTTTAAAAATTCATATCTCCGGTTCCCCTGAACCGATTTTAATCGTTTTTGTGTCATTTTAAAGATAAAAATATAAGCTATTTTTATAAATTGGTTTTGGATTTTTAAACTGTTTCCTGTGTTTTATTTAATTACTGTTTTGTGATATTTGAATGCTTTACACTTTGTCTCCTAAGTTAAGCCTTGATGCTCGATGCCAAGCTACCAAGGGTAGAGCTGGGATTAATTTACTGAGACCTAACTGTACTTTTGTGGAGGTTTGTGGCTTGTTGCTAGGTGTAGGTACCTACCTGCCCTACCAATAACCCATTTTCCAACATAATTGGAAGCAGCGACGGGATCCTGTACTTGTGTTCAATATCACGTTACAGTTTTAGATAAAACAAATTAAAAATCCTTTAATTTGTCCTAGTGCAAAAATTGTTTTTAATTTTTAATTTTAATTTTTTTGGATTAATTAATTTGGATTAATTTCAATTATTGAATTTTTGTAATTTTTCTAAATTCTTGTTACCAATTTTTGCAAAAAGTTTTTGTTGACACAAAACTAGGGAACCATGGAGCTTGATCTGGCTAGCCTACCCACACTGACAGTAGTCCAGCTTAGGGGGTTGTGTATTGAAAGAGGGTTGCCTGCAACCACTGATCTCAGGAAGCAAATCCTGATCACATCCCTGACAGCATGGGCTGAGGCCCAAGAGGTAGAGTCAGAAGAAGCTCCAGAGGAGGGAGAAAGAAGGGAGGATGCTAGCTCTAACCACTCAGGGGAGGGAAGGCATCAGACCCCAAGTGAGGAAGAGGAGGAACGGTCCTCAATGGATACAGTCACTAGGGGCAGACCCAAAGCTAGTGGTAGGAAGAGGGTCCTTTCAGGAGGAGAGAACCCATCCATCAGGGAAAGAGAGCTGGAAGCCCAGCTAGCCTACATAGCTTTGGAAGCAGAGAAGCTGGCCCTAGAAAAGAAAAAGTGGGCATACAAAGAAAAAAGAGATGGAAGCAGCGATAAAGAAGCTGAGGTGTCCATGGGTGGGGGAGTTTGCCCCAGATTACCCAAGGGGGTGGTCCCTGCTTATGTAGAGGGGGATGACATAGATAAGTGGCTGGAGGCCTTTGAGAGGGCACTCCAAATGAGAAGGGTTAGGCCTCAATACTGGGGTTCCCTTTTGTGGGAGTTGGTCCCCAACTCAGGGAGGGATAGGCTTCTGACCTTAAGGGGGGAGGAGGCAGATTCATACCCTAGTATGAAAAGGTGCTTAGCCAAGAAGTTTGGTCTGACCCCAGAGCAATATAGAATGAAGTTCAGGGACACCCAGAAGGTCAGTACCCAGTCTTGGGTTGACTTTGTGGACACCTCACTAAAGGCACCAGAGGGCTGGATTATTGGCAACAAAGTAAATACTTATGAGGGGTTATACAATCTGATCATGAGAGAGCACATCTTGACCAATTGTATCCAAGAAAGGTTACGCCAGCATCTAGTGGACTCTAAGCTGACCAACCCTAGAGAGCTAGGGGAGGCAGCTGATGAGTGGTTGAGAACCAGGGTGGTTGTCAAGTCCCAGGGGGGAGACTCCAAGAAGGGGGGGACAGGTCCCCAAAAACCTAAGGAGGGAGGTGGTAAGCCCACCACAGAGACTCCCTCTGTACCCCAGAACCCTAAGAAGGAGGAGAGTAAATCCCACTCCCAATCTGACATGCAGAGACAGGGAGACCCAGGGTTAAAAAAGCTCTTGGACAGTAGGGCTTGCTTTGACTGTCAGCAGACAGGTCACTTCAGAGGAGATGCAGCCTGTCCAAAGAAAGTGGTTAGCACTGGGCTGTCCAGTGTAGCCATAGAGGAGGATTCCTCAGATGATGAAGTCCTCCTAGCATTGTGCTGGGAGACAGGACCAGATGGTAAGCTGGTGATCCCTGAGGGTGGGAGTAGGCACTTCCACCACATTCAAGTGAATGGGATCCCTACCACTGGCCTGAGAGACACCTGTGCCAGTCACACTGTAGTGAGTGACCGGTTAGTGACCCCAGACATGTATGTCCCAGGAAAGACAAAGAAAGTCAGGATAGCCACAGGGGAGGTCACCTCCAAACAGTAGCCATAGTGCCCCTAGAGAGGGAGGGTATCCTTGACTGGATTAGGGTGGTAGTCAGTGCTGACCTTCCCCTAGATTGTATCCTGGGCAATGACCTCCCAGAGGTGAGTCTGGTCACAGATGGGGTGGTCGCCCAGGGCGCCCCCCCAACCCAAAGTCCTGGGGAGTCAGTCCCTACAGTTAGGAGACAGGGGTCCCCAAGAAAAGGAAAGAAGAAAAGGAAGGGTAGGCCACTCTTAAAGAGAGTTCCAAGGAGCCAAAGGCCTTCTGCCCCAGTAGGGGGGGAGCCCAGAGTTGGCACTGGTGAGGCCTCACCTGACCCCAAGGAAGTCCTGAGTAGTCAGGCAGCTGTCCAGATGCAAGGTGTTGCCCCTGCACTGACAGAAGGGAGAGTGGAAGGAGGGTGTCTGCCACAGGAGGTGGTAGCCCCCCACTCTAGACAGCAAGAGGGGTGCCAGGACCGAAAAGATGCCCCTAAAGCAGCTCAGCCACCTGTCAGTGGAGACCTTAGGGTGTGGTTCTGGGTACTGACAGCTGTCAGTAGCCTCTGCTGGGTGCTAGCCTTCCTGGCAGCACTGTACTTGGCCTGGGAGGCAGACCCCAAGGCCAATAGCAAAGTAGGCCCCCTGACCCTGTTGGTCATGGTGGGGTTGCTCAAGTGTTGGGTGACCTCTTTGGGTAAGCTAGGTCTTGCCCTAGCAAAGTTAGGAGTAGGGGAGGTGGGCACCTCACTACCCAAGTTGGCAGAGAGAGAGGAGGAAGACCCCCCTAGAGGGAAGTTTCAGTTTGGGTTGGGTCCTTTTACTGTTGGGATGGCTTCACTACCCAGAGGGAGTGACCCTGACAGGAGGATATAAGGCAGAGTAGGCCCTGCAAAGGGACAGCCAGTTTTCTTCACTGTCTTCCTCGCCTAACAAGCCGGGACGACTCTCCCAGGGTTGGGCTGAGTCTCCTGGGCGTGTGGGCTGGGGGGGGTTGTGTGAGAAACTGGGGCTGATTGCAGAGGCCCCCTAACTTTTTGCCCCCATTTTCCACTTTATGCTGGTGTTTTCCTGACTCTGATGGTGCCCTGGGTACTGCTAACCAGTCCCAGGGCCTGTGCTCTGTGTAAAATGGATATGCAAATTAGGCTAATTATAATTGGCTAAGTTAACCTACCTATAAGTCCCTAGTATATGGTAGGGCATGTAGGTTTAGGGACCACAGCATAGGTGGTGCACACCTAGGTGCATTGCTGAGGTCCCCAGTGTCATTTTAAAAGCAAGCCTGCCTTGCTGGCTGCTTTTAAATTAAAGTTATATGCAAATTCGACTTTGGAATTAAAGGTACTTCCAAAGTTTTAAACTACCTTATTTTTACATATAAGTCACCCCTAAGGTGTGCCCTATGTGCCCCTAGGGCTGGGTGCCATGTAACTATAAGCAGGGACGTTATAAAAATAGATTTATAAGCCCTGGTGAGGTAAAAACAGCCAAATTTGTTTTTCCCTCATTGAAGTAAATGGCCTTCATAGGCTAGAATGGGCAGACTTTATTTTAAATTTTAAAGTCTCCTTAAATGTTACATACCAAGAATTTGGTATCAAATTGATTGTTATAATAAATCCCACAACTTCCAGTTGTTGGATTTAATATAACTAGTGCAGGTAAAAAGTTTAGACTTTACCTAAAAAGTTGCCAATTTCAGCTCTGCATTGTTTTTGCTGCTGTGCTCTGATTGGCCAGCCTGCAGCAGCTTCTGCCAGGCTACTTTAATGAGGTGTGAAGTGGCCTGACTTCACACAAAGGAATGTGCTTGGGGGAGAGAATCTCCCCTCAGCAGATGGGGAAGCAGGAAGGGGGAGGGCTGCCAAACTGGTCTTCAAAGACAGAGAAGGACATCTGGAGCACCCAGCAACACCCCCACATCCTGCAACCCCAGACAGCTAGGTGCCCCCTTGATTAGATTAGGAGAGGGCAGGAGAGGGGTGTGTTTATGATTTTTAGCCACACCAGTGGGTGGGCTCAGCCACATCTCTCCTCTAAAAATCAGATTCATCCATTTTGGATTTTTAGAGACTGTTGCCTTCTGGGATGGATTTTTGCCACACTTCCCAGGAAGTGGTCATCACAGGGGGACGACCCTGTCCCTGATTGGAGGACCAGGGCCCCCCTGCTTTTCACCCAGGAGCAAGGATAAAACTGGCAGACCTGCACCCACGCCTCAGATCCCCACCAAATTTCAAGAAGAAAGAACTACAAGGAGAAGAAGGACTGCCCTGCTGGACCCCTGGCCTGCACCTGGACCCTGCACTCAGAAAGACTGCACCAGCTGCACACTTGGGCTTCACCACAAGAAGGACTTTGCCTGGCTTCCACTGGTTCAAGGAGGGACTCCCTGTTTGCTACAGGTGAAAAATTGCTAACCAGAGTCCCCTGCACCAACTCCTGAAAAAGTGACCAGCTGACCACTGTCCAGTGGCCAAAAAGGAGTTTGCGCCAGGTGCATTCTGGGAGTTGAAGTCCGCACTTCCCAAGGACCATCACAGAACTTCTGGACCCTTGGAGTGAGCTGTGGACCCCAAAAGAACCTTAAAAGAACATCTGGGTGAAGCCCCAGAAGTTTGGAAAAGATTGGAGAAATTTTGGAAAAAAGCTCCATAAAGTGACCGACCCGACACGGAAATTCTAGCCGGCTTGCCTCAACCGCGACCCGGCCTGACTTCGTGGTTCGTCCCGGTAAAGAAAAACATCCAAAAAAGAGACTAAGTCCGAACGTAAAAAGTTGACCGGGACCTTCCAGCCATCGTATCCGAGAAGGGCTCCACGGATGTCGGATCAAGATCCAGGTTTACCCCGGTCGAAGGATTTTCATCTCGAAAAAACGACTAAGTCCGAAGGTAAAAATCACCACCGAGGAAACCGACTTCGCGTATCCGGACAAGGGCTCCAGGAGGTCGGATCCAACTGGCAGGTTCGTCCCGGGGAAGAAAAACATCGAAAAAGAGACTAAGTCAGAAGGTAACTTTTTAACCGAGGCCTCCCGCGACTTGTAGCCGAGCAGGGCTCCATCGCGGTCGGCCTGAAAGTTTGACTTTGCCCCGGTCCTGGTGCAACCAGATGACCCGATAGGCGCTTTTCGTTTCTAAGCGCTAGAAAATAATAATACTTTAAAAATTCATATCTCCGGTTCCCCTGAACCGATTTTAATCGTTTTTGTGTCATTTTAAAGATAAAAATATAAGCTATTTTTATAAATTGGTTTTGGATTTTTAAACTGTTTCCTGTGTTTTATTTAATTACTGTTTTGTGATATTTGAATGCTTTACACTTTGTCTCCTAAGTTAAGCCTTGACGCTCGATGCCAAGCTACCAAGGGTAGAGCTGGGATTAATTTACTGAGACCTAACTGTACTTTTGTGGAGGTTTGTGGCTTGTTGCTAGGTGTAGGTACCTACCTGCCCTACCAATAACCCATTTTCCAACAATAAGTAATAATAAATAAATAATAAAAGGGGTGTGCAATGTGTTTCGCTGCAGGTCAAACACAATGAGACATATAGCATGATGATGATGACTCTAATGAAGGTGACATGGAATCACTGAGGCTGTACCAATATCTCAGATCACTCCTGCTCTGACATTGCCCACTACCAATAAGCAAGTGGACTGTGCTAAGAACACATATTGATGTGACAATATTGAAAATGCACATTCCTACACATACGGTTTGAGACAATTACACATATACACAACAGATGTACAGATATGGATCTTCTGACACTCAAATCGTCAACCTCACAACCAAGTTAGCAAGCTGAACTGGGCCAGGTTCAGTAATATAGGTACACGTTTGAACATGAGTCAACTCTGTAAGGGCAGATAAATAGGTCTGCAGAGAACTTGTCACACATGGGATATTTGTGCATTGTCAATTGTCAACACGTCAGTGCTGCAAACTTATAGAGATGTGTTGTACAATGTCACCTAGCCAAATCAAAGGGCCTCATTGATGTTTAACAAATTCTATTGCATATGTTAAATTGGATGGGATGTCCAGGCCATATAGATGGAACCGTGTTACCACCACTATGGAATTGATTCTGTGTCTGGAAGTATCATATCCCCTCCAGGTAAGACACATGGACACCTCTTTCACATGACTTAATGCATGGGAGTACACAATGTACTGTAAGTCTACAAAAATACCGCTGACATCCGGTCAATCAGCCAAACACCAGTTCAGATAATGAAACATCCCACTGCCGATGGTACATCCTAGAAGCCTAGGATTCCACACAATAACACAAACACAAATGAGTCACAGACAGCACAAGAAAACAACTGCCTTGCAAAGTGAAAATCATGGTGCAAGCAACATCAACATTTTCTCACTCATTTTCTTTTTCAGCTGATCAGGGGTATGGGATCCAGCCATGGATCATGACCCCATTTGCAAACCCAAGCACAGCATCAGAGCAAGCCTATAATGAGGCACATCGGAGGACACGCACCATAGTAGAGAGGACCTTTGGCATCCTGAAGTCAAGATTCAGGTGCCTCGACATCACCGGAGGCAGCCTCCTATACTCTGAAATGGTCTGCAAGATCATTTTGACCTGTGCCATCCTGCACAACATTTGTGTAAGGAGGAACATTCCCCTCTGTAAACCAGGCCCACAATGGCTGAAGAGGGGGAAGAGGAGGATGTTGTCCATCAACATGAGGGGGACCATCCAAACACTGCAACAGGATTGCGTTGGAGACAACACATTGTCCAAAACTTCTTTTAACTATAGTCACCATCACCACTGTCTTAGCATATGTCATTAAACACCTATTCTAATCACTGTATCATGGTCTGGGTAATCATTTATGCATCATATTATCCCTAAGATTCATAATCAGAGTGTAGCCTCATGGAGCATTGCAGAAATACAGATTACTATCCTGAAAATCCACATCACATTTGATTGGTATGAATGTACACCCAACTTCACACACACTGTAAATTACATATATCTTGTCCATTTCGCAATATCAGAGGACCACAGCTATTTCCCACATACATATGGGCAACATGGTTCATTGCAGCATATGGCACACAACAAAGACACCATCATTCAATAAGGAAAAAAAATGCCTCATTCATGAGGCAGTGGATGTGCAATTGCATTGGTAACAGGAATGTATGACCAGACCCTTGACAGCAGTAAGTGTGACATCAGCTATCTTTGCAAGGAGTATGTGTCACAAGAAGTCCATGTAAGCTGCAAATGGATGGCACGAGTACCCCAGGTATGACTAGCATTGCTCACAAGACATCCCCTGCACATGCCATCCCAGGTCATACGTCCTGCCACTGCCATGTTTTCTGTGTCTCCCCGCCCTTCTCTAAGGGGCCCTGGAAATGGACTATTTGTACCCAGTTAATCCTTCATCTACACACACCCAGACTCCCATTCTGACTCCAGTGTGCTTCCCTCTTTAGTATGGCAGGCCATAGTCATAGTTCATCTGTCTGCATGGACTTCTGGTCAGATAATGCACTGCCTGGTAGTCTGTAGGACCTGTAATTACCTATCCATTGCTTCCCATGTGAAAGGCACTGTTGGCCCTTTGAACTTGATTCTCACCTACAGGGCTTGTGGAAGACTGAAGCTGCACACACCTGTGAGCACTTCCATGCAGACCAGCCATTTGAACATGCACTGCCCTTGCTGATGCCTGTAACGGCATAGAAGTTACCATTATATGTATTGTATAATGTTGCAGCACACAGGACAAATACAGTTTTCATTTTCCACAGTGTTGTTCCAGACTTGACCAGTCTCAGTCTGCTCACTGTGGATTTGCCTTGTTCATTTTTGTTCCTGACTGACCCTGCATTCTGTTAGCCTGACTGGTTCCTGTCTTTGCGTTACCATAAAGGTTCCCTGTGGCTACATTTGTCTCATAGTTGCTTTCCATGCTTTCACTTTCCTCCTGGGGTATTGTGTGAGATAGGTCTACAATGAATACTCAAATACATTGTATAGCGTAATCAGTTTACTTATCGTATCATGGGGATGGACATGTCTTCAAATAGCCTAATCACGGCCCATCCCTTGTCTGGGTTTCATGTATGCATGAGTGACAAATAGTGACAGTGTACCATGGCTGCATGCATGGATTGGGTATGGTGCCTCCAGCACACCAAACAACGTTTGATAATGTGCATGAAATGTCAACACATGTTTGTACCCTGATGTTTCACACACTGATTCACATCAGACCCAACCTATTGATGGGGCTTGCCTGGTGAATAGCTGTGAGATTAATCAGCACAGAGGCACTGATGTTCCCGGCTGCAGTGGCAATTTTAGAGGCCACCCTGTGTACAAATGTTGTGAGGAAACCTGGCGGTTTTAAATTACTGATCAATTAACTTTGTGAGCACACCAAGGTTGCCCTGTTGTCAGTCTCATAAAACTTCTGCAGTGCCATAGCTGGACTATCCAAAAACAACAAGTGATGGACAGAATGCTGAACATTGTCAAACACTCACCCCCAGTCATAGATCTGGGTTTAATCCATCATTCTTTTGCTCACCATGCCACCCGAGTTTGGACCCAGCCATATGCAAATCAGTCTTGACCCTGTTCCTCAAGGGAACAGTCCAGACCGAACTGCCAAGCCAGGTCCTCACAGGACCGGAAGCAAGCATCCTGGGACCGGTTTCGGGGTTTCACCCCTCATCAACCAGGCTAGCTTGAATCCAGTGGCATGGGAAGCACGGGACCCACGTCTGGGCATACCCTTCCCACTTAGGGTGACAAAGCAAAAACAACAAGTGATGGACGGAATGCTGAACATTGTCAAACACTCACCCCCAGTCATAGATCTGGGTTTAATCCATCATTCTTTTGCTCACCATGCCACCCCAGTTTGGACCCAGCCATATGCAAATCGGTCTTGACCCTGTTCCTCAAGGGAACAGTCCAGACCGAACTGCCAAGCCAGGTCCTCACTGGACCGGAAACAAGCATCCTGGGACCGGTTTCGGGGTTTCACCCCTCATCAGCCAGGCTAGCTTGAATCCAGTGGCATGGGAAGCACGGCACCCACGTCTGGGCATACCCTTCCCACTTAGGGTGACAAAGCAAAAACAACAAGTGATGGACGGAATGCTGAACATTGTCAAACACTCACCCCCAGTCATAGATCTGGGTTTAATCCATCATTCTTTTGCTCACCATGCCACCCCAGTTTGGACCCAGCCATATGCAAATCAGTCTTGACCCTGTTCCTCAAGGGAACAGTCTAGACCGAACTGCCAAGCCAGGTCCTCACTGGACCGGAAACAAGCATCCTGGGACCGGTTTCGGGGTTTCACCCCTCATCAGCCAGGCTAGCTTGAATCCAGTGGCATGGGAAGCACGGGACCCACGTCTGGGCATACCCTTCCCACTTAGGGTGACAAAGCAAAAACAACAAGTGATGGACGGAATGCTGAACATTGTCAAACACTCACCCCCAGTCATAGATCTGGGTTTAATCCATCATTCTTTTGCTCACCATGCCACCCCAGTTTGGACCCAGCCATATGCAAATCAGTCTTGACCCTGTTCCTCAAGGGAACAGTCCAGAACGAACTGCCAAGCCAGGTCCTCATTGGACCGGAAACAAGCATCCTGGGACCGGTGTCGGGGTTTCACCCCTCATCAGCCAGGCTAGCTTGAATCCAGTGGCATGGGAAGCACGGGACCCACATCTGGGCATACCCTTCCCACTTAGGGTGACAAAGCAAAAACAACAAGTGATGGACGGAATGCTGAACATTGTCAAACACTCACCCCCAGTCATAGATCTGGGTTTAATCCATCATTCTTTTGCTCACCATGCCACCCCAGTTTGGACCCAGCCATATGCAAATCAGTCTTGACCCTGTTCCTCAAGGGAACAGTCCAGACCGAACTGCCAAGCAAGGTCCTCACTGGACCGGAAACAAGCATCCTGGGACAGGTTTCGGGGTTTCACCCCTCATCAGCCAGGCTAGCTTGAATCCAGTGGCATGGGAAGCACGGGACCCACGTCTGGGCATACCCTTCCCACTTAGGGTGACAAAGCAAAAACAACAAGTGATGGACAGAATGCTGAACATTGTCAAACACTCACCCCCAGTCATAGATCTGGGTTTAATCCATCATTCTTTTGCTCACCATGCCACCCCAGTTTGGACCCAGCCATATGCAAATCAGTCTTGACCCTGTTCCTCAAGGGAACAGTCTAGACCGAACTGCCAAGCCAGGTCCTCACTGGACCGGAAACAAGCATCCTGGGACCGGTTTCTGGGTTTCACCCCTCATCAGCCAGGCTAGCTTAAATCCAGTGGCATGGGAAGCACGGGACCCACGTCTGGGCATACCCTTCCCACTTAGGGTGACAAAGCAAAAACAACAAGTGATGGACGGAATGCTGAACATTGTCAAACACTCACCCCCAGTCATAGATCTGGGTTTAATCCATCATTCTTTTGCTCACCATGCCACCCCAGTTTGGACCCAGCCATATGCAAATCAGTCTTGACCCTGTTCCTCAAGGGAACAGTCCAGAACGAACTGCCAAGTCAGGTCCTCACTGGACCGGAAACAAGCATCCTGGGACCGGTGTCGGGGTTTCACCCCTCATCAGCCAGGCTAGCTTGAATCCAGTGGCATGGGAAGCACGGGACCCACATCTGGGCATACCCTTCCCACTTAGGGTGACAAAGCAAAAACAACAAGTGATGGACGGAATGCTGAACATTGTCAAACACTCACCCCCAGTCATAGATCTGGGTTTAATCCATCATTCTTTTGCTCACCATGCCACCCCAGTTTGGACCCAGCCATATGCAAATCAGTCTTGACCCTGTTCCTCAAGGGAACAGTCCAGACCGAACTGCCAAGCAAGGTCCTCACTGGACCGGAAACAAGCATCCTGGGACAGGTTTCGGGGTTTCACCCCTCATCAGCCAGGCTAGCTTGAATCCAGTGGCATGGGAAGCACGGGACCCACGTCTGGGCATACCCTTCTCACTTAGGGTGACAAAGCAAAAACAACAAGTGATGGACAGAATGCTGAACATTGTCAAACACTCACCCCCAGTCATAGATCTGGGTTTAATCCATCATTCTTTTGCTCACCATGCCACCCCAGTTTGGACCCAGCCATATGCAAATCAGTCTTGACCCTGTTCCTCAAGGGAACAGTCCAGACCGAACTGCCAAGCCAGGTCCTCACTGGACCGGAAACAAGCATCCTGGGACCGGTTTCGGGGTTTCACCCCTCATCAGCCAGGCTAGCTTGAATCCAGTGGCATGGGAAGCACGGGACCCACGTCTGGGCATACCCTTCCCACTTAGGGTGACAAAGCAAAAACAACAAGTGATGGACGGAATGCTGAATATTGTCAAACACTCACCCCCAGTCATAGATCTTGGTTTAATCCATCATTCTTTTGCTCACCATGCCACCCCAGTTTGGACCCAGCCATATGCAAATCAGTCTTGACCCTGTTCCTCAAGGGAACAGTCCAGACTGAACTGCCAAGCCCCATGTGTGTTCTAAATTCCTCTTTGGCTTTCGTTCAATTCAGCTGTGAAGGATACTTTGTTAATGCAGGGAAATGCTCCACAGACTTATGACTAGACCTGTACGTAACTGTGATAACATGGACCCCAATAATGACACAGGCTACACATGGCCCCACACACTTGAACTGGACACCTTTATGCAATTAACCACTGGAAATATGTGAACATGTGCTGCTTGGTCTGCTGGTCCGCCACTGCCACAAGAGAAACATAGGTCATTTATATGACTCAAACTGTGGAGTGACATTACATTTGTGGATTGGTTTTGGGACTCTGTGTCACAAACACCGTACCCACATAGCATTTTCAAATGCCTGACTCATGGATAGTATCGAAACAAGTGACCAGGAAGTGGTATCCAATATTCCAGGACATGTGATGGCTTAGTCTTGGAACATTGCCATGATCAACCGTCCTCTATCTATCCTGTGCATGGTTTGTCATGGAAGATGCTTTTGTCCCAAAATTCAGGGAAGTTCACACAGCATTTGTTGCTAAGTGTGTGACAAACACATTTCCTTTCTCATTTCCACACTGAATAGCATCTGATGGTTATTGACAACACATACATACAAGCACATTTATGAAAACACGACTTGTGATGTTCACACAGTGGGACAACTAAAACCAAAATAGCCAATTCACACACATTGACACACAGGCAATGAGTTACTGTATTAAGTTGCATAGCCTTGCTATCCTCTATTGATGCACAACCTGCTCAAACTGGGTAATACCAATTTGTATTCCACAAGTTTGGGGTTTCTATTGCATTAGGGAAGAGTGCAAATCTGGTACAACAACTAGAGGATCATGGTCCGCAGTAGTGTGATCTACCACATGTGCCCATACACTGGAATGCACAATGCAGGTGCAAACAGCGCATCTCCGTATAGTTACAGCTGTCATGTACTATAAAACTGGGAGAAATGACCCAAACCCAGTAAAAGACATAAATGTTGATGCATACGCGTCAAAAAAGATGCACATGCGTCAAAAAATGCCACATATGTGTAGAACAATTACGCTTACTGCCATGATACATCCATTGGCACCGAGTGCTAATTCCCACACTGTACCCCATGAAATTGGTTAACAATGAAAAATATTTGGAAATATGGATGCGGGGTAATTTCTAAGCATGCGCATAAAAAAATTACGCACAGACTGTAAGCGTTATAATATTTTGATGCATCATAATAAAAACGCACCACATTTGAGGCAGGAAGTGATGTAATAGGATATCCTGCTTACAGAATTGGTACAGTGGGTGTACTTTCACTTTCACTTTGCAGTCTGTGATTTTTCTTGACTGTGTGGCTGTGTTTGGACTTGTCTCTCTGTGAATATTGTGAATTTGTCTCCTGTGTGCTCTTTATATTGTCTTTTGGTGTTTTCTAAGTGTCTGTAGTATCCTGTGTAAGTGTATTTTTGTCATTTCTGGTGTCTAATTTTGTCTTTGTAGTTTTGGGAGTCTGTTGTGGGTAGTGTTAGTTTGGGGATAGTTGGGCTGTTTTAGAGTTATATACTTTTCATTTCCCTCTCTTCCCTTCATTATCCTCTGTACCCCTCAATTCCTTTATTATTTCAGTCATGTTGGGTAGGCCACTTCTGGGTAGAATGGGTGAGGAGGAGCTGAGGGGATTCATTTGGCTGGTGTGGCACTTCCTCCCATTGATGATCGAAGCAGGGTGATACAAGGGTATCACACAGAGGCAAGAAGGCTCCGGTGGTCAAAGGTCCTGTACCATCTGCAACACATGTACAACACACCGCAAAACGACCACCAACTAAAGCATTGCTGGGCTGACCTTGTTGCCAGGGAGCAAGACCTGCTGGACCACCTGGGGATTGTGATTGGTGGCCCGGTTGGTGAGTACAATTCAGAGTAATGTGCACATTTAAATGCTCTGTAGTGACAGTAGCAGATTTGTTTAAATGCTGCAGGCAATGCATTTGGACATGTGGAATGCAAGTTAAACATACAGTGGCCCTGAGTTATACAATAATTGCTACACATCACCATCATTTGTTGATGCAACAGCTGCACTGAGTTACAAAACACAACTGGAGCATGTAAATTAGTGCTGCCTTCACGTCAATAGATGATGCACATGTGGCTCTAACATATGTTTTAGGCATCGTCTGTGAGTGTACCAAGAAAAACATGTTTTTCACCAGATATTTTCAAGAATGAATGTGTCGCCCAATTATTTCTAATACATGTCTGAACTGTATTCTGGCCCATATGTACCAAGTTCTTTCTAACCTCAGGTAATATCTTAGGCTGATAGTTTGACTTGGTTGTGCCTCAATTAAATTAGGGATGGATGCCAAAGTAATGCACACAGGTTCATATCTAAATGTTTGGTACTACTTTCCATAGCTGTAGCACATAAAATGAAGCAAATGATGGAAACTGAGGGATAGCAACTATCCATGGCCCTCTGTTCATCGTATCTGTGTGTTTTACATTGGTCTTGGGCACAATAGCTGGAACAGAGCTAATGCATTTGCCATCTGTGTTACTCTGTAGCCATGAACTTCTCATAAGTTAATGGATCATCAATGGATACCTGACATTGGGGAATGCATGGTCACAATGTATTACGTGCATGATGTCATGCAAGGGACCCCTGACCAATTCCATCATAAATGTATAGTTCCCTAATACTTTGCTAGTTTTGTTTGGTACACCCCTGCTGATCTAGTACAGCATATGGTTAATAACTAACTTCCCAGTATGGAGGCTATCACAGACGTGGGTGTATGCTAAGATCAGAAGACCATCATTCCTGTGACTGCTGCTATTCCGAAGGTACATACAAAATGAAACCTACATCATCATGATTGACACAGTGGTACATTTGCTAAACCATGTGTTAATAATATGACAGTGTCAGTTTGCTGTATAGCCACTGATCCACCAACTTGGCAAATGTAAGATTATCAATGTGGTTCACTGTGATTTCCAAAACCCATAATGGGTACACAGGGCAATGAGTGACACATTTCAGGTGCAATGACTACACCTGTGCTCATGCGGTCTGTCATGGATGACTACAATATACACTGTCAGCATATATCTCCTTGTTGTATCAAAATATTAAAACCAGTCAATCCATGGCTAGCCTCAAACTGTCACCAATTAATGCCATTATGGTGTCATAGGGGGCATATGTGGCTCAGGATACACTGTTAATGTAGCATATGTAACCTACACACAACACAGACCCTTCATGTAAGGGACCATAGAAAGCATGATAAATCATGACCTTAAATCAACCCACAGGTGCGTCACACAGTAAATGATTGTCCCTTGATGCACAAGCCACAATATCTGAGTGACTGGTATTGCAGTGCTCCAGGAAAGTGGCTTTGCATGTCTCTCATTACTACAAATTATGAGAGGAGTACACTCCATACATGAGTCTGCAACCAATGGATGGAGCATGTTTATAACCACATGATAGTTAGGGCCACTGCATGTGTGCAGATATGTGTGTATCACTCACTGGAGTGACCGGGTCTGTACATGTTTGCAGTGATGTGTCTGTTCGAGTATCATCATGCCTGAGAGGTTGGACTTTCAGATTTAATGTTACACACAGTAATTTTATTTGAAAGTGTTGTACAGTGCACAGACATTGAGCACATTTCTCCCTTCCATGCTTTACAGGTGGACCTGCCCCCCACACAATCGTAGAAGTGGCTCCATTTGCGGACCCAGACACATCCAGTAAATGTTGATATTTCAGTTCTGTGTTGTGTTTGCAGCTGTTGTGTGATTGACTCCTGTGTGTTGGACACATAGCAAGGTATGATGTGCTGGTAAATGATCGGATATGTTACTTGAGTGGAGTTTCCCTATTTTTCCATCTTTAAGTTGGACAATCAGTAGATTATAGTCATATTTTAGGATTGTAGAGCAGCCCTGTAGGCATGGCCATGTGAAGAGGGTGACATTTGTTTTTTTAAATTTTTATAAACAAAAATTAGCAGAGGCCCATATTCATGATTTAGTCCGCAAGTGAGACCCTGAATCTCACAGAATAGGGATGCCAAAGTCTTACCCACAGACGTGAGCCTCCCTGTTCACTAATGCACATGTTCAACTGCATGTTTGACTTCCTAGCAGCATCTAGCTTCACATGTTGTGCTACATGTATGTGGCACTTGAGTACAATGTAACAGGTGTGCATGCAGCTCATGGCCAGATGTGTGCTTGCATCTATCTGCTTGTTGTAAGACAGGTATTAGTGGTATTAAATGATGTTGACAATTGTCTGCATTTACAAACATAAATGTGGATGGGATTGTCCAAGGTTTGGGTCTATCCTAGTTGGACATCCTCCTTACCTGTGGTGGACTGCCCAAACCCATGTACAGCTGTCCAGAGCTTCCTGGGTGTCCTTGATGTTTAAAAGTATGTGTTGCTTGTCCATCCCCCCCGAGGCACAGGCTTATGATCATGAAATGTGTACCAGATGTAATGATCCAAGTTTAGGACACAGACAAGTCAATCTGTAAATCACTTGTCCAAACCTAGGGTACCCACTCATGATTAGCAACTGCATTCCATCCTGGCAATTCCATTTACAAATCACAGATCTTGTGGCCCTCGATTGTCATCCAGAAGATAGTCATAAGTTGGCCTGTCACATGTGGAGGACTTGCAGCATTTCTTACGTGACTAATGGCTGAACAATGATGCATAGGTCATTTATGTTGTTACACATCTTTTAGAGTATTGCTGTGCTGTTAGATAGGACATGTGTAGGCTAAGTCGGCATGTACTTCCTCAGGGAGAATCTGTGATCTGTATGGTGATATGGCCTGTTTCAGCTACATTAGATGTATTGTCTGTTGGAAAATGGGTTATTGGTAGGGCAGGTAGGTACCTACACCTAGCAACAAGCCACAAACCTCCACAAAAGTACAGTTAGGTCTCAGTAAATTAATCCCAGCTCTACCCTTGGTAGCTTGGCATCGAGCGTCAAGGCTTAACTTAGGAGACAAAGTGTAAAGCATTCAAATATCACAAAACAGTAATTAAATAAAACACAGGAAACAGTTTAAAAATCCAAAACCAATTTATAAAAATAGCTTATATTTTTATCTTTAAAATGACACAAAAACGATTAAAATCGGTTCAGGGGAACCGGAGATATGAATTTTTAAAGTATTATTATTTTCTAGCGCTTAGAAACAAAAAGCGCCAATCGGGTCATCTGGTTGCACCAGGACCGGGGCAAAGTCAAACTTTCAGGCCGACCGCGATGGAGCCCTGCTCGGCTACAGGTCGCGGGAGGCCTCGGTTAAAAAGTTACCTTCTGACTTAGTCTTTATTTTGAAGTTTTTCTTCACCGGGACGAACCTGCCAGTTGGATCCGACCTCCTGGAGCCCTTGTCCGGATACGCGAAGTCGGTTTCCTCGGTGGTGATTTTTACCTTCGGACTTAGTCGTTTTTTCGAGATGAAAATCCTTCGACCGGGGTAAACCTGGATCTTGATCCGACGTCCGTGGAGCCCTTCTCGGATACGATGGCTGGAAGGTCCCGGTCAACTTTTTACGTTCGGACTTAGTCTTTTTTTCGGATGTTTTTCTTGACCGGGACGAACCACGAAGTCAGGCCGGGTCGCGGTTGAGGCAAGCCGGCTAGAATTTCCGCGTCGAGTCGGTCACTTTATGGAGCTTTTTTCTAAAATTTCTCCAATCTTTTCCAAACTTCTGGGGCTTCACCCAGATGTTCTTTTAAGGTTCTTTTGGGGTCCACAGCTCACCCCAAGGGTCCAGAAGTTCTGTGATGGTCCTTGGGAAGTGCGGACTTCAACTCCCAGAATGCACCTGGCGCAAACTCCTTTTTGGCCACTGGACAGTGGTCAGCTGGTCACTTTTTCAGGGGTTGGTGCAGGGGACTCTGGTTAGCAATTTTTCACCTGTAGCAAACAGGGAGTCCCTCCTTGAACCAGTGGAAGCCAGGCAAAGTCCTTCTTGTGGTGAAACCCAAGTGTGCAGCTGGTGCAGTCTTTCTGAGTGCAGGGTCCAGGTGCAGGCCAGGGGTCCAGCAGGGCAGTCCTTCTTCTTCTTGTAGTTCTTTCTTCTTGAAATTTGGTGGGGATCTGAGGCGTGGGTGCAGGTCTGCCAGTTTTATCCTTGCTCCTGGGTGAAAAGCAGGGGGGCCCTGGTCCTCCAATCAGGGACAGGGTCGTCCCCCTGTGATGACCACTTCCTGGGAAGTGTGGCAAAAATCCATCCCAGAAGGCAACAGTCTCTAAAAATCCAAAATGGATGAATCTGATTTTTAGAGGAGAGATCTGGCTGAGCCCACCCACTGGTGTGGCTAAAAATCATAAACACACCCCTCTCCTGCCCTCTCCTAATCTAATCAAGGGGGCACCTAGCTGTCTGGGGTTGCAGGATGTGGGGGTGTTGCTGGGTGCTCCAGATGTCCTTCTTTGCCTTTGAAGACCAGTTTGGCAGCCCTCCCCCTTCCTGCCTCACCATCTGCTGAGGGGAGATTCTCTCCCCCAAGCACATTCCTTTGTGTGAAGTCAGGCCACTTCACACCTCATTAAAGTAGCCTGGCAGAAGCTGCTGCAGGCTGGCCAATCAGAGCACAGCAGCAAAAACAATGCAGAGCTGAAATTGGCAACTTTTTAGGTAAAGTCTAAACTTTTTACCTGCACTAGTTATATTAAATCCAACAACTGGAAGTTGTGGGATTTATTATAACAATCAATTTGATACCAAATTCTTGGTATGTAACATTTAAGGAGACTTTAAAATTTAAAATAAAGTCTGCCCATTCTAGCCTATGAAGGCCATTTACTTCAATGAGGGAAAAACGAATTTGGCTGTTTTTACCTCACCAGGGCTTATAAATCTATTTTTATAAAGTCCCTGCTTATAGTTACATGGCACCCAGCCCTAGGGGCACATAGGGCACACCTTAGGGGTGACTTATATGTAAAAATAAGGTAGTTTAAGACTTTGGAAGTACCTTTAATTCCAAAGTCGAATTTGCATATAACTTTAATTTAAAAGCAGCCAGCAAGGCAGGCTTGCTTTTAAAATGACACTGGGCACCTCAGCAATGCACCTAGGTGTGCACCACCTATGCTGTGGTCCCTAAACCTACATGCCCTACCATATACTAGGGACTTATAGGTAGGTTAACTTAGCCAATTATAATTAGCCTAATTTGCATATCCATTTTACACAGAGCACAGGCCCTGGGACTGGTTAGCAGTACCCAGGGCACCATCAGAGTCAGGAAAACACCAGCATAAAGTGGAAAATGGGGGCAAAAAGTTAGGGGGCCTCTGCAATCAGCTCCAGTTTCTCACACAACCCCCCCCCCCAGCCCACACGCCCAGGAGACTCAGCCCAACCCTGGGAGAGTCTTCCTGGCTTGTTAGGCGAGGAAGACAGTGAAGAAAACTGGCTGTCCCTTTGCAGGGCCTACTCTGCCTTATATCCTCCTGTCAGGGTCACTCCCTCTGGGTAGTGAAGCCATCCCAACAGTAAAAGGACCCAACCCAAACTGAAACTTCCCTCTAGGGGGGTCTTCCTCCTCTCTCTCTGCCAACTTGGGTAGAGAGGTGCCCACCTCCCCCACTCCTAACTTTGCTAGGGCAACACCTAGCTTACCCAAAGAGGTCACCCAACACTTGAGCAACCCCACCATGACCAACAGGGTCAGGGGGCCTACTTTGCTATTGGCCTTGGGGTCTGCCTCCCAGGCCAAGTACAGTGCTGCCAGGAAGGCTAGCACCCAGCAGAGGCTACTGACAGCTGTCAGTACCCAGAACCACACCCTAAGCTCTCCACTGACAGGTGGCTGAGCTGCTTTAGGGGCATCTTTGGGGTCCTGGCACCCCTCTTGATGTCTAGAGTGGGGGGCTACCACCTCCTGTGGCAGACACCCTCCTTCCACTCTCCCTTCTGTCAGTGCAGGGGCAACACCTTGCATCTGGACAGCTGCCTGACTACTCAGGACTTCCTTGGGGTCAGGTGAGGCCTCACCAGTGCCAACTCTGGGCTCCCCCCCTACTGGGGCAGAAGGCCTTTGGCTCCCTGGAACTCTCTTTAAGAGTGGCCTACCCTTCCTTTTCTTCTTTCCTTTTCTTGGGGACCCCTGTCTCCTAACTGTAGGGACTGACTCCCCAGAACTTTGGGTTGGGGGGGCGCCCTGGGCCACCACCCCATCTGTGACCAGACTCACCTCTGGGAGGTCATTGCCCAGGATACAATCTAGGGGAAGGTCAGCACTGACTACCACCCTAATCCAGTCAAGGATACCCTCCCTCTCTAGGGGCACTATGGCTACAGGTTTGGAGGTGACCTCCCCTGTGGCTATCCTGACTTTCTTTGTCTTTCCTGGGACATACATGTCTGGGGTCACTAACCGGTCACTCACTACAGTGTGACTGGCACAGGTGTCTCTCAGGCCAGTGGTAGGGATCCCATTCACTTGAATGTGGTGGAAGTGCTTACTCCCACCCTCAGGGATCACCAGCTTACCATCTGGTCCTGTCTCCCAGCACAATGCTAGGAGGACTTCATCATCTGAGGAGTCCTCCTCTATGGCTACACTGGACAGCCCAGTGCTAACCACCTTCTTTGGACAGGCTGCATCTCCTCTGAAGTGACCTGTCTGCTGACAGTCAAAGCAAGCCCTACTGTCCAAGAGCTTTTTTAACCCTGAGTCTCCCTGTCTCTGCATGTCAGATTGGGAGTGGGATTTACTCTCCTCCTTCTTAGGGTTCTGGGGTACAGAGGGAGTCTCTGTGGTGGGCTTACCACCTCCCTCCTTAGGTTTTTGGGGACCTGTCCCCCCCTTCTTGGAGTCTCCCCCCTGGGACTTGACAACCACCCTGGTTCTCAACCACTCATCAGCTGCCTCCCCTAGCTCTCTAGGGTTGGTCTGCTTAGAGTCCACTAGATGCTGGCGTAACCTTTCTTGGATACAATTGGTCAAGATGTGCTCTCTCATGATCAGATTGTATAACCCCTCATAAGTATTTACTTTGTTGCCAATAATCCAGCCCTCTAGTGCCTTTAGTGAGGTGTCCACAAAGTCAACCCAAGACTGGGTACTGACCTTCTGGGTGTCCCTGAACTTCATTCTATATTGCTCTGGGGTCAGACCAAACTTCTTGACTAAGCACCTCTTCATACTAGGGTATGAATCTGCCTCCTCCCCCCTTAAGGTCAGAAGCCTATCCCTCCCTGAGTTGGGGACCAACTCCCACAAAAGGGAACCCCAGTATTGAGGCCTAACCCTTCTCATTTGGAGTGCCCTCTCAAAGGCCCCTAGCCACTTATCTATGTCATCCCCCTCTACATAAGCAGGAACTACCCCCTTGGGTAATCTGGGGCAAACTCCCCCACCCATGGACACCTCAGCTTCTTTATCGCTGCTTCCATCTCTTTTTTCTTTGCTTGCCCACTTTTTCTTTTCTAGGGCCAGCTTCTCTGCTTCCAAATCTATGTAGGCTAGCTGGGCTTCCAGCTCTCTTTCCCTGATGGATGGGTTCTCTCCTCCTAAAAGGACCCTCTTCCTACCACTAGCTTTGGGTCTGCCCCTAGTGACTGTATCCAGTGAGGACCGTTCCTCCTCTTCCTCACTTGGGGTCTGATGCCTTCCCTCCCCTGAGTGGTTAGAGTTAGCATCCTCCTCTTTTTCTTCCTCCTCTGGAGCTTCCTCTGTCTCTACCTCTTGTGCCTCAGCCCATGCTGTCAGGGATGTGATCAGGATTTGCTTCCTGAGATCAGTGGTTGCAGGCAACCCTCTTTCAATACACAACCCCCTAAGCTGGACTACTGTCAGTGTGGGTAGGCTAGCCAGATCAAGCTCCATGGTTCCCTAGTTTTGTGTCAACAAAAACTTTTTGCAAAAATTGGAAATAAGAATTTAGAAAAAATTACAAAAATTCAATAATTGAAATTAATCCAAATTAATTTTAAAAAAAAATTAAAATTAAAAATTAAAAACAATTTTTGCACTAGGACAATTTAAAGGATTTTTAATTTGTTTTATCTAAAACTGTAACGTGATATTGAACACAAGTACAGGATCCCGTCGCTGCTTCCAATTATGTTGGAAAATGGGTTATTGGTAGGGCAGGTAGGTACCTACACCTAGCAACAAGCCACAAACCTCCACAAAAGTACAGTTAGGTCTCAGTAAATTAATCCCAGCTCTACCCTTGGTAGCTTGGCATCGAGCGTCAAGGCTTAACTTAGGAGACAAAGTGTAAAGCATTCAAATATCACAAAACAGTAATTAAATAAAACACAGGAAACAGTTTAAAAATCCAAAACCAATTTATAAAAATAGCTTATATTTTTATCTTTAAAATGACACAAAAACGATTAAAATCGGTTCAGGGGAACCGGAGATATGAATTTTTAAAGTATTATTATTTTCTAGCGCTTAGAAACAAAAAGCGCCAATCGGGTCATCTGGTTGCACCAGGACCGGGGCAAAGTCAAACTTTCAGGCCGACCGCGATGGAGCCCTGCTCGGCTACAGGTCGCGGGAGGCCTCGGTTAAAAAGTTACCTTCTGACTTAGTCTTTATTTTGAAGTTTTTCTTCACCGGGACGAACCTGCCAGTTGGATCCGACCTCCTGGAGCCCTTGTCCGGATACGCGAAGTCGGTTTCCTCGGTGGTGATTTTTACCTTCGGACTTAGTCGTTTTTTCGAGATGAAAATCCTTCGACCGGGGTAAACCTGGATCTTGATCCGACGTCCGTGGAGCCCTTCTCGGATACGATGGCTGGAAGGTCCCGGTCAACTTTTTACGTTCGGACTTAGTCTTTTTTTCGGATGTTTTTCTTGACCGGGACGAACCACGAAGTCAGGCCGGGTCGCGGTTGAGGCAAGCCGGCTAGAATTTCCGCGTCGAGTCGGTCACTTTATGGAGCATTTTTCTAAAATTTCTCCAATCTTTTCCAAACTTCTGGGGCTTCACCCAGATGTTCTTTTAAGGTTCTTTTGGGGTCCACAGCTCACCCCAAGGGTCCAGAAGTTCTGTGATGGTCCTTGGGAAGTGCGGACTTCAACTCCCAGAATGCACCTGGCGCAAACTCCTTTTTGGCCACTGGACAGTGGTCAGCTGGTCACTTTTTCAGGGGTTGGTGCAGGGGACTCTGGTTAGCAATTTTTCACCTGTAGCAAACAGGGAGTCCCTCCTTGAACCAGTGGAAGCCAGGCAAAGTCCTTCTTGTGGTGAAGCCCAAGTGTGCAGCTGGTGCAGTCTTTCTGAGTGCAGGGTCCAGGTGCAGGCCAGGGGTCCAGCAGGGCAGTCCTTCTTCTTCTTGTAGTTCTTTCTTCTTGAAATTTGGTGGGGATCTGAGGCGTGGGTGCAGGTCTGCCAGTTTTATCCTTGCTCCTGGGTGAAAAGCAGGGGGGCCCTGGTCCTCCAATCAGGGACAGGGTCGTCCCCCTGTGATGACCACTTCCTGGGAAGTGTGGCAAAAATCCATCCCAGAAGGCAACAGTCTCTAAAAATCCAAAATGGATGAATCTGATTTTTAGAGGAGAGATCTGGCTGAGCCCACCCACTGGTGTGGCTAAAAATCATAAACACACCCCTCTCCTGCCCTCTCCTAATCTAATCAAGGGGGCACCTAGCTGTCTGGGGTTGCAGGATGTGGGGGTGTTGCTGGGTGCTCCAGATGTCCTTCTTTGCCTTTGAAGACCAGTTTGGCAGCCCTCCCCCTTCCTGCCTCACCATCTGCTGAGGGGAGATTCTCTCCCCCAAGCACATTCCTTTGTGTGAAGTCAGGCCACTTCACACCTCATTAAAGTAGCCTGGCAGAAGCTGCTGCAGGCTGGCCAATCAGAGCACAGCAGCAAAAACAATGCAGAGCTGAAATTGGCAACTTTTTAGGTAAAGTCTAAACTTTTTACCTGCACTAGTTATATTAAATCCAACAACTGGAAGTTGTGGGATTTATTATAACAATCAATTTGATACCAAATTCTTGGTATGTAACATTTAAGGAGACTTTAAAATTTAAAATAAAGTCTGCCCATTCTAGCCTATGAAGGCCATTTACTTCAATGAGGGAAAAACGAATTTGGCTGTTTTTACCTCACCAGGGCTTATAAATCTATTTTTATAAAGTCCCTGCTTATAGTTACATGGCACCCAGCCCTAGGGGCACATAGGGCACACCTTAGGGGTGACTTATATGTAAAAATAAGGTAGTTTAAGACTTTGGAAGTACCTTTAATTCCAAAGTCGAATTTGCATATAACTTTAATTTAAAAGCAGCCAGCAAGGCAGGCTTGCTTTTAAAATGACACTGGGCACCTCAGCAATGCACCTAGGTGTGCACCACCTATGCTGTGGTCCCTAAACCTACATGCCCTACCATATACTAGGGACTTATAGGTAGGTTAACTTAGCCAATTATAATTAGCCTAATTTGCATATCCATTTTACACAGAGCACAGGCCCTGGGACTGGTTAGCAGTACCCAGGGCACCATCAGAGTCAGGAAAACACCAGCATAAAGTGGAAAATGGGGGCAAAAAGTTAGGGGGCCTCTGCAATCAGCCCCAGTTTCTCACATTGTCTGATTCTCATCAGTAGCTACATCACACAATGAAGAACCTAATGTTTGGCTTTATCTTTTTTAACAGCAGCCAATATGGATGCCATCCAGACTTGTGAGTTTCAGCACCGGGCAATGCGTTACCGCCACATCCTGGATGTGGAGTCTGGGTTCCGCCACATGGCACGGCGTTATTGCCACGAAAGAGCCTCAGGAGTGTGAAGGACATTTGCCCAACGGGGCCCTTCGGTGTCCACAACAGCCGCCACCACCAGCACCACCACTACCACCCAGGTGGCACCAAGGATATCAGGCGCCACTGCAGGACCATCAACTTCCACTGCTCCAGGACCACTGACAGCAGCACCTGCACCTCTCCCTACAAGCATGGCACCACCAACCGGACACACATCTACAACTGGCATTCAGACAACCTCTGCTGCAGTCATTGACCCTGCAGATTTCAGAGTGATGCAACGTGACATGCAACATATGTTGCCGAGACTGAACAGGCTGCAGCAGGAGGTGTCACAAATTAATAAGAGGGTGCGTGCCATCAAGAAGACCCTGCGGAGGGAGAACTTGTGACAATTATACCCTCTGCCATGGTTCCCTCCCCTCCCTCCTCTTTCTTGGTTCTTTTAATTAGTGGGTTTAGGGGGCTTAGTGTTAGGTTAGAATAGGCTGTTAGTTTAGTTAGTATGAGTGGGTTGTGGATCGGGCATGATATTTTGAAATGTTATTTTATTATGTCTATATGATGATGTTGGGGTTTTGGGGTTTTAAAAACAAATAGATAAAAATACAAAAATACAAAAATATATATATTTGTTTAGTATAAGATAGTATGTGTTTAGGTTAGTATATGTTGTCTTCCAGGTGTCCCATCTTATAAGTGTAGTGGGGGGTTGATGTTTAGAGTGTTTAGTTAAATGTGATAAGTACGTTTAGCTTAGGTTGGTTAGGGCCAGTTGTGGGTAATGTGTAGTTAGGATAGGTTAGGTTAGTTAGGGTGTTTCCCTTAGTTTTATTATCCTTTTTTTACTGTTAAATAAATATTTAGGTACTCCTTTACAGTATGTGTCATATGCTTGGGGATCAGGGACTTGGCATGGGTGAACAGTGTCTCTTTAGTATTTGCATTTGTGTCCCATCCTGCAACCAAATCCCAATTGAGCTGTCACATTGGCAGCTACACCAGAGCTACTTTGCTAAGAATCTGTCATCCATTGCACCCACCACTCAAGGTTACACTGGATCACAATGTGTTGTTAATTTTTGATGTATGCTTTCAATCTCACTTACTTTGGGACCAGATTTGGTATTGAGGACACTGTGTTACATCTGCTTGCAGCCTGATGTTCAAGTTCTTATAAAGTGAGTGATGGTATATTCTCAAGTAGTATAGTATACATGACTCACACCTCTCATTTGTTACATTGTACAGCCAGGTTACTTATTTGTACGTACACAAATGTCACACACGTAAAGATTGTCTAGTACAATAATTTGAAGGCAATATTTTTGGGATTAGACATCCCTTGAAGAAGACTTCTTCTGTCCAACACAGCATTTTACTGTATAGTTTTGAGTTACCTCAGAATTGACCTTCACAAAGGGTAGATGATGGTATAATCCAGACCACAGTGCATAGCTATCAGCCCACATTCTTTCAGGGCAGTTGTATTGACATTCTATGGTCATTGACATTAGGCAAACATCACTAATCTCCCTCACGGTTGATGTGTCACATTACACAGAGAGAAAGTGGTTGTTGAAGTGCTATTTATTTTAAAGTACTGTTGTGCTATATTTAAATTGTCCATGATTGTGAGTCCATTAGTGTGACACCTTCCATTGTGATCCTACACAAGTGCAAAAGGACATGTCATTGGACATGCTGGGGTGAAGTGTCATACAGTGCAGAGGGACTTGATTTGCCAATGAGTTAGTGAGAGACAATCACAGGGCATTGTGAAAAGGTAAACAGTGAGCTAGAGAACAGTGCTTGAGAGCAGCTGTTGCAAGACTGGCATGTTACAAAGCACAGGACCTTGGTTATAAGTGGCCAGGTGGCAGGGACTAGTGCTACTGGGTACTCTTACGGGTGAATGTGATTTGTTCCACGTCTTCATCTTCTGATGTGTGTGTTGTCTCCTCTGCCCTTGGTGGCGGTGGGTGTGAAGAGGCAACACACACCTTGTTGTTTGAAGAGGTGGAGTCAGACATCCCGGTAGCTGCCAACTGTGGGGCTATTAAGGGCAGTACTGCAGCTAGGAGGAGCTGCTGGTTCTTAAGAATAGCAGCCACATCACTGTGGTAGGCAGCCAGGTCGGCCCTGAGGGGGTCAATATTGCATTTGTGCACGCATTGAAAGGTTTGTTGTTGGAGGTGTTGTGTCAACTCTCTTACAGCTGTGCTGATTTCCTTCACACTTTTTTCAAGTTCTTGCAAGATTGACGTTCGCCCTTGCATGGCTGCTGCCTGTTCTGCAGTTGACCTAATGCACAAATGCACCCCCTCCAGGCTGGCTGCCATATTTTCCATCCCCACTCACACCTCCTTGGCCAGCTCTCGCTGTACTCCAACTACAGTTCTCTCAAAGCTGGTGCCAGTGTCGTCAGAGCCCTTAGCTGGTTTGGAGCTGGCAGGTCGTACAATTAGGGTGCTGGGTGGGTCCTCTGTGATGGCTGTTGTATCTGTGCTCCTCCTTGCAACTGAAGGTGGGGTCTGGAGGGTTCCAAGGACATCTTGGAGGGTCTGCTGGCTGATGTTTGTCAGCTCGTCATCCATGTCATCAGGGAAGTCCACGACAGGCATATCCCCAGGAGAGCCATCGTCCTCTGCAATTAGATATTGTACAATTAGTGTGTCTGTGTTGTGGCATTTGTAATGTGACGTGCCTGCCTTCCTATTTGTTGCACATTGTGGTATAGGTTCCTTTTCATTGTTCCTGTCTATAATATTAGCATTCTCCCAGGCCTATGCCCCACCTACATGGCACATGTAGTGTGGGCAGTTTGGGGACTTGTCAGCATCACATCTTTTAAGTGTAGGTTCTGCCCAAATTGTATATTGCCATCTTCTTGTCCTACTCAACCCTCCGTCTACTTCCATTCTCATGGTGAGGCCTTGCACTGGCTGTGGGTGTTTTGATGGCACTTGCACCACGCTTAACAATCTGGAACTGAGACAGTCTCTGATATTTCACATGCAGCTATACGTTGCTGAGACCTAGCATTTTTATGTATAGCATTGGCATGGCACACTACATATGTCAGCATTGGTAGTGTATAATGTTGATGTTGGGGAATGTTTGCCACATTGGATTGCACTGATGGTCCTAGCAGTGTTCCATTTCCTCTTCTGACTGTGAGGGTATATTTCACTAGCCGGTGACCTATGTCCCCCCCCTCAATGCTGTTGTCTGAGCAGTATAACATTTGGGATGTTGCATGGTGTCATTGGAGCTATTGTGACCCAGGCACAGGGTGGACCCTGACATATGCAGCATGGGTATGACATTAGTGCTGTGTACCTCATAATGTTTATGACAATGGCTGATTTTTGTAACAACTATGGACATTCACATTTGACAGCGTTTAGAACATTTGTATTGATTTCAGGGGATTGATAAAGTTGTCATCCTGAACCCTCTAATTTGGGTGTGTTTGATCCATGGGCACGTTACTTACATTAGCTACTTGACCTGCACACACAGCAGGGGTGGTAGTGGCACCTGTTGTCAATATTACATTCCATTTGCGGATATGGCCTGAGACTGGTAATTGAGCCCTAGTTCATGTAGGGAGAATACTAGCCATCATGTGACAGCAGGCTAGTTTTACGTTGACCCTACCCTCCTGGACTGGCTTTACCTTTCCAACATCCTTGGCATTGCAGCATACCCCAATGCAAAGGTTGTTGGTGTAGTGTAGTACTGTGCCCCAGGTTTCCTCTGAACAGCCCATGCCCCATGTCGTTCCCCTTTACCCATGCCACTCCATGAATATCATGACTTACATGCATTGTGTAGTAGGTATGTCCACCCCCTGCTTACAGTAAACATTTGTGCAATTTAATTCCCCATGTGACTTACCCTGCTTCTGTGTTGTCTCCTGGTATTCTGTGCTGTCCTGTCCTTGAATCCCTGTGACAATCTCCTCAGGGATGACGGCTGCCACCATCTCCTCCAGGTGGTCCAGGACCTCCTGCGGTGCTGGACTCCCACCTCCAGTTTGCAGTGCTGCCTTCCTGTTCCTGGCCATCTTTTCCTTGGTCCTGCACTTGCAGTCATGCCAGCGTTTCTTGCACTCAATGACTGTTCTCCGTACTTCTGCCACACTGTTTATCTTGTCAACAATTTGTTGCCATATTGCCTCTCTCCTACTAATTGACAATTTTGAGGTGACAAAAAGTTGGTGCTGGTGTTCTGTCACCTCTTTCACCAGAATGTCCTGCTCCTCTGCACTGGACCAACACTTCCTTTTCTTCTTCTCCCTCTCCTGGGTCTTGTGTGGGTCCTCCTGGCTGGTTCCTGGTCTTGTGTCATCTTCCTGGGGTCTGTCCAAGCATCTGGGATCCATTTTGGCTCTCCTTAACACATTTTGCAGTGTTTGCGCTGCGTTTTGATGCTATTGTGTCAAAAAAAGGCGTATATCCAGTTTGCGATGACGTAAACCGGCTCACAGTAGATCGCCGCGTTAACATAATTTTTCTTTACGACATGCCGCATTGGTTCGAGTCAAAGAAAATGACTCACACCTGTGGTTTGCGCCGCCGTGCGTCAAAATATAAATTTGACACCCGAGCAGCGCAAAGAAATGGCATTAGCCAGCAGTACAAAAAGTATAAATATGGCCCTAAGTGCTGCAGCCCAAAGACTGCGCACATTGACACACACGCCTCTTTCACAGATCGGGGTGCCCAATACCAAGGCTGTGTATTTTTGATTCCACCTGATGCTTCTTTAAGTCACCCCCAAAAATTCCCTGCCTCTTTATCTTATTCTTTCACTTAATTCTTTGTGCCTGCTCTCTTTGCTTGTCACTGTTTTTCTGGCTTCTTTCCCCATTTTCCCCATTTTTTTTTTTATCAGTAACTCTCAGTCAAAGTCTGTTGAATAAAAAATTGTGTTGGTCTCCAATCAATGAGTTCCAGTGGCACACACAGGCAATCACCAGCTCAAATTAAGTACTGTCTACCCTCTTTGGAGATGCCAGCAGTATACAGTTTAACTACTTTTGAGTATGACATGAGGGAAGAAGCCAGAGATGAAAGATGCTACTCTTCAGTCTGCATTCTTACGTTGGCCATATTTTAAACCTGGAGTCCACACATGAGCATTGGAAGAGCAGCTCATGGGAATGGATATTATGCAAGCAACCATTGTAAGTTCTCTGAGAGGTCCATTCAAGAGCAACAGTGTAACAAAGTATTGGGATGGGCATTGCACAACCAGACATAATATGTGCTCTGGTGATTCCACCACCTGTAGGGGCATAGTAGCAATCCGTAGGAATGAGTGTTTTTCAATCAGCCACTGATTGTACTCCCAGGAATGGTGGTGGGTTAATCCAAGGTGTTTGACTAGGGACTTATAAGTAGATTAAATAGTCCAATCAGGTATGATCCAAGGTTACCATGTTTAAAGGGAGAGAGCATATGCCCTTTAGCACTGGTTAGCAGAGATAAAGTGCGCAGAGTCTAAAAGACAGCAAAAACAGTGTCCAAAAAGTGGAGGGAGGCAGGCAAAAATGTAGGGGTGACCACCCTAAGGCTGTCAGGTCTAACATGTGTCCCCCCCAGCTGAAAGTGGGGAGAGCTACCCGACCTCCTGGGAGCTCTCATCGCTAAGGCGGAAGTATCTGGAGAGACCCTCAGCATTGGCGTGGTCAACCCCTGGTCGATGCTCCACCGTAAAGTCCATCCCCTGTAGGGAAATGGACCACCTCAAGAGTTTAGGATTTTCACCCCTCATCTGCATGAGCCATCTGAGGGGCCTGTGGTCTCTCTGAACCCGGAAGTGAGTCCCAAACAGGTATGGCCTCAGCTTCTTCAGTGCCCAGACCACAGCAAAAGCTTCTCTCTCAATAGCACTCCACCTCTGTTCCTGTGGTAATAGCCTTCTGCTAATAAAGACTACTGGTTGGTCTAGGCCCTCCTCATTTAGCTGTGCTAGGACCGCCCCTATGCCATGCTCTGAAGCGTCTGTCTGCTCGATAAATTCCTGGGAGTAGTCAGGGGCCTTGAGCACGGGGCTGTGCACATGGCTTCCTTCAGAGAGTCAAAGGCTTTCTGACAAGCCTCTGTCCAATTCACCAACCTAGGTTGTTTCTTGGAAGTGAGTTCTGTCAAGGGTGACACAATGGTACCATAGCCCTTGACAAATCTGCGGTAGTATCCTGTGAGGCCTAAAAAGGCCCTCACCTCAGTCTGTGTTCTAGGTGGTTGCCAGGCCTTGATAGTTTCAATCTTGGCCTGGAGTGGCTGCACCTTGCCACCACCCACTAGGTTTCCCAAGAACACCACGGAACCCTGCCCAATCTGGCACCTACTAGCCTTGATGGTCAGGCCTGCCTGTTGCAGGGCCTGAAGCACCTCTTTGAGGTGGAGCAGGTGTTCCTCCCAGCTGGAACGGTAGACAGCTATGTCGTCCAGGTAGGCTGCACAGAAGGCATCCTTGCCAGCTATGACCCCGTTAACCAACCGTTGGAAGGTAGCGGGGGCATTTTTCAACCCAAATGGCATCACCCGGAACTGGTAATGGCCATCAGGTGTGGAAAATGCGGATCTATCTATAGCCCCCTCAGTCAGGGCGATCTGCCAGTACCCTGAAGTAAGATCAAACATACTCAGGAACTTGGCAGCACCCAGTCTGTCAACGAGCTCATCAGCTCGGGGGATGGGGTGAGCATCAGTCCGTGTGACTGAGTTGAGACCCCGGTAGTCCACACAGAACCGGAGTTCTGGCTTCGCACCTGGGGCAGTAGCCTTAGGGACCAACACCACAGGGCTGGCCCAGGGACTACTGGATTTCTCGATAACCCTTAAAGCTAACATCTTGGAGACCTCCTCCTTGATGCTGGACTTCACCTTATCCGATAACCTGTAAATTTTGTTCTTCACAGGGGGACTGTCACCTGTGTCAATGTCATGAACACAGAGGTGGGTCAGTCCAGGAGTAAGGTAGAACAGTGGGGAGAACTGCTCCAACAGCTCATAGCAGTCTCCTCTCTGGTTTAGAGTCAGGGAGTCAGAGAGAATGACACCTTTCACTGACCCATCACCTTCTTGGGCAGAGAGGAGGTCGGGGAGAGGTTCAGTCTTCCATTCCTCCATCTGTGACCAGAAGCATGTTGATTTCAGACCTCTCAAAATGAGGCTCCAGTCGGTTGACATAGAGTACCCTTAGGGGGTTCCAAGGGGTTTCCCCTCCTTTACTTCAAATGGTCCAGACCAGCGGTCCTGGAGAGCTCTAGGCTCTACTGGCTCCATTACCCACACTTTGTCTCCAGGTTGAAACTCTACCAGGGTGGCCTTCTGGTCATACCAGCGTTTCATTACCTCTTTACTGGCCTCAAGGTTACTTCTGGCCTCTTTCCAGAAGCGGGCCATCTGGTTGCGGAGGGCCAACATGTAGCTGACCACATCCTGAGGGGGTGCCTTTGGAGCTTTCTCCAACCCCTCCTTGACAATGCGTAAGGGTCTCCTGACAGGGTACCCATAGAGAAGCTCAAAGGGACTGAACCCTACCCCCTTCTGGAGTACCTCTCTGTAAGTAAAGAGAAGGCATGGTAAGAGGACGTCCCACTTACGCCTCAGGGCCTCAGGGAGGCCACCAATCATGCCTTTCAATGACTTGTTGAATCTCTCCACAAGACCATTAGATTGGGGGTGATAGGGTGTGGTGAACTTGTAGGTTACACCACACGCATCCCACATAGCCTTCATGTATTCAGACATGAGGTTAGTGCCTCTGTCAGACACTATCTCCTTTGGGAATCACACACAGGTAAATATCCCCATCAGAGTTATGGTCACTACCGGTGCAGTTACGGTCCTCAGAGGGATTGCCTCTGGGTAATGGGTGGCATGGTCCACCAAAACCAGGATGAACCTGTTGCCTAGGGCAGTTTTGGGGTCCAATGGACCAACAATGTCGATGCCCACCCTTTCAAAGGGGGTGCCAATGACAGGAAGTGGAATCAGGGGGTCTTAACCCTTTTTCTTGTTTTACCACTGGCCTGGTAAGTAGGACAAGATCTACAGAACGTATCTGAGTTTGTCCTTATTCTGGGCCAATAAAAGTGGGTGACAAGCCTGGCAAAGGCCTTGTCTTGCCCCAAATGTCCTGCCAGGGGAATGTCGTGAGCCAGACCCAGTAGGAAGGTTTGGTAACACTGGGGGACCACCAGCATACGCGCTGCCCCAATGGCCGGAACCTTATGCTCACTGTAGAGGAGATCATTCTCCCAATATATGTGGTGATCTCCAGAGGCTTCACCTGCTGCCTGGGTTGAGGCTTGCTTCCTCAGACCCTCTAGAGTGGGACATTCATTCTGCGCCTTGCAGAATTCCTCCATGGTGGGTCCACCCTCAACTTGCCAGCGAGCAAGCTCAGGTAGATCACCTAGGGTGGCAATGTCTTCCCCAGTTGGTTTGGGAGCCTCCTCCTCAGGAGCCCCGTCAACCACTGCGGGAACTTCTGGGACCGGTTTCCCTTGCCCCTTGCCCCTCTTCTTGGCAGTTCTCTGGGCCATTGTTCCAGGCTCCAGACGCCCTTGACTTCCCTCTCGGTCAGGCATGGACCGTGTGGTCATGCAGACCCACTCAGGTAACCCTAACATCTCCAGGTGAGATCTGAGCTCCACTTCTTTCCAAGCTCTGAGCTCTACTTCTTTCCAAGATCATTGCCTAACAGACAATCTACAGGCATGGCAGGACTCACAGCTACTTTCAGAGTACCAGAGACCCCCCCACTCAAAGGGAACCAGAGCCACTGGTAGGTGACTCTCATGATTGTCAGTGACTATGACCTGGTGGAATGTATTAGGGACTATCTGCTCTGTTGACACCAGCTGACTCTTGATAGTAGTCATACTGGCTCCTGTGTCACACAGAACCTCCACCTTTTTCCCATCAATGGTAACCCACTGCCTGTACTTGGAAGTATTTTGGGGCATGTGGGCTTTGGGCACCATTTCTCCTTCTTCCAGGGACACTAGGGAAATCTCTACCTGCTCCCCAAAGCTATCTGGGTCCATCTCCCCCCGAGCGCTACACTAGTCAACCCAGGTGTCTGTCCAGTAGTGGACGGTGCCCTCTTGGAGCACTGGGGGTCGCCTTTATAGTGACCATATTGGTAGCACTCTAAGCATTTGGGGTTGGATCTCCCTGATTTATCATAAGTCCCTGGCTTTTTCCCAAATCTGGAAAAGGAATGGTTGCCACCCCCTCCCTGGGAATTCTTTTGGGGGCCTTTGGAGAGTTCCTTATCTGTAAGTTTATCTCCCCCCTCTTTCTTCTGTTGGGAACCCTGACCACCTTTGTCGGTGTCCCCCCCAGGTACCTTTTTGGACACTCTGGTGCTAACCCAGAGGTCCGCTTCCTCAGCAAGCTTCCTGGGATCAGTCAGCTTACTATCTACCAAGTGCTGGCGCAACTCTGTATAAGTAGTAGTGAGCATATGCTCTCTCAGAATCAAGCCATATAACCCTTTATAATTATCTACTTTGTTGCCCCGCACCCATCCATTCAGTGCCTTACTGGAAAAGTCAAAGAAATCTACCCATGTTTGTGTGGTTTGTTTGGTGCTGTCCCTGAACCTCTGACGGTATCCATCAGGGGTCAGCCCAAACTTGGCAAGTAAAGTGGCTTTCTGAAGTGGGTATGTGTTTTGATCAGGTTGATCCAATGTGAGAAGTGTGTCCCTCCCCAATGGCGGCACATAACCCCACATAGCTACCCCCCATTGCCCTTCAGGAACCTCATGAGCCCTTAGTGCAACTTCATAAGCAGCTAACCATTTATCTATGTCATCTCCCACCTTAAAACTGGGCACCACATTTTTGGGTATACAAACCTTCTTTTCTCCAGCAGGTCCTGTCTGTATGCTGCCACCATTATTGCTGGATTCAGATTGTCTCGCCTTGATCTCCAGTTCCTTGAGACTCAGTTCATGAGCCAACAATAGTTTCTTTTCAGCCAAAGCTCTTTCAGCTTCCACCTGTTTGGCTGCTCTTTCAGCCTCAGCTTGTTTGGCTTCTCTCTCAGTCTCAGCTTGTTTGGCTTCTCTCTCTGCCCTCTTGTCTTCCTGTTGGGCCTCAATTTTCAGTTTTGCCATTTGCAATTGGAACTCCCTTTCTTCTCTCCTTTCCTCTGCGATCAGGCTTTGCACAGAGACACTGCTCCCTGGTCTGGAAGGGGGCACAATTGCAGTGGTAACATCATCCACTGATAGCAACAAATCCTCTGAGGGGTCATTTTCTGGCTCCTCTTCCTCATCATCCTCCTCTAAATGGGCTTCTGCCCAGGCCCTTAGCGCCACTTGAAAGTCCTCCTTTTTGGAGGCCCCTTGGGTGGGTACTCTCATCACCCTGCAGAACCCTCTTAGCTGTTTGACCGTATATGTATCCAACAGGGCTAGGTCAAAGTCTCCTACTTGAGACCCCGTTAGAGACATGTTGAGTGAGGAATTAGTTTTGGAAAATTGTCAGGAAAAACAAATTTGCAAAACAAGAGATAAAAATCAAGTTGACCTTCAACTGTAGGTAGGTAGTGAAATACTTAGCTACTGTATGTCACTGCACAAATACAAGTCCTATCCCACCGCTGCCACCAATGTTAGAAATTGGGTTTTTGGTTGGCAGTCAGGTTACCCTCTGTCCAAGCAAGAACCCTCACTCTAGTCAGGGTAAGTCACACGCAATCCAAAACTATCCTGTGCCCACCCTCTGGTAACTTGGCACGAGCAGTCAGGCTTAACTTAGAAGGCAATGTGTAAAGTATTTGTGCAATAAATCATACAATAACACCACATAGCACGACACAAATACACCACACAGTGTTTAGAAAAATATATAGGGGGTCATTACAACCCTGGCGGAAGTCGGAGAACCGGCGGTAAGACCGCCAACAGGCTGGCGGTCTGAATTTGTGGAATTATGACCATGGCGGTGTCATCCACCGGTTCTCCATTCCGCCCGCCAGGGCGGAGACGACCGCTGGGCTGGAGACCTGGGTCTCCAGCCCGGAGGCCGTCACTAGACCGCCGGCGCTATTCGGACCTGGCTTACCGCCGTAGATTTCCAGCGGTTTGAACCGCCATGAAATCCATGGCGGTAAGCACTATTAGTGCCAGGGAATTCCTTCCCTGGCACTGATAGGGGTCTCCCCCACCCCCACACCCACCGACTCCCTCCCCTACCCCCACCACCCCTGCCACCCCCCAAAGGTGGCAGGGCCCCCCTCCCCAACCCCGACCCCCAACATCACATCACCCATACCCACACAACACGCACGCAGGCACCACCTACACACTTACACGTACACACGCCGACATACATGCCTACATCCACACACACAGTCAGACACGCACACCCACATTCACACATACACGCACACATCCATACAGACATACCCACAGACATACACGCACTCATTCCCACACACACAACACCCCCGCAAGCATACACGTACTCACACACCCCCTCTACATACACACATGCACACCCCCATGCACCCACACAACACACAACAAACCCCCACCCTCCTCCCCGCACAGACGATCGACTTACCTGGTCCGACGATCCTCCGGGAGGGGACGGGAGCCATGGGGGCAGCTCCGCCGACACCACACCGCCAACAGAACACCGCCACGGCGAATCACAGGACGTGATTCTCTGGGCGGTGTTCTGTTGGCATGGCGGTGGAGGTGGAGCAACCTCCACTTCCCCGCCTTCCGCCAGTATGGCTGTTGGCAGCTCTCCATCCGTAAAAGGACGGAGAGCTGCCAATGGTCATAATAGGCTGAGCGGCAAACCGCCACCACTGGCGGTCTTCCGCACGGCGGTCCCTCAGCGGTCTTTCAAAAAGACCGCTGAGGTCAAAATGACCCCCATAATATTTATCTGGATAATTGCAGGTCAAAACGAATAAAGATGCAATGTGAAATTGTACAGTTATCACTGAAAAGTGATATAAACTGTCTTAAGTCTTTAAAAAGCAAACAAAGTCTCTTTCAAGCACAAAGTACCTGGTTTAAAGTGGAAAATCTCCACAAAGGGCCGCAGAAGAAGAGATACGTGGAAAAATGGTGTGTGCGTCGATTCCTCCCTTGCACACACGGACTTGCGTCGTTATTTTTCATGCGGGGAAGTCGGGCGTCGTTTTCCGGCGCACGGACCGTCTCTTTCTGTGGGTCGCAGGATTACCAGATGTCCCGGGGTCTGTGCGTGGATTCTCCTGCTTGTTTTCCGGCTATGCGTCGTTGCGCAGGGCTGTGCATCGAAGTTTCACTCTCACGGCAGACGTCGCGTCGATTTCCCCTCTGGAAGTTGGGCGGCGTTGTCCTTGTGAGGCCGTGCGTCGAAGTTCCGGTCGTCCCGAAGGCGTTGCGTCGGTAAGCGTCCGTGTGCAGCGTTTTTCTCGCCACGGAGCAAGCTGTGCGTCGAACTTTTCGGTGCACGAAGAGTCCAAATGAAAAAGAGAAGTCTTTTTGGTCCTGAGACTTCAGGGAACAGGAGGCAAGCTCTATCCAAGCCCCTGGAGAGCACTTGTACAGCCAGACAAGAGTTCAGCAAGGCAGCAGGGCAACAGCAAGGCAGCAGTCCTTTGGAAAAAGCAGTCAGGTGAGTCCTTTAGGCAGCCAGGCAGTTCTTCTTGGCAGGATGCAGGCTCTAGTTCAGGTTTCTTCTCCAGCAAGTGTCTGATCAGGTAGGGCAGAGGCCCTGTTTTATACCCAAATGTGCCTTTGAATTGGGGGAGACTTCAAAGAGTGGCTAAGAAATGCATCAGGTCCCCTTTCAGTTCAATCCTGTCTGCCAGGGTCCCGGTAGGGGGTGTGGCAGTCCTTTGTGTGAGAGCAGGCCCTCCACCCTCCCAGCCCAGGAAGACCCATTCAAAATGCAGATGTATGCAAGTGAGGCTGAGTACCCTGTGTTTGGGGTGTGTCTGAGTGAATGCACAAGGAGCTGTCAACCAAGCCCAGCCAGACGTGGATTGTAAAGCACAGAAAGATTTAAGTGCAAAGAAAGGCTCACTTTCTAAAAGTGGAATTTCTAGAATAGTAATATTAAATCCAACTTCACTAGTCAGCAGGATTTGGTATTACCATTCTGGCCATACTAAATATGACCTTCCTACTCCTTTCAGATCAGCAGCTACCACTTAAATACTGTATGAGGGCAGCCCCAATGTTAGCCAATGAAGGGAGCAGGCCTCACAGTAGTGCAAAAACGAATTTAGGGGTTTTACCCTAACAGGACATGTAAACTACACAGGTACATGTCCTGCCTTTCACCCACACAGCACCCTTCTCTAGGGGTTACCTAGGGCACACATTAGAGGTGACTTATATGTGGAGAAAGGGGAGGTTTAGGCTTGGCAGGTACTTTTAAATGCCAAGTCGAGGTGACAGTGAAACTGCACACACAGGTCTTGCAATGGTAGGCCTGAG
Source organism: Pleurodeles waltl (assembly GCF_031143425.1). NCBI lineage: Eukaryota > Metazoa > Chordata > Amphibia > Caudata > Salamandridae > Pleurodeles > Pleurodeles waltl. Next base: position 588,494,939 of record NC_090436.1, on the reverse strand, counting down.
ACAAGGCAAAGGGGCTACTTAAGTGGGTGGCACAACCAGTGCTGCAGGCCCACTAGTAGCATTTAATCTACAGGCCCTAGGCACATATAGTGCACATTACTAGGGACTTATAAGGAGATTAAATAGTCCAATCAGGTATGATCCAAGGTTACCATGTTTAAAGGGAGAGAGCATATGCACTTTAGCACTGGTTAGCAGTGATAAAGTGCGCAGAGTCTAAAAGCCAGCAAAAACAGTGTCCAAAAAGTGGAGGTGGGCAGGCAAAAAGTTAGTGGTGACCACCCTAATGCTGTCAGGTCTAACACAGGGGAATGTGCTTTACACAACCGATCATTGCATATGTACTTCGAGGTCCAACCTGGAGACCAGAGGAGCAAACCACAGACATGAGCCTTTTACAACTATCTGTAGTTTGTGACATGAAATTCACCTAAGAGCAGTAGAGAAGCAACCCATAAGAAAGTGCTTTATGCTGCAATCCACGCATTATGCACTGGGGTCCCCAAAGAAAAAACTGTGTAACAATCCATAGCAAAAAACGCTACATATTGACCTGTAGTACTTTGTCTGGAGGTCTACACTCAACTGCCATTCACTTAGCTGATCTTAGGAATGCAGAACATTGTTAGTTCAACTGGATAACCAGTAACAAAAATTGTAGGTGTAATCCAGTCCTGCTTCTTTCAGACACACTGCAAACATTTCCTTATCACCTATTACTACAGTTAATCCTAATCAAAATTCAAAAATATTTATCAATGCATCGCCTAAAAAAAAAATCATACTGTAAACAACGCCACTCTCTGGAACAGATTAACTAAATCACTTTTGTTTTAAACATGCATTTACCCACCTTAAAAACGGTCAAAATGTACACTAGTCAAAGGCTGGAGTAAGTCCCTTTCTAGGATGAGAAGAGGAGCAAGGTAAGGAATTTCTTCACACAGAAAAATGCTTTCTCTGTGGAGAAGAAAATGTTTCCAGTTAAGAATTGTCTTCTGCAGAGTCATGTGACATTTGCAGGAATATGTCCGAAAGGTGCATTGGTGCAGCTTGCCAAATGGCCCATCGTACATTTTGTGAAATTGACAAAAATCATGATTCTACATATCTTGGAGTTCATATGAAGTTACAAATGTAAGATGGCTTTTGTGACTCAATCTAAGTGTTTATGCAGTGTTTATGTTGATATTAATTTTGAGAACCATACATTATTTCTATCCTGAGTATGTTGAGTGGAACATCTTAAACGAGTCCATGCAGTAGTTTGCACCTGTGCTTTTGCTGCAGGTAAAACTTGTGACAAATTGCAGGTAAAAACTGTGTGCATTTGTAATTTCAGTTTGCACACTCCAGAACGGACCACTTATTTGCCGATTTTGCATAATTACTCCTTATGGGGCGAAAATCAGACTTGGGTAAAAATTGTGCACCCACGAGCACTGCAACCCAAACTAGCACACATTACCAGTTTTGGTATTTGGACAGTATGAACCTACAAACCATTAAGGTCAGAGTTTATGCTTGTGAGAGAAGCTTGAGAAATCATTTCACTCTATGAAACCAAACAGTTTTGATTTAGGGAAGCGATCATTCCATTGTTGTTGGTGCAACCACAGATGGAACACTAACGGGAGAAAACACATAGACATTAGTATACAGAAAGCTTATTTGAGGGACAAGGTTGTGCTGAGTAAATGTCTCACATTTGATGCAAAGTACATTTCCAGGGTTTCAATCCAATTGTCTAACTGTTTACTTGTCACCAAATGACAATGTTTTCCACACTTCCTGGGGCACAGCTTTTTGAACTATTACATTAAAAATAATACATTAATTAACAATATTACTCTTGTCGCGCACAGCACAAATCAAACCAATGTTATAATAGATTCTACCCCAACCCCAACATGTACATTCAATGAGTTAAACCAACAGTGACCGCCAAGTCACTCAGCCCTCGAAATTATTTTACTGGTCTACCACCAGTGCAGTGCAAAACAATCATTTGAGACGCATCTGAGCTACATAAATATCACCAAAATATGCAGTCCCATATTCACCAGTGCTAATATTTATCATACGGTGCACATTTTGAGATGCGTATCATGCACAGAAGATGGCTGCTCCGTAAACTTAACCTGTGCACAGGTCTTTGCAAAACTCCTTTACCAGATTTTCAGCACAACCTTTGGAGCATTTACAATGCTCTTCCGTTATGATTTGAGAAGTGCTTCTGTATACCATTCCTAACAAACACATAGCCTCTGCTCTATACATTTCAAAGTGAGATAAAAGATACTCCGTTCCCTAATCAAAGACACACTCCTGTTCAATTCCCACAGACTGAGAGACATTGAAGTGTGCAACTTTGCTCTAAAAATCTACATTAGCTTGAGTCTCCAGCGTTTAGCGATTTCGCAAATCGTAATTTCCCACTAAATCAGTTACGGAGAGGGATGCTCATGATTTTTGTCACACGAACAGCAAAGAAGAATAAAACTATTCCATGGAAACACATAGAAAAAAAACATACATTCTCATGCACTCACCCTTTTGTCCTTAGTTTTGCATTAAATAAATGCTTATTGGCTGTAGACTAAGGGGGTCATTCTGAACCTGGCGGTAAAATCCGCCAGGGCCAACAACCACGGGAGCACCGCCAACAGGCTGGCGGTGCTCCCTTGGGCATTCTGACCGCAGCGGTAAAGCCGCGGTCAGAAACGGATAACCGGCGGTGTACCGCCGGTTCTCCGCTGCCGTGGGGAATCCTCCAAGGCGGCGCAGCTTGCTGCGCCGCCATGGGGATTCCGAGCCCCATACCGCCATCCTGTTCCCGGCGGTTTTGGCCGCCAGGAAGAGAATGGCGGTATGGGGTGTCGTGGGGCCCCTGGGGGCCCCTGCAGTGCCCATGCCAATGGCATGGGCACTGCAGGGGCCCCCATAACAGGGCCCCACAAAGATTTTCAGTGTCTGCCATGCAGACACTGAAAATCGCGACGGGTGCAACTGCACCCGTCGCACCCCTTCTACTCCGCCGGCTCCATTCGGAGCCGGCATCCTCATGGAAGGGTGTTTCCCGCTGGGCTGGCGGGCGGCCTTCTGGCGGTCGCCCGCCAGCCCAGCGGGAAACCCAGAATACCCACGGCGGTTGTTTGACCACGCATCGGTATTCTGGCGGGCCCCGCCTGGCCGGCGGCGAGGGTCGGAATGAGGCACTAAGACTGTAACGTATGGCCATAAGACACCTGTGTCTTCTGAGAGCTTCAGCAAAGTCTGGACTGGGAAGCAGTTTTGCTGCATTTGATGGTGAGAGTTGTCACGGGGGTGGATTATCAATGTTGCTGTGTCTGTTCAGCTCCCTCTTTTCTTTCATGGGGCAAATGGGACAGCTCTGCACTCCAAGCAGTTCAGTGGGTGTCAAGGGACCGTTCTTATTCTTGCCCCCTACTCAACAGCACCTGTGTGCACCTCCCGGTGCCAGACTGATGCATCGAACTATGGAATTCAATATCTCTCATACGCTCACCCTAACACACATAATGGGTGCAACACAGACCACAGCAATTAGAAGACTTTTGGAAAATCATTGTATCCCTACTAACAGTACAACTACAAATGCACGTGGCGCATTCCATCCGTTGTGGCCAACTAACATATCAGGAGTTTCCTTAAAGAAGTGAATTATGACAAAGGCAAAATAATATCAGCAAAAATAAAACTGCATGTCTCCGACCTTCTGGAACGTTAAAAATGGGGTCTTTGGTTGGCAGTCAGGTTACCCCCTGTCCAAGTAAAGACCCTGACTCTAGTCCAAATTATCCTGTGCCCACCCTTTTGTAGCTTGGCACTGAGCAGTCGGGCTTAACTTAGAAGGCAATGTGAAAAGTATTTGTGCAATAAATCATGCCATATAGCACCACAAAAATACACCACACAGTGTTTAGAAAAATATATAATATTTATCTGGTTAAATGGAGGTCAAAATGATTAAAATGCAATAAGTATATGTTGAGATATCACTGAAAAGTGATATAAAGTGTATTAAGTTTTTTAGAAGCAAACAAAGTCTCTTTCAAGCACAAAGTACCCGGTTCAAGTGAAAAATCTCCGCAAAGAACCACAGAGGAGGGGAAGCATGGAAACAAAGGGGTGTGTGTTTATTTCGTCATTTAATTTTCATGCAGGGACAGCTGTGCGTAGATTTCCAGCGCTCGGTCATGGATCCTCTTCGGGTTGAGGGGTTTTCAGATGCCCCGGGGACGGTGCGTGGATTTCCTGCGCTGGCAGGATGAAGTCACAGGAGCTGTGTTGATCTGGTGGGTGTTGTGTTGAATTTTCTGCTGCACGGCAGGCGCTGGGTCGATTCCTTGCTGGAAGTCGTGTTTCGTCGTTCCGGCTCAGCGATACTTTGATCCAGTGGGCCGTGCATTGAATTTACGGTTGCAACACTGGCTCTGCATCGATCTTCTTGTTGCGAATTCGGGCTGCGTCGTTCCGGTTTGCCGTGCGGGGAAATTTCACTGCGGTCCAGGCTCTGCGTCGTTTCCGGATGCTGTGCATCAAATTTCCCCACACAAGGAGTCCTTATTGAAGAGATGAAGACTTTTTGGTCCTGAGACTTCAGGTAACAGGAGACAAGCTCTATCCAAGCCCTTGGAGAGCACTTCTTCACCTCAGTCAGAGAGCAGCAAGGCAGCAGGGCAACAGCAAGGCAGCAGTCCTTCACAGAAAGCAGTCAGGTGAGTCCTTTGGGCAGCCAGGCAGTTCTTCTTGGAAGGATGCAGGTTCTAGTTATACGTTTCTTCTCCAGGAAGTGTGTGAGTTGGTAGGAGCAGAGGCCCTGTTTATATACCCAAATGTGACTTTGAAGTGGGGGAGACGTCAAAGAGTGGCTTAGAAGTGCATCAGATCCTCTTTCAGTTCAATCCTGTCTGCCAGGGTCCCAGTAGGGGGTGTGGCAGTCATTTGTGTGAGAGCAGGCCCTCTTCCCTCCCAGCCCAGGAAGACCCATTCAAAATGTAGATGTATGCAAGTGAGGCTGAGTATCCTGTGTTTGGGGTGTGTCTGAGTGAATGCACAAGGAGCTGTCAACTAATCCCAGGAAAACGTGGATTGTAAGGCACAGAAAGATTAAAGTGCAGAGAAATGCTCACTTTCTAAAAGTGGCATTTCTAAAATAGTAATACTAACTCGAACGTCACCAGTCACCAGGATTTTACATCACCATTCTGGGCATACTAAATATGACCTTGCTACCCCTTTCAGATCAGCAGCTACCACTCAAACAATGTAAGAGGGCAGCCCCAATGTTAGCCTATAAAGGGGGCAGGCCTCAAAGCAGCGTAAAAACTAATTTAGGAGTTCTACACTACCAGGACATGTAAACTACACAGGTACATGTCCTGCCTTTTGCCTACACAGCACCCTGCCCTATGTGTTACCTAGGGCATACCTTAGGAGTGTCTTATATGTAGTAAAATGGGCGTTTTTGGCTTGGCAAGTACTTTTAAATGCCATGTCGAATTGGTAGTGAAACTGTACACACAGGCCTTGCAATAGCAGGCCTGAGACAAGGTGAAGGGGCTACTTAAGTGGGTGGCACAATCAGTGCTGCAGGCCCACTAGTAGCATTTAATCTATAGGCCCTGGGCACACATAGTGCACTCTACTAGGGACTTATAAATAAATTAAATAGTCCAATTGGGTAAGATCCAAAGTTACCATGTTTAAAGGGAGAGAGCATATGCAGTTTAGCACTGGTTAGCAGTGGTACAACCACAGTCTGAAAACCAGCAAAAACAGTGTCTAAAAAGTGGAGGGAGGCAGGCAAAACGTTAGGGGTGACCACCCTAAGGCTGTCAGGTCTAACATGGAAGTAATCCTATTAGTGCACTTTCAGTTCTCCAGATTGAAGTAAAAATTGAATTTTCTTTTTACTTATTGGCTCTAAGTATTGAAAATGGTGCTATCTGCAGGGCACCCCCAAACGTTGCGTCTTCCTCCTACCATTTTGTCTGAATTCATTTTTGCTGGTATTAGGACTCTGTGCACATTGCCTCTGCAAACAGGTGCTAAAGTGCTTGCACTTTCTCCATAAAACATGGTTATATTGGCTTATCAACAGCTGGCATAGTTAACTTATTTATAAGTCCGAAGTAAAGTGGTACTACATGTTCCCACAACCTGCAAATTAAATGCTACTAATGGGCCTGCAGCACTGATTGTACCACCCACTTAAGTAGCCCTGCAAACATGTCTCAGACTTGCCATTGCAAAGCCTGTATGTGCAGTTTTAAGCTACCATTTTGGCCTGGCAAAATAAACCTTTTGCCATACCCAAACCTTCATTTTTAAAACATATGTCACCCCAAAGGTAGGCCCTGGAAAACCCCAATTGCAGGGTGCAGTATATTTAAAAAGTTGGAGCTGTACTTTTGAGTTTTGCATATCCTGGTAGTAAAAAAACTCTTAAATTTGTTTTTCATTCTCGTAGGCCAACAGTGGCGTTGCCTTATTACATTTCATAAGTTGAGTTTTTAAAGAGGAAGAGATGACTGGGTTCATATTTTGTGTCAAGGAAATCCTCATTTTAAAATCCTAACCTTTGGTGAAGTTGGGTGTTAAATTACAATTCTGAAAATGGCACTTTTAGGAAGTTGGTATTTTCTTACCTTATCGATTTGGTGCCTGGCTAGGTGTAGTTGACAGTCAGGCTTTGTGTATTTCTACTAGACAACCACACACAATGGGAGCTTAGACATGGATGGATTGGCCATCACTGGCAGGATGGAAAGGAGGAGTTGGGCACAGCTCCACTTACACTTGAATAGGCTGTGTCTTGTCTCCACACAAAAGCTTGCATACCCCCTGTAGTTTGACAGGTGAGAATGCCAGGAGGGCAGGAAACCGTGCAATTCAAAGGCACACCTCTTGAAGCTTCTGCCAGCTTCATAGGCTCAAATGGGTATAAGTACTGGACCGAAGAAACCAACTTTTCAGGACACTTCCAGACCAGTGGACTCTTTGTCAATTAACATGGACTGTTGTGCTGCTGAAAGCTGGACTGCTGCTCTGAAGGAATGCTGCACTGCTGTGCTGAACTGCTGTCTGCTGCCATTTTACCTAATTGAGAAGAACTGTTCCTGCATCTCTTGAACCCAGAACCCAGAGTGACTGCAAGGGCTGGTTGGCTTGATTTTTGATCTGAAGCCTCAGGGACACTTCAGGTTTACAACAACCTTGCACCAGCACCCAGACTCTGCCATCTCTGAGCCTAGCCTGCCCAGTGGTACCACCCTAGTCATATATCCTTGGAAGTAGGCTTAATGTGCTCTGCCAGCATTTGTCAATCCAGTGAAACTGACACATCTCGCCTTCTATGAGTTGCAAACCCAAGCAGAACTGCCTCATCTCCACTGCTCCATGAATTGGACCTGTCACAAACACATGCATTGCCTTCGCAGCCCCATCGGAATTGCTGCTGCACAATGCACGCATGTCCTCACATCCCTCACTGACTGTAGCCTTGATGATGACAGCAGACTCCACTTTACAGCCTCGCAGCTCACCAAAACTGATGCATCACCCTCACTGCATGCCGCATCCTCAACAGCGAATTTCGCATCATACGTTCCGTTGATGGAATCTTCTACGACAACACAGGCCCTCACATTGCAGCCTTCCCACATTTCATAACCAACACATTGCTTCGGCTGCCTGATGTGGATCTTCTCAACGCCCCGCATAAGCTCCCCAAATCACAATTTAAGACAGTTGATTCAGGGAGCCCTTTTGGCTCCACACCCTGACAATGTCAAATAGAACTTTTGACTTTGCTCCAGTCAGCCACGACCAGAATATCCACAGTTGATACTTGAAGGTATTGTCACTGAAATCTTTAAAATTACATATCTCTGGTTCGACTGATTGGATGTTTAATGTTTTGGTCTTTTTTCATCTATTAAAGATAGTTTCATTTTTGTAACTTGTTTTGGGATCCTTTTATGTATTAATTTTTCACTTCACTACTGTTTGAAATATTGCATGAATACTTTACACATTGCCTCTATGTTGTGCCTGACTGCTCTGTTCTAAGGTACCAGAGGGTTGAGCACAGGTTAATTTAGGGTTGGCCTGTGTCTCACCCTGACACGGCTTGTGACTGCTGCTTGACCTGGGCTCACTTCCCAATCAACCAACAACCACATTTCTTACAGTCTGTAGCTGTCATGACTGGTCTGCTCCTTGTATGTGACTCTCCGGCACAAACCTCACCCTCTCCATGCTCAGAGGAGCAGAGCAGGGTCCGTGCTATGTAACAGGTGCATTTTCCCTTTTTTGCATCTCAGTGCACCTGTACCAGCTGTAAAAAGAATAATGTGCCATATCATAATTAATGTGCTGCCCCGAGGGCAGCTGAAAACCGATGCCTTACTGGGGCAGTGTATTGGTGAAAGTCATAGAAAGGCTGCTTGAGGCAGCTGATTTGGTTTTTACTGTGTGGGCGTCACCTGCCTGCATTTCAAAGGAAGCTCCAGAGATCCCTCATGTTAGACCTGGCAGCCTTAGAGTGGTCTTTCCCCAAACCTTTTGCCTACCTCCCCCACTTTTCTGACCTAACTTTTGCTGGCTTTAGTATAGCTAACGAGTGCTAAAGTGCTTGTGTTCTCTTCCCTAAACATGGTAATTTTATCCCCAGTTGTAAATTAAATGTTACTTGTGGGCCTGGAGCATTGTGCTCAGCCCTGCCATTGTAGAGTCTGTATGTGCAGATTACACTGCCATGTTGACCTGGCAAAATAACCCAGTTGCAAGCAGAGACCTTCAATTTCTATACATATGTCAGCCTTAAGGATGCCACTGGGCAACCCAGAGGGCAGGGTGCAATTTATTTAAAAGGCAGGACATGTAATTTTAAGTTTCACATGTCCCGGTAGTAAGAAAATTCCAAAGTCATTTTTTACTACAGCAAGACCCATCTTTCCCTCAGGATTACATTGGGATGCCTAATTTCATCTTCAAAGTGTAACTCACAATCTTGAAAAGATAGGTTTTTTAGATTTGGTGTCTGTGGAATCCCAATTTAAAGTCACAACTTGTGGTGAAGTCTGATTTTAAATTGAAATTCTGAAAATGCCACATTTAGAAAGTTGGCATTTTCAAACTTTAGCCATTTGGTGCCTGCTGTCTGTCTCGGCTCACTTGTCTGGGGTGGGTGACAGCTGGGCTTTATGTATTTCCCCTAGACAGCCACACACAATGGGAACTTTAGTGTGACTTGATGGGCCATCCATAGCATGGTGGGCCACCCTGGGAAGGATGGGATGGAGGTACTGGACACAGCCTCACACTTACAGCTGATTAGGCTGTGTCTTGGCCTCACACAAAAGACTGCACAACTCCCTGTAGTGAGTCTGGTGCCAGGGTAGAAAAGCTAGGACCCCTGTGCTCTTCAAAGGCCTGTCTTTGAAGTCCTCCCATTTCAAAGGATGCACTTGGTATAAGTACTGAACCTCTGACACCACCAAGACAGTACACTTCTGGACCTATGGATACTCTGCTAGAAAGAAGGACTACTGTGCTGCTGCAAGAACTGCCACTCTGATGGACTGCTACTCTGCTGGGCTCCTGTTTTGCTGTGTTAACCAACTTCCTGCTGGAATCTTGCCTGGGAATGGTAAGGAATGGACCTGCATCTCTCCAACCCAGAACCCAGAGTGACTCCAAGGGCCAGCTGATTGAAGTCTCAGGGACATAAAAGATTTCCAACCAACCTACATGTATTCTTGGACTCTGCCAAATGTGAGTTTGCACTGATATGTGGTGCCCCCTAGTCCTGGACACTTGGAAGTGGTCCTAAGGTGTTTGCTACAGTTGAAATGACACATCATTGCCACTGTGAAGATTGGAACTGGTGCATTACCATCTCAAACTCAGCACATCACCTTTGAAACTGCCGCATCTCGGACCCAACGCATCACTGATGTTGCACGGAGAACACTGAGGCATCTTTGCAACTGTGTGAGAAGCATTGATGCATCGCCGCCACTGCAGGAATCAACACCGATACATCAATTCAGCCTACTTTTCCATGTTGATGCAACCTGGATTCATGTACTTTTGTTCAGCAGGCCCAGCAGGGTCTTTGCAGCCAGCCTAGGGTCCATCACAGTCGGCCTTAACTTTTGAATTTGTCCCTGTCTGGGTCGACCAGATACTCCTGTTTAGCGCTTCTTGTTTCTAAGCTATTTTACAGTTTATTCCTTAAAAATTCATATCTCAAGTTCTACTTATTAGATCTTTATCGTTTTGGTTTTGTATTATTTATTAAATTAATCTCTAGCTTCCCAATAAGGTATGGTATATTTTTATGCAATGTTTTCACTGTTTTACTGTTTGAAGTTTTACACAAATACTTTACATATTGCCTCTTAAGTTAAGCCTGACTGCTCTGTGCCAAGCTACCAGAGAGTGAGAATAGGTTAATTTAGGGTATGTTTCCCACTTGCCCTGATTAGAATTGTGGTCCCTGCTCGAACAAGGTGCATATCTCTGCCAATCAGAAACCCAGGGCCAGATTTAAAAAAAGTGGTGCTGCACTCAGTGCAGCACCACTTTTTTGCACCCCTTAGCTCTCCCTAATGCCACCATGTGTGCTCCTATCTAAGAAACATTGCACCATGGTGCTACATAGAGAATTAGCATCAACATTTGTGACGCTAGTTCAGAGCTTAACACGATTAGCGTAAAATAAATTTACTCTAATCCTGCAAAGCCCATTGAGGCCCATTATGAATAATGATGTACCTCCTTTTAATGCCTGCTCTAGTCAGGCGTTAAAAGTGCTGAAAAAATTATGCAAAGAAATGTCTTTGATTTTTTTCTTCCATTTTTCTGCTTTAACTTATGGGGGAACGCCCCCTTTGCTTATATTATGCCTTGTAGAGTGATAATGTAAAACAAAGGGTTAGAAAGTGGTGCACTGCATGCATTGCGCTACATTGTAAATATGGTGCAGGGAAAAGACCACCTTAGCTTAAACAAAATGACACTAAGGCGGCGCTAAGGTGGTGCTAGGCCCTCTTACACCAGGTCCCCAGTTTCTATCACCTCTGCTGGCTGGTGCAGAGAGTGACTGCAGCTCCCTGCAGGGGGATGTCAGGGTGTCTCAGTGCACCTTCTGATGCCCTTTAGCTCACTGTATCTAATTCCATAGCAAAGCACAGACACAGAGGCAACATGTTTGTCTCCTTTTCATGAGCCATGCCCTCATACAAATGAAGGAATGCCCTCTTGATCGCACCGGATCTATCTGTAGCACAGAACTGTTCTACAAGCATCTGCAGCCCAATCAGTATGTAATGCAGCACTTGCCTGAGGGTGTATAAAACAGGCTCACATGCCCATTGTGTCAATTTCCCCAATTTTAAAGCAGTAGTTAGGTGACTGTCTTTGGGGTAGTATACATGCCTGAATATGTCTTACGGAAAATGTATGGACTTCCGATATTCACATATAGCTTCAATATGGTAGCTCAAACTTCATTTTAACAAATGATGGCCTTAGAAATGTTTTATGCTGATAGCAAGGTAGCAGACAATTCATAGAAATCTTAGATCTAATAATGTTAAGTGCATCCATCAATTCAATTAGCAACAGGGGCAGCTGCTGTTCGGGGGAAATGGCAGGGCAGAGGCACAAAACAAAAAGACAAGAAAAATAGAAATTAAAAAAAACATGCCTGACGCCTGCCACATCGCCATAGCTTCGTCCCACTTATGGCTCCACTCACTGTAGGCACGGGCTCCCAGCCTGCCCTGTGGCCAATCCTGATGCTGCTTCCATGCTGCTAGCAGCATGAGAGCAGTATCAGGATTGGTCAAAGTGCCCTGGCTTTGTGCTCTCAGGCAGACTGGGAGTACATGCCTGCTGTCTGCAACCTGGCAACACAGCATGGGTTGGAGAGAGCTCAGTGCGTATGTGGGTTTGGCTGTCCTGAGATGGCCGGTCGCCCGGCCAAACCCACATGTGCACTGAGGGGAGTGCACACCGCTGATCAGCACGTTATCTTCTCTTAACTAAAATGGGGGCTGAGTGGACACTTTCAACTCAGTACTCTATGAGTTACTATTAGGGAGCATTTGGAAGGTCTTAGGAATGAGCCACAATGGAATCATATTTTAATGAACTTGATGCATGAGTTTAATAAATCTTGAAAACAAATTTATTTTTCAGTAAGTCTTAGATTCATTATTAGATACTTCATCATAGAGACATTTTTAAGGATCATTACGACATTAAGATATTTTGTACTATCATGATTTCTTGTCAAGAATAGAATATGTTGTACTGTATCTAAGACCAGATATTTGAAAGAATATGTTTCAGACTTGCTGCTCTTAGTACTTTTCCATTGATTCCTAAAGTCTGTGAGGTATTCTAAAATGACACAGGAAAGGATACAAAAGATTTTTTTAAGCAAATCAAAAGTGATTTAGACTAAGTCATGAGCTTTACAAAAGAAATGCAGGTGTTCAAATGTAGCTTTTATCCACTGTGCTGCACTCACAGTGAGAGACCAGTGACTGCCATCATCAGAAGCTGTTCTTTATTGACTTTTTTGGCTTAAATCAGCCGTACATTTCACATAAGTCGTCTGGGGTCAAAATTCTCTTTTTACTCTATTTAATTTTTTACCGATCTATAATAATACTTTAATTGGGTAAACTAAGAAATCAGTTGGTGCATATTTTTGTTAGTAGAGAGCTGCACCTTGCCAACGCTATTTCTTTCATTTCCTGTTGTGCCTTGTCGATCTTTCTGTTGTCATGTCAAGTAAAAACTATGTTACAGAGGAAATGCCATTTTTGAAGACACAAAAGGTCTGTCTACTGCTATTTTTTTACTGCCCACTTTAGTGTGAGCATATGACCAACAGGAGCATAACGTCTACATTCTGATGCGTCTTTTAGAAAGATGGCTTAAAGTGCAGAGGCAAATTAGGGACTTTGTCCACAATCATTGTTGTATGGTCAACCGTAAATTGAAATTAGAACTGACACCATCGCCTGGGTGCCCAGATTTACCAATGCTTTGCACTAGTTTTCATCACTATACTGATACAGGCTGTCACAAGTATAGAAATGTAAATTACTTCTGGCTAAAGAACGTAAAGTAGCCCTTAAGTAACACGAAGACACCCTATGCACTACCTTGTGCTACCTTATGTGAAGAGGGCACACTATGGGGCTCATTTACAAGTCTCTTGTGCCACTGGAGCATAACTTTTTGCAACGCTCTGGTGGTGCTGTGCCCTGCTCCATATTTACAATGCCGACTTAAGCCACTTTTCGTGGCTTAATGCCGACTTGTAAATATGGGCTGTGCAACACAGTGTTCTGCAGCAAAGGGACGTGCAATGAGTGTTGCTGTGAGCGCACCCACACAACACCCATTGTTTTTGGGCACTGCACCAAATTTACAAGCAAACTTAAACATGAGGTAGCGGCAAAAACTAAGACCTCCCAAGGGGTGGCATTACAGTGGCGCAACAAGGAGAAATATTTTTATTTCTCCTAGTTCTTTCCTCTTTCTATATGTGCTGCCTTCTGCAGCACACATAGAAGTAGCAACTTTCCATTAATTATTATTTTTGTGCAGGAAGGTGTTCCTTCCTGCACATAAACAATCACTCTCGCAACACAGGCATACTTGCACCATGGTGGCTGTGATGGCAGTAGGCAGCTGATTTAGTGCCGGCACTGGGGAAAACACAGGGATGCACTGTATTCTGATAAATATGGTGCATCCCTGCATTTTGGAAATGACAAAGCTTGGTGCAGCAAAATTGCTTATGGCACTATGCTGCACCATTTAATTTTGGTTGAAGAGTTTACTAAAAAGATAGACAGAGCTTAGTGATGAAAATGTGCGCCTCTTCTATGAATGTGTATTGTTGGAGGAAAGGTTTCTTATCTCCAAACCTCTCCAACTTTGCATGTGTGCTGTACTGTACAGCACACATAAAAACTTTTTTAACTAGAAGGGCACTCCATCAGTACAAATCTATGCTGAATATCACACACACATCTTGCACTTCAGGGCTAGGGGTGTGTGGTGTAAGCCTGCCTAAAGTGCTCCAGTGCAGAGGACTTAATATGGCTCAGTTCTGCTCTCTGCTTTGTGTTGCGTAAATGTTAGTAAATCTGCCCCCAATTTTTATAATCCCTGCACCACACCTGTCTTAGAACAAGCCTACATTGATGGCAAGAGTTGTACAACCCCTCTTAAAACATTTACATAAAAGCAAGCAAAAAACTTAATTTTTCTCCTAAAAGCAATACAGCACATACCTGTAGTGTACTACACAACCAAGCCCTACACTAAAAGATGACACATGCATGCTGTATTCTGAGAAACCTTTTGTTGCTGAGATCTAGCGTTCTCTAAATGAGAACACATTGAGGCTGTATGTCTATTTTTTTTTAAGATCATCTGTTGGGCCATGTGTATTTGTCATGATTAAATCGATAAGTGGGTGCATTTATGTCTGTGGGTGTATAGGGTTTTGGGTTTAAAAAACTTTATTAAGGATCATAATGTACTCAAAAAACAAGTAGAAAGTCAATTATAAATATAACCAAACAAATATGGTGAACAAGAAAGTTGTAAATGAGAAAATTGTAGGTATTTATGGCAGCGAAGTACAATATTACATGTATGTATAGGAAAAAGATACAGGCTTTATGTAGTATAAAATAAGCCTATTTTGGGGGAATTTTATCCTTATTTAAGGAAAGGAGGGCGGAAGTGAAGGGTGAGAATAACAATATTTGAAGTATATATACCATTATGAAATGATTAGTCAAAGAATCAGTAAAAAGCATCATAAAAAGTATTGACAATAAAATATAAGCATATTAATAAGAATAAAGATAAACTATGAGAAAGATAACAAATAATTTAAAAAAATCTGAGGATTACAGGTAGCAGGATTTGAAGATCGATCAAAGGCAAAAGATGCACTAACTGTGATTAAATATAATGTGAGGGATTACCATATAAGATTTCTATTATGTAACACCAAGAGTGGAAATTGTTTATGTTATGTCTAGCCAATGATAAGAGCAAACAGCATACCACTGGGCATCTGTGGAAATATCAGATGTCTATTTCCAATTAGCAATGATTTGGTAATATGCAATAACACATAAAAGGTCAAGATGTTTTTGTTCAAATGAATGAGGTTTCATTGTTCATGAGGAGAGCCCAAAAATAGAGGTAAAATTAAGCTGGATTGAGGTATGGAAAGACAAGTGATTTGTCTCAGGATATCGTGACAAAAATGCAGATTACTGCGGCACAAGAGCAACATTTGTCTAAGATCGCTATGCAAACTGGAGGATGACCAACATAGAGTGTTGAAGTTTAGGTAGAATTTAGATATCAAAAGTGGGGTAAAGTGAAGTCTATTATAAATAAAAAATAATATCTGAGTAGGAGTAGCAGTGCTAGATGTTTTGTGCAGTTTATGATATAGTTAGTTACAAAAAGAGTTAGGCCATGGGCATCCTAAGTCATCCTCCTATAGGTGTTCTATACACGTTTTAGGTCTAGAAGGAGATGTGGCCATTAGAGATTTATAAAGAAGAAATGGTTTTGGTATAGTGGTTAAAAGCTGCAGTAATGAATGATCTGTAAAGGCAGCAGAATTATCTTCAAGTAGAATAATAAAAATATTCAATTGACTATTATTTAGAAGAGGGAATTCAAACTGAAAAGATGAAGGACAAATAAATGTATGTTGCAATTGAGGAAAGATAATTGAATTGTTATCAAGGAAAATGTCTCCAACACAAACAATGTCTCTGTTCCTCCATGTTCTTTAAAACAGAGGTCAATTATGAAGTTTAATAGGTTTATGATATTAAATGAACATTTGGAAAAAATTAGTGTGGGTTAGCAAATGTGTATAAAGAAGAAAGGGTACTATTTGAGTAAGATATTTAAACACTGGAGATGTAAGATGAGCAGGAGTAGAGAGTGAGAGGGATGTTCTTGAAAAGAGAAAAGAAAAATGAGGGATTTTTTGCTGTCAAGCAAAGCAGTTAAGAGAAGGATTGGGTTTTTAGTATCCCACGGGTAATTTGTCATAGACAGGGAGCTTTATGATATTGTTTAAAACCAGGAAAATTAATACCCCCTTCATTTATAAGAAGTTTAAGATGGGATGGGGATGGGGGACTCAAGATTCTTCTTGAGTCATAAAAAGTTTCCCTTAGGAGTTGGGGGTGTACAATAGGGTTCTGATGTGTGGAGAACAAAATCATCAGTAAAGGCTACAAAAGAGGAGGCAACTTGGGTATCCAAGAGCAAGAAATTATTACATTTTCATCTATTGGTGGGTGTTTTGAGAAAAAAAAGTCAAAGTCAGCTAGACGTGGTGCAGGATCTGAGATTAAAATGTGTTTAATCTCTTTTTTAATAAGGTTCTGAGACAGATATGTACTAACAAATATATGGTTTAATCTGGTAAGAGGGCATGAGAGAAGATGGCATATTCATGAGCTGTGGGATGAGCTAATCCCCAGGAATAAACCAAAGCTCTTAGGGATATGAAGGAAATAAAACGTTTGTGCATTTTATGTGGGATAAATTTGAGGTTGGAATGTCTATCAAGAAAAGGGCAAGAAAAGGGTGACAGACTTGATTGCAATCTCCACCTAGTAGAAATTATTCATCACCAAACTGAATTTTTTTTCTCAATATCAGTACTGAACAAAACATAATTTTGAGTTGGAGCATAGATATTAAAAACAGTAATAGGTACTTTGTAAATAGATGGTGTAGTAACTATCCATCTACCACAAGAACCTGTTTCATGGGAAAAAATAGAAATTTCAAGCTAGTTATTACAAAGATCACCATTCTTCTTTATTTTGTGCAGAGAGAAAGAACCTTACCAACCCAGGATCTTATTAATTTCTGTGCTCCTGTATCTGTATGATGGGTTTCCTGAAAAAGTACTGAATCATGTTTAAATTTTCCTAGGTGTGAAAGAGCTCTTTGGGGGTCATAATGACACTGGCGGTCGGTGTTATAGTGGCGGTAGTACCGCCAACAGGCTGGCGGTACATACCGCCATATAATTACATTGGTGGTTTGGCAAAAGCCAAACCGCCAATGTACCACAATGACCACCATGGTGGTAACGACCGCCATGCTGGAGACTAGGCCATCCGCAGTTATATGTCCCCGTGCACCACCATGGTTTCCATGGCTTTTTTACCGCCACGAAAAGCATGTTGGTAGGCACTATCAGTGCCAGGGAATTCCTTCCCTGGCACTGATATGGGTCTCCCTCACCCAACTCCCCCTCCCCAGAGTCCTCCTCCACCCTCCCACTCCCCCCCCCTTCCGACCCCCAACATACTCACACCTACACACACAGACATACACATGCATACCCACATTCACCCATGCATGCATACATACAAGCACACACGCATTCACACATCACAACATACACGCACACTCACCTTCATACATGCGCACATGCATTAAACACGCCACACACCCGCATGCACGCACACTGACACAAACACACATACCCCCCCACACACAACAACACCTCCCACCCCTGTCGGAGCAATCGACTTACCTTCTTGCAGGTGGTCCTCCGGCAGGAGACGGGACGCTCCGACGCCATGACCATAGCCAGAATTCTGCCAGCCTTCTGGTGGGATTGAGGCTACAGTCATAATATGGCAGACGGTAGGAAGCCAAAGCGACGGTCTTTTGGCAGCCGTCGCTGTGGCAGTAGGCGGCATTTACCACCTACGTCATAATGAAGGCCTTTGTCACTCTATTGAGATGATTTAAACCTCTAATTGTCCAAGTTATAACACTGAATTTGAACAATCATGCACTATAAAATATTGGACTGTACTCTAACAAGTTCGAAATAACAGGTATGAGACTGGAAAAAAAGTAGGGGTAAAAAAGGGAAGCTACACTAATGGAAAGAAAGGGAAGGGAGAAAGGGAGGGAAAGTAAAGAAAAAGAGAAAGCAAAAAGTACATACTGCAGGTTTGTCTAACAGATATTCCTTTTGGTATTAGAACATCAAGGTATGGGCGGCTGCACCACATCCCAAGGACAACACAATCAGGGCACCATGTGGTACATGAGGCCAGAAATATTATTAATGAGGTGATGACATAGGGTGTACCAAGACAAGACTTTCCAGAAAGGAGAATAGAAAAATAGAAAGTAAATTGAACAAAAATAAAACACTTCAAGTAAAGCGACCAGCAATTTCCATGGAAGCTGATGAGTTTGTTTGTAGAAATTTCCTCAGTTCTTAAAGGCTGTCAAAAGAATATGATTTTTTCTTGTAAGTGACTTTAAAAGTACACAAGTGGAGTATGTCAAAGCATTCACCTAAGGATCAGGGGCCAGATGTAGGAAAAAAGCAATTTGCGACTTGCAAATTGCGAGTCCCTGCGACTCGCAATTTGCAAGTCGCAAATTGCTATGCAGTACGGTGTCTCAGACACCGACTGCAACTCGCAATGGGGTCGCAATGACCCACCTCATGAATATTCATGAGGTGGGTCGCAAATTGCGGCCCCATTGCGAGTATAGGCACTCGCTAACATGGAGGCCTGCTGACGTCAGCAGACCTCCATGTTAGCGACCTGCTTTTAAATAAAGCAGTTTTTTTTTTTTTTAAGTGTAGCCCGTTTTCCCTAAGGGAAAACGAGCTGCACTTTAAAAAAAAACGAAACCTTTAGTTTCGGGTTTTTTCAGGGCAGGGAGTGGTCCCTTGGACCACTCCCTGCCCTGAAAAAATATTTTGGGCTCCAGTCACAAACTGGAAGGGGTCCCATGGGGACCCCTTCCAATTTGCGATTGGGTTACCATCCACTTGAAGTGGATGGTAACTGCGATGCCATTTGCGACCGCATACGCGGTCGCAAATGGTATTGCATCCCAATGCGACTCGCAAATAGGAAGGGAACACCCCTTCCTATTTGCGAGTCTGAAATGCATTTTGCGAGTCGGTAACGACTCGCAAAATGCATTTCTGCATTGGGATACGCGGTTTGCGACTCGCAAACGGCTAATTTTGCCGTTTGCGAGTCGCAAAACGTTTGCTACATCTGGCCCCAAATGCCAGCGAACAGACAGAAATTTCTTCAGCCTATCTGCCATTGATTGAGGGAAACCCTGCATTAAGAAAAGTTTGGAGCCCGACCAGAGTAGTTGTTTTTAGTTATTTTGTAGATTTTTCTATTTGTAAGACCTTGAGGAGATGAGTATACCCCAGAAATAAAATGATAACTGTTCTTGGTGTAAGTGAAAAATTAATTGTAGATGTTCACAACTAAGCCTATGGGCACTCTGAATGTTGAGCTCCATAGGGTTGGGATGGTAAAAAAAAAAGTGGCTAGAAGTTAGTGAAGAAGGATACAGGGTCCTTGCCTTCCACCTCCACTCAGAGACCATAATAATAAGATTATTAAGCTCAATGTCTCTTCTCTAAATCCTTAGCATGCTTTTGAAGAGAATACATTTATTTCTGCATAGACAATATTTTTGAGACGTTGAAGATCACTACTGCATTGTTCAAGTTCTGTAATACGTGATTACAAAGGGGACCATTTTTTATCCAGAGCGTGTATTCTGATATTTAGTTCTTCTACAAAAGAATAAAGTACTTGTTTTTCTTCCAACAAGCTCTCCATACAGATAGATGTAGTGCTTTTATGGTAGAGGGTGATTCATGCTTAATTATTTTTGAAGAGCCAACTGGTTGTAGTTTTATTGAAGGAGTAAGTTTGCAAGAGAGTGAAGGCATGACATAATTGGAAAAATGGGCATCCATGGAAGCAGAAGGGAATTTGCAATTCAGTTTAAGCTGACATGTTTTCTCCATATACATAGAGAAATGGCTAGCGGAACAAGGGGTTTGGCACGATAAAGAATATCTAAGGATCAGTAATGTATGCCACCGGAGTCTCAATCAACACATCAATTATTTAGTAAAGAGCAGGAAATCCAAAATATAAGTATGTCATAAATGAAGAAAGTTGAAAAAAGCCTTCTAAGTGCCACATCAGATGAATACATTGGTAAAATGCCATGTTGAATGAGAATCGTGGTTGTTGCAGCACCTTTGTCAATTGAGGAACAATAAAATGAAGCACCCGACATGACAAAATGGCTGCTGTGTCTGTGAGGGAAAGATGCAGCAGTAAAACATCAAGTGCTGCAACCGGGTGAGAAGATAAGGAGCATCCAAAATGCAATGGTGGTCACTGCTGCAAAATTAGAAGCACTTCCCCCATTTCTGGTGAGAGGAAAATCGGGTTGAGCGGAACACCCAATGGAAAGACCTGCTAACATTCCCTTTGGCATGCAAGCCATGCCCCCATGTATGGGTTTTTGAATGTATGATTTCCATACCTGTAGTTGCATGAATGGTTAATTGTTTGGCTGCAAGGTTACATTAATGTGACTACTTTTGCAAATGTCACCATTTGGAAAAGTAGTCACATTATATTGATATGTACTTCATTCCCACTGTGCATATTTGAATGTTAAGCCAATGATTTTCATTCCACCATTTTAGTAGATTAAAAGAGCTGAAGAAGTCTGGAAATTGCAAGCAGTGTAAGTTTATTAAGAACGATAGTAACAGGAGCCTACATCACAGCATCCCTTCTCCACAGGCTCCAGTCTCCAACTGACAATTGCAGATGGATACCATGGGAAAGGAATGTGGAAGGCAGGGGAATAAAAGTAAACATCTTTGTTATACACGTTAGCATACTTCTATGAATAATTCCACACTACATTATCTTCCCCATTGTACAAAAACTCTAAAGGAGATAAATTCAATGCATGTAAAAATCTCTATACTTAAACGGCACAGATACAGTACATGAAAGAGTTCTTGCAGAATTATCTGGAGAAATTGGTAAACAATCAGAGACAATGTCAGATTCAGTAACATGTTCCAAGACATTGTTATTGGAAGCCACTACATTGAATTAAGAAGCAGAGTTCATAACAGAACTATCTGATTCAGTGGTAACGGTTGACCCATCACATTCTGGCCTGCAACTCTCATTTACTTTTTTCTTATTTCTTTCCAACATATCCAACTTTGTGAATCTCCCCTGTTCTTATGTGAGATGATGTTGTTTGCTTGCCTCGAGGTAACGTTTATTAAAGCCTTTTTATTCCACCCACCTTTCTTTCTGATCAAAACCACCCCTGGAGAAACCTTTATTATTTGATAAGGTCCTAAAAAAATGGATTCTCCTTTGTGTACTTTGACTTGACATTTCACCAATACGCAGTCTCCCACTTCAAATAAAACATTGTTTGGCTTGATTTTCAATAACTCTTGCTTTAACCATGCTATTAATTTTGCATTGACATTGTTCCTCTTTAGGAATGATATCCTTGACCCAATCTGGACATAAAATAAAATTTGGTTCCCTTTTTCATAGTAAACAAAATGGTGAAACACCAGTCATGGAGTGTGGTGTAAGATGATACGCCCAAATCTTATTTTCAAGGAATTCAAGGATTGGAACCTTACAGGCTAAAGCTGTTTGTACCCCTTCTTTAACAAATCTATTTATTCTCTTCACCAAACCATTTCAAACAGGGGAGCAGAATGCAACTCTCAAAAGCTTGATGTTAAAACTTCATATACATTCTTGCATCTGTAGTGAAGTGAAATGTGTACCATTGTCAGTGACCAACTCCTTGAGAGGGCCTTCAACATTGAACACATTTTTCAAAAATGTTATTACTGTAGTAGTAGTGGTTGCTGGAACAAATTTGAATTAGACCCATTTAGAAACATAGTCTGCTGAAAGCAGCATACATTTTTTATCTGAAGATAATAATTCAAACGGTCCTACAAAATCTAATGCGACTTTGATCCAAACATCATCAGGAAATTGTACTGTTAGTAGAGGGGTATGCTGTGTGAGCCAATGTTTATCTGACAATAAAAATGCATTACATTTTGAAATCCAATTCGTAAACTGTGTGTCCATTGATGTCCACCCAAAATACTGTTTAAGATTTTTACAAGTGGCTCTTATGCCTAAGTGACCTTGATGAGCATTTTCCATAAATTTGGGTCTAATCAGAAAGGGAGGCACATCCAAGTCATTGGAAAATAAAATATCACCAACAATTGACAACGCATCTACAATTTGTACAAATGGTTTGAGGGGAGAACCCACAGATCTTTGTTTTGGCCACCCCTTCTTAGTAAACATCAAAATCATTTCTAATGTATCATCCTCTTTTTGAGATTTTGACCCCTCATTATGAGTAATTAATCCTGAATCAGTCAAGCTATCATCCAGCGTTGCTACCATGGATTCTACAATCATACAATTTATCTTCTTCCAGATCATTCACAGGCATTCTTGATAAGCAGTCAGCTCTGCAATTCTTTCCTTCTGTGATGTAATTAATGTGAAAATTGTATTCTTGTAAGCGGACTAATAGTCTTACTAATCTTGCAGAGGCTTTCCCTGTTCCATTGCCTTTGAGTAAATTTAATTTCGGCTTGCGATCAGTAAGTAGAACAAAATGTGCGCCCCAAAGGTATGTCTTGAATTTTTCAATAGCCCACATGCAAGCTAGTGCTAGTGCTTCTTTCTCAATAGTACTGTAATGTACCTCTGAAGATTTCAAAGAACGAGAAGAAAAAGCAATAGTAAGTT
This sequence comes from Pleurodeles waltl, assembly GCF_031143425.1. Taxonomy (NCBI): domain Eukaryota; kingdom Metazoa; phylum Chordata; class Amphibia; order Caudata; family Salamandridae; genus Pleurodeles; species Pleurodeles waltl. Next base: position 588,472,176 of record NC_090436.1, on the reverse strand, counting down.
CAACATTATTATAAAACTGAGACATCACTGCTGTTACACCCACCTGGCTAGCATCTACAGTGAGTGTGTTTCTTGCTTTAGGCTTGAAAGGTGAAAGTGCTGGTGCTTCAATTACGAGGCATTTAATTTTTGGAAAAGCATGTTCAGCATCATCATTCATTTTGAATTGTACCCCTTTCTGTAATTATTTCCTGAGTGGTTGGACAAACATGGCATAACCCCGAGTAAATCTTGAGTAGTATTCACATATACCTATACAAATGATCTCAAGGTGTCTTTATCTTTAGGGGGAACCACCTTGTGTTGATTAAAGAAAATGTAGGTCTAATACCATTTCAGAGATGTGATGGCCTAAATAATCCAATTCTTTTTCTAATAAATTACATATTTCAGGTTTAAGTGTGATACCTACCTCTTTAAATATTTTTAAAACTTTAGAGAGTATGATGTTGTGTTCTTCAACTGACTTTGCAAATATCAAAGCATCATCTAGAGATGCCTGGGTTCCATATATTTTGTTCAGTATGGCATCCATCATTTTTTGGAACACACTTGCTGCAGACTCAAGTCCAAAACACAATCTACAAAATGTGTACGCTCCAAAAGGGGTTACAAAGGTAGTGAGGTCTTGAGAGGCTTCAACAAGAAGATGATAAGCTGAGCATAAGTCCAATAAAGAGAAAAATGTGGCCTCACTGATGTTAGCTAATAAGTCACAAATTTTGGGTAAAGGGTGACAATCTACTACCAGATTTTTGTTTAATGAATGCAAGTCCACACAAAGCCTAATATCTTTATCATTTTTCCTCACAATCACAACTGGACTGACCCATTCAGATGAATTTGTCGGTGTGGTCACACCCCCTGAAACTAATTTGTCAAGGAGTATTTTTAATTTTGCTCTAATGGATAGAGGAACAAGTCTGACCTTGTGGTCACCGGTATAGCATTTTTTTTAAAGTTTAATCTTGTGTTCAAACTTATCAATAGTCCCAATTTTATTATTGAAAACTTTTGGAAATTCTTTTATAATACCAGTTCAAAGATCATGGTCATTATTGACTGTAGCAACAAATGGCTCATTCAACCTGGAAGGATTTGATGACCATGATACAAGGAGTAGGCATAATCTTGCAAATCATGCCATCCTACAATTAATTTTCCTTTTTGAGTTGCATAGATTTGAGTATATGCTTCTCTGCCTAAACACTTCAGATTAGACATAAAATACCCAATCACGTTGATATCTTGGTCACCATATGATATTGTCAAAACATCTGGAGATTGTAGAAACAGTGGTGCTGCTCCATACCTTACTATACATCTCATCTGAGATTATTGTTATGGGAGCAACTGAATCCGCCATCATCAAATGTAAGAACCATTCTCGAGAAATCTTGTGAATACTTATCTGAAACTGAAGCAATCTCAAGAGAATTCACCCAAGAACTACCCATCACCCTGTAGCAGACTCCTTGGAAGTGTCCAACCTTTTGGCACTTATTCCATTTCTTCCCAATGGCAGGACAAAATCCATGGTTACCAATGTGATTCCTAGATCCACTCCTAAAACAATATGTTTTTCCTTTTTTGTGTAAATTTCCTATTTTTATATATGTATGTTAAAACATTTACAGATTCTTCAACCTGCACAAAACTTCAAGTATTGATTTTATGAGCTGACACGATGCATTTGCTAGAAATAATTCACCATTCTATAGCTTTGGCAATGTCCAGCATTTCTTGTAATGTGGGATCTCTAAAGCTCAAAAGAAATTACTGATTGTTTTTCTCATTACAACCAAAAACAAATTGGTCTCTGATGTACGTGTTGAATGAGTTTCCAAAATTGCATTTTGCCACCTGAACTCTTAAAATAGAAATAAATTCTTCCACTGAAATCTCTGTGTCCTGTTTTTTTTTTTTTTAAACATAATGCTTTCCATGTTCCGAGAATGTTGTTGAAAGTCTAGTAATTGCTTCTATATGTTCATCCCAATCTTCAAAGTCAGTGGGTGCTGAAGCAATAGGTAAGTTATCAAAAACCTGTTTGCCTTCAGTTCCTAAATTTCCATAAAGAATAGCTTTTTTTCCTTTTTGGACTACATTTTTCATCATCTATTGCAATAATAAAACTTTCAAATGTTTTAAGCCATTTTTCCCATATGAGTGGTGGTTTCCCTGGAAACTGTAGGAAAGGATCTATGTGAACATACTGCTGAGCTTGGAACATCACAAACGTTTTAAGGTAAACTTCTAAAGTGAAAACGAAAATTTAACATGTAATACATCTACCTCCTTCTTTGGTAGACTTTGGAGCTGTTCAAGTAACTTGACAAAAAAAGAAAAAAACCTTTTTTTATAAAAAAAAAGCCATTCATAAATCCTTTAAAAAAAATAAAAATGTCATTCCTGAATCACCACAAGTCATGTTATGTTAAAATGCATGTCTCTTCAATGTGTCTCTCCCCACAGATGCACACTCGCGCGTTGAAAATGAGAAAAACAGTTAAATGCACATGTGTGTATAAAGAATTATTTCACATGCTCATGCGCATAGATTCCATCTAGTACGTTCCTTGGTTGACATGTGTGCACATAACATGCATGCGCGTGTATGTGGCAGTAGCTGTGCTGCACTAAAGTTATTTCTCTTGAGGACTCACCCCTCCTGCTGCCACTGAGATTCTGAAGACCTGCTCGGCAATTCGGCACAACTCCGACAGCGTTGTCACAAATCGTTAAACCAAATTTGCTCCATCTTTGTGAGCAGATGTTTCCTCAAACGTCCATGATGACGGTGAGCTCCTCTCATCACCAAATATGTGGTGGGTTAAATGAGCTGAAGAAGCCTGAAAGTTGCATGCAGTATATGTTCATTAAGAACAGTAGCAACAGGAGCCCACGTCGCAGCTTCCCTTCTCCACAGGCTCCAGACTCCAACTGATGATTGCAGATGGATACCATGGACAAGGAACGTGGAAGGCTGGGGAATAAAAGCAAATACCTTTGTTATACACTTTAACATACTTCAATGAATAATTTCACACTACAACCATGTGCTGTTTATTTACATTGCATGGACAGGAACTCATGCCACATGCCAGGTGTTGCCAACAGACCCCAGCGTACTCCTACGTTTGCAGAACTATTCATGGATATTCACTGGAAATTTGGAAATTTCGGGCAACCCAGTAATGTTTTGACTCATTTGACCTCTGATTCTTTAAGGGATTATAGGGTCAAATAAACTACATTCATATAGAGAATTGAAGACACCAAGGGGGTCATTCTGACCCTGGCGGTAGGCGGTGAAGCGGCGGTAAGACCGCCAACAGGCTGGCGGTCTTTTTTCATGTATTCTGACCATGGCGGTTACCGCCATGGTCAGCCGCCGCTTCACCGTACCGACCGCCACGGCGGTAACGACCGCCGGGCTGGAGACCTGGGTCTCCAGCCCGGCGGTCGTCACATACCGCCGGCGGAATTCCAACCCGCCTGACCCCGGCTTACCGCCATGGATTTCATGCGGTTGGGGACCGCCATTCAATCCATGGCGGTAAGCACTATCAGTGCCAGGGAATCCCTGATAGGGGTCTCCCCCACCCCCAACCCCCACCCCAACTCCCTCCCCTACCCCCCCACCACCCCTGCCACCCCCAAAAGGTTGCAGGACCCCCGTCCCCCACCCCGATCCCCAACATATACACACACATACACACATACAGGCACGCATTCATGCACATACACACCCCCCCGCATTTATGCACGCATTCATCATGCACATACACACACCCCCCCGCATTCATGCACGCATTCATCATGCACATACACACACACACCCGCATTCATGCACGCATTCATCATGCACATACACACACACCCCCGCATTCATGCACGCATTCACACGCCCCCTCAATATACACACACGTACACCCCCATGCACGCACACAACTCACAACACCCCCCCACCCCCCTTCCCTAGCGGACGATCACCTTACCTGTTCCTGGTGATCCTCCGGGAGGGAACAGGCAGCTCCGCGACACCAACAGAACACCGCCACAGCGAATCACAGGTTGTGATTCGCTGGGCGGTGTTCTGTTGGCGTGGCGGTGGAGGTGGAGCTACCTCCACTTCCCCGCCTGCCGCCAGTATGGCTGTTGGCGGCTCTTCATCCGGAAACGGGCGGAGCGCTGCCACCAGTCAGAATGGCCCATGCGGGAGACCGCCAGCACTGGCGGTCTTCCGTACGGCGGTCCCTCAGCGGTCTATTGAAAAGACCACCGAGGTCAGAATGACCCCCCAAGAGTATTTTAAAATAAAGGTGCTTGTTCCTGCCGGACAATGCTGCAATTCCTTTTTACATTTCACAGTCTTTCACTGGAGGTAAATCCTTAACAAGGCAGTGGTGTGTTTTTAAAGCCATGTAGATGAGACAAATGCTTATAGAACAATGCATGAAGTTTTGTATAATTGTGTGAGGGATGACAGATATGCACATAGCAGTGCTACATTTTTTAACCTGGCAGGAGACGGGTAGCTGCCTCAATGTATTGTCCTTCATTTCAATTGTTTGTTCTTGCAGTGTAGTGTAGCTGGTGCAGGGTGCTCTTTCTGCATTACTTGTAGACACTAAGATGATGTGAGGTCTCAGCAGGACAGTGCTATTTTCAATGCAAATGGTGCAGACAGGCTCTGCAGTGAAGGATTGTATCTTCATTAAAAAATAACCTCAACTCACACTTGTAACCAAAATTTAACAACTCATAGCAGTAACCAAGTTGTTCTGTTGTGCTCGCTGACAGGGAGAGAGCAGAAAAGCACTATGGTGGTCATTACAACCTCTGCGGTCTTTTAACAAGACCGCTGAGGGATCGCCGTGCGGAAGACCGCCAGTAGTGGCGGTTTGCCGTTCGGCGTATTATGACTGTTGGCTGCTCTCCGTCCTTTTTCGGACGGAGAGCCGCCAACAGCCATACTGGCGGGTGGCGGGGAAGTGGAGGTTGCTCCACCTCCACCGCCATGCCAACAGAACACCGCCACGCCGAATCACAGGAAGTGGTGTCAGCGGAGCAGCCCCCATGGCTCCCGTCCCCTCCCGGCGGATCGATGGACCAGGTAAGTCGATCGTCTGTAAGGGGAGGGGGTGGGGGGGTGTTGTGTGTTGTGTGGGTGTATGGGGGTGTGCGTCTGTGTATGTAGAGGGGGTGTGTGAGTGCGCGTATGCTTGCGGGGGTGTTGCATGTTTTGGGAATGAGTGCGTGTATGTCTGTGGGTATGTCTGTAGGGGAGGGAGTTGGCTTGGGGGTGGGGGAATTCCCTGGCACTGATAGTGCTTACCGCCATGGATTTCATGGCGGTTTCAAACCGCATGAAATCCATGGCGGTCAGCCTGGTCAAAATACCGCCAGCGGTATAGTGACGGCCGCCGGGCTGGAGACCAAGGTCTCCAGCCCGGCGGGCGGAACGGATAAGCGGCGGTTGACCATGGCGGTAACCGCCATGGTCATAATGCCCAAAAAAAGACCGCCAGCCTGTTGGCGGTCTTACCGCCGCTTCTCCGCCTTCCACCAGGGTCATAATGGCCCCCTATATCTACAGGGATATGGCACAATCCTGCTCTCTCTCCACAGCTGTCCCATAATCAAACAGCCAGCACCACACACAGCTTTGCTTCTTAGTGCAAAATTGTCTGTATCCAGTCTAGCACAGGTACAAACATTTCTCCTTTACAATGTCAAAGGTATTATTTCCACTGCATTCCACCTTTAGATAATTGAACTTAAAATACATTCAAATGCTTTTTTTCCCTTGTGCCCAAATGTGTTGGTATCAGCATACAATATATTGCGGTGGCATTATCAGAGGCCATGTTAGTTTTAAACGACAGGGAAGTCAGCAGTCATTATGTGTAGTATGTGAAACAGCAGTGCGTTAGCCTTTGAATAATTTCAGTCTAGCGCGCTGTTCTTCAAATTCCCACGGGCACATGCTGAACTCTGTTTGCAATAGGCCATGACATTCCCAAAAGGGTATTGTGTGCTGTATGAACTACTGTAGTTAATATCAAGAGTGTTTATTTTCTTCTGTAGATTTTGCAGTAAAATTACTCCTGCCACTTAAGGCTTTGGGCATAAAGTAAAGGCACCTTCTATATTCTTGCTGAATAGCAATAACTGTTAACTCACACAGCTATTTATCTACATTGTTCCAGCTGGCATTTTCTACTGTTGTCAGTGTCTGGAAGATATCTACCCCTTTATAACATAGTTGGGCTTCTCGAGTGGTGCTTGGAATACAAAAGACCAGGGGCACATTATCTTGATCCCTAGTTGACTAAAAGCAACCCAAACTAGAGTGGTTTCTTCTTTCTAACATAGTGCACTGGTAACTGGATTGAGCTTCTCACGTGCAAAGAGACATTGGGCCATATTTATACTTTTTGATGCACAACTGCGCCAACGCAGTTGTTCGTCAAAAATGTTACAGACGGCTAACGCCATTCCAACGCGCCATGCGGGCGCCTTATTTATGGAATGACTTAAGCCGGCGCTGCGGACTGGTACGCGTAAAAAAAAAAGACTCACACCAGGCAGCGCCAGCGTATGGGAAAATGGGGGTTGTGCGTCAAAAAATGGTGCAAGTCAGGTCAGAGGCCAAAATCAGGCCTCACACCGGATTTGTGCCATTTTGTTTTACGCACAGTCCCCATTGACATGACTCCTGTCATAGCAAAGACAGGAGTCATGCTCCCTTGCCCAATGGCCATGCCCAAGGGACTTATGTCCCCTGGGCATGGCCATTGGGCATAGTGGCATGTAGGGGGACCCAAATCAGGCCCCCCTATGCCACTTAAAAAAATAAAATAAAATACTTACCAGAACTTACCTTTCCTTCCCTGGGATGGGTCCCTCCATCCTTGGGTGTCCTCCTGGGGTGGGCAAGGGTGTCAGGCGGTGTCCCTGGGGGCAGGGGAGGGCACCTCTGGGCTCCTTCCGAGCCCACAGGTCCTATAACGCCTGCCCTGACCCAGGAGTTAAAAAACGGTGCCCATCAGGCTGTGCGCCGTTTTTTAAGGCCCACCCCCTCATATGCGCCGAAATGACACCAGAGTATAAATAAGGCACACAGGCCTTGAAGTCATTTTTTGGAAGGGAACGCCTACCTTGCATATAATTAACGCAAGGCAGGTTCCCCCTTCCAAAAAATGACGCACATGGTGGGATTTTGTCGTCCACGGGGTCGGGCGTCAAAGTATAAATATGGGGCAGGGTTTGCGCCGAATGTGCGTCAAAATTTTTGACTCACATTCGGCGCAAGCAGAGAATAAATATGCCCTATGTTTCTTTCACATATGTAGTCCAACATACCAGAGGAAGGCAAAAAAATATTATATAACTATTGGCAATGCTAATAGGCATGACTTTAAAGGAAAGTTGTCTGGTAGTGTGAAGAATTGCAAGTAAATAGTAGGGGAACTAATATGTATTTTAGTGAAAGAAAAGACTGTGGACTATCAGTATAGTTTAACAGGTCAGTTACAGTTGCACTATCAAGCCAGACCTCAGCATCCATGAAGGTTAATGACTGCCCTCCTCTCATCTGTACTGCTGCCAGAGAAAAGCACCCTAGATTATTATGCTATCTAAGTCACTTTTTTGTTGCATTACAATGTCATGTGTTTGCCCCTGAAAGTTCAGTCTCAGACAGCTGGATACATAAACAAAATTATCACCACTTTTTTGGTGGAAGCACACAACTTTACCAATCAAAATATGTACTCCTTTCTCCCAAAATGTGGGCAGTGCCAAAGCCCCTTTCTATTGATGCTCACATAATTCTCTGGTGACAGCTGCGTTGTCAAGTGAGACCATAAAAACTTCCACAGCGTACACATTTGCAAGCACTCTAACAGAAGCGGGCTTTGCATTGTGGTACTTTCAATTGCCCTGTCTTGGAATAGACAGTGATGTGCTTCTGGTGTGCCCTCCAAGCCTAAGTGGGTGTCCATTACAATGTACAGGCCAGTTCATGTGTTTTTCTACAGGACAACATATACCTCAAAAGATCACTAGAGATTTTTTTCTCCATTAAAGTAAATACATGGTTGTGTGACCTGCATGAAATCAGATCATAAATGGTGATTAATTGGGAAAACCCAATAGACTTTTCAAAGTTTAGGTGCATATTTATTTAATGTATTTTATTTAATTGTTAAACAATGCTTTGTGGTATATTTGGATGCACCTACAAATACATATATGCAGAAAATGCAGATGAACATATGCACAGAAACAATACACATACAGCCGTGCAGTTAGAAAATACGCATACATTTTTAATGTAGTGGACATTTGGATTACTTTACCAAAGCATGGTGTGTGGGTATATATATGAATGAATACTTGATTGAATGTAGGTATGTGTATACAACTATGCATGTCTTGTACATTGAAAGATGTTCAGAGGATATGTAGGTGATTGTTCATGGCTAAATGTTTGGGTGTGGGTGAATAAATGATTGCATCAGTATGTTTGTGAACAAGATACATTAATGCTTTAGTATGAGTGGATGATGGCTGCTTGGATATGGGTTTATAGATTCACAGGAGCAAGTCATTAGATGCTTGGATGTTGATTAATTCATTCATGTGGATGGAATGATAAGTAAGGTAAGTGTGCATAGATGGTTTGATGGACGGGTGAGTGTTGGTGAATAGAGAGATGGCCACACATATGAGGGTGGTTTTATGTGGTTACTGAGTGATAGGTGTGGATTGCTACAGTTGATATTGCATTATGCTGAAGAATTGTCTAGAATACATCTGAGCCTAAATTTATGAAATGAAACAATGCTGCCAAAAAGCACTGCTAAAGTTTTGTGTTTTATGCTTTATTTACATATGTTAAATGGCAAGAAGAGGAGTTTTGTTTTGGTCTCCTAACATACCAAAGGCAGTTAATGGCCTGGTATATTGATATCTACATTATGTTTCCTTTCTGTGTACACCCCTATTGCTTTGATACACGGGTGATAGGTACCTGTAGAACAATCAAGCAGATAGCCCAAAAAATTTAAGTAAAAGTTCAGAACAAGCGTTCCCATGGAACTCATTTTGAGATACCAATGTAGTAAAACAGGAAGTGCTGTGTGGAAGCTATCAACATCCAAACAATTCCAATAAGACAGTACGAATTTGGTCAGTTATTGATATTTCAAAATGAGTTCCATGTGAACTCTTGTTCTGAACCTTTAATTGATACCCATGTTCACTTGGACATTTGGGTTGCTCTTGTTTTTCTCCGGCCAAAAAATTGAAGGGCTGTCCTCATACATTGAAGTGGAAGGGAATACACTTTGGCCACTGGTAACAGCACTATGGGCAAATGAGCCTATAGTACTGCTGTTGAACTTGATTAATAGCACCCCATGTTTTGCTTCTGCCACCCTTGCCACTTCATAATGGTATTGAGAATATATAGGTACCCCAAATCAGGGCAGGTGTGACCAACCCCTAAGACACTTTATATACTGTTTATTGGCTGCAGTGAATCAACAGTGCCAGTGGTTTTCATTGCCATTCTTCTAAATGGATGGGATGATGCCGCTGGAATTTTTGCACTCTCTCTCTCCCATAAGTTATAGAAATTACATGCACATGGTCACTGAATCATTTATTCATACTCTCTTTCAGCTCTTGTAGGATGACAAAATCCAGACAGTGAAGGAACAGTAAAACAGCAAGGTTCATACTTCCATGAACTTCTCCAACACCACTCACATCATCACTTCTAAGCACAACTCCCAGTTTCCTTGTGCCTTGCAGTGCTTTGGCCACTAATATAAGACTGCAAAGGGCATTGGCCTGAGGGATGGTAATGTGATTCCTCTACAGCAAATTAATCTCAGCTTTTTCCTGTAATGTTTTGAGGGAATCTGTCAAGCGAGGGCAAAGAAAAACGGGGTCCCAAAATGCAATTTTCACATACTAGTTCCAACGGTTGAACAGAATTTCACCAAATTTGTCAGTAAGCTAGATCTTTGCCCAGAAAGTTTGTTTTTAGTGATTTTCTGTAAATCTGATCAGTAGCATTGGAGAAATTGAGGTTCAAAATGTATAGATATCTGGATGATTGGGGATCAGGTGTACCGTGGAAGTTTGGTGGGGCGGCACCTTTAAGAAACAGAGAGATCTGATTTTCAGAGGAGGCTTTTTTCCCATCAACTGCAATGCTCCAGAGTTAGAAAGAGGCTCAAGTGAGTTAGAGAGAGTTTGTACTTTAATTTCTGTCCACTACCAGAACAAAAATGTTTGTGCCTGCCATTACAAGACTTCAGGCTCGGTTCCAATGTCCTAAAAAAAATAAAAAAAAGAAAAGTAAGGTGTAAAAGGGAAAGGTAGCAGTATCCCGACCGCCTGGAACTTGTGTAGGTATCCTAAAGGGACCGCCTTGGGGTCAAATTTAGAAAAACCTTTATTAGTTGGGAGCACAGTGAAGGATCATCTGGAGTCCTATGGGAGCCGGTGAGGCCCCCTGTCTCCCATGGGAGACAACAGTATCAGGAAAACACCAAATGCCGTGGGGGCGGGTGAACAAGGCTTGCCCATCTGCTTAGAAGTGCATATAGGCTATGCAGGTAACACCCCCATCGCATGGCTAAAGGTTGTGTGAGGTGGAGGTTGGAATAGTTAGGAATGGCAATAAAATCGCACTTAGGTCAAAAAAGTAAAACATATTCACTGAAAAAACTAAAGACTAACGTGACATTTTAGTTATGTATTATAATAACATCTTCGTTTATGTTAAAACAAAACTAAAAATTCACTGGAAAAAAATTGTTAAAGGGACATTATATCAGTTAAAATGTAACATTTTAAACTAAACAATTCACAGAAATTTTGTCTCAGTTAACTCACATAATTATACTTTTCAACCTCTCAACATACTGCTGTATACCTCACATATTACATCATTCATGATAAGTTCTATGACATCATTCATAATATGATTGGAACATCTGAAATGATTTAATTGATAACAGTGACAGTATACTATAAGATTCAGTGAGCTACAGGTAGACCCATTTTCCCACTACCTTTTTGGTACTAATGGGCGTAACGGATATTATGCTATTTTTGTTGCTTGTATTGAGGTACTTAGAAAATGCAATGGCTTTGTTAATGCTAATGAGATGAATCAGCAACTTTTTAAACCTTTGATAACATTAAAAAAAGTGTTTGACCACAACTTACCTTAAGGAGATGAGAGATCGATCTGTTAAGTACATTATCTGACACAGAATTTTAAGGGAATGGCTTCACATCTCTACATTTATAAGCATGCACAACCAGGCCATGGAAACAAACTCTTGTAGTTTGTAAAAGTAACTTATAGATATTCCTGAAATGAGCAGAATGGCATACACCATTTTAACAATGCGTGAAATTACCTTCCACTTGAAGTGTATGTTCATTAGTCTCCCATCTTATTTATTCTTTACCAATGTAAAATGTCTCTGAATTTTCAGAGCTTGTGTAAATACATATATGTACTTTACAAATCCCTAGTTTATAAATAAATTGTTGATAACAGTATGAACATTAATCTGTAGACAGAAATCCACAGCTGAGTGATGTGTTGTAAACATAAGCTTTATTTTTTTCCCATATGATTTGGCAATTTGGAATTATCCTACCACCTCTTTGAAGCAACTATCAGTTACTTGCACTACTTGCTCTCAGTCTTTGCTTTGTTTAAATGAAGTACTGCTTGCACTTAAAACTTTACTGGTAGCTAGTGTGCACCTTTTAATTTTTCCCATATTGAATCATTTTTACAGGGCTAAACTATTTATTTTCGGTACATGTACACAGGTAGATGAAGTCAATCTATGTCAATATATTTATAGGACCTTTATTACCTACTTATTTACTTTTAAGCAGTAACTTGGCCGATGTTTAATATGCCATAACTGTCGTCAGTGATTAACATGGCATGACTGATTTAAAATGTGTGGTCATAAGCAGTACATGGCAGGGTGCAAGGTATGGTTTGCTAAGTAGATTAAAACTGGTATATTTCAGTGTTTTCTAAACATTAGATTATGTATTATTTCAACACATAACTATAACATTACTTTAGCGTTTGTTTTTTTCCACTGTATATATATTGTTGGGCAGTGATGCAGTCAGTTCCTCAAGGGCTGAAACTTACCAGTTTTGTAGGTATTATGGTTCATATGTAATTTAAGTTAAACTAAATTACATATGTCTTTCTCTGATCTTCTGAGGGTGGGTGACATTGAGAAAGCTTAAGATATTATCACCTTCAGGTGAGATAAGCACATTATTCAACATAGTTAGTGTCATAATGCAAAGCACAGCAATTTCAATTCCACTTGTATGGATCTTTCATTCAATTTTGAATCCTAACACAGCAGGTGCTGACAAGTCACACTGTATATTGGCCTCTGCCAGAGACAAGAAAATAATTCTGTATTTGGTCCCTTTAACTTAAAGTAGGTCAAGGCTCCAGGCTCCAGTTAGGACAATTGGACCTGGTTCTTCAGTGCAATTCTATTGTACTAGGATACTAGGCTATTGATAACTCCATTTAAAGATGTTCTCCTCTCTTCTTAGATGAAGAATTATGTATTTATATATTGTTGCTTGTTCATATACAGTTAAATTAACATTACTTTGCTAGTTGCCTAAAATGTCTTCATCAAGCTATCAATAAGACAAAATCATGAAAACAAATTACTTGAAATGTTCAATTAAGAGGTTAATCTACAATCTAGTTACCTATTGCTTATAGTGGGATACTTGGCATGGCATGTGCAAACAGGCCCATTGCTTGTGGAGCGTAGGTATATGCATAAAAGAAATACAGAGACAGGATTGCAGTGTGCTAGCATTTTGTTGAGATAGCACAAGGCAAAGCATTTGGAGGCTTCTAGCAAACTACAATTGCTTTTCAGTGCACCCTTTTGGTTAGAGTTCTGACTATTAAACTGCACATGCCTAATATATCTGTCTGTCTGAGTAGAATATATAATAATCGTAAAGAGACATTTTTCAGAGTCATCATAATATCCTGCATGTTACACAACCTTCTCTGGGTGGTGTGTCTATTATCACAAAAAGTCAAGCACACATACTTTCAGTATGGCCTTAGCTTGAAAAGGCATCAGGACTCTGAATTAAAAGTCGAAACTAATACTATAAAACAGGCTGTACTGGTATCTGTCACCTGTATGTTATAAATAAAAAGGAATGTATCCTGGTGACACTAAATAAGCTACATTGTGGCAGGCATGCTCTCTACAACTTCATTCACCAGGTCACAGTTTCATGTGGCAGTGTTGTTCCTCACTGATGATATGAAATTCTGCAGTTTCAATATAGCAAGAACAAATGTCCCACCCCTTTGAACTCTAGTAACAACCTAAGGTACTACACTTGATTACAAAAATATTTTGTCATTGACTTCTGGGGCCTCTTTTAAAGACCTGGGTCTTGAAGCTTGATTAGAGCAAGGGCATATAACTGATTAAAGTACTGCAGCATACTCCTGCAATGGCTTATGGCTGATTTAAGGGTTCTCTAGTAAGAAGCACTGAGAAAGATGATAGACCTGAGTTGAAAATTCAGTTACAAGCCAGACCAATTTTCTTAGCAATACTTGTTTGGTAGATTGTGCAAAATTCACATAGCATTTGGACAACACATAGGCACAACCATATAAATATCCCACTAACTACCACACACACTCAAACTACAGAACACACATTCCAACATATGCTTAGTAATGCTTGTTTGCCGTCTTCCGTGCATCAGACATTACAGACTTTATCACCTATCATATAAAGTTGACACCCTGTTCATCGAGGAACCTGGTGCACCACTACATCTTCACACATCCTAAAGACCTTCTTCCCTTAGGTTACAGCATTCATCATGTGTACTATACACATAAGAAGATATGCAGTCTTTCTGTCATTCTTAAGTCTTCATAATCCTACACACCAGGCAAGCAAGTTACACTCAACTGCTTTGAGCTGCTGATGTTGCTGATATTCTATTTCACACTCTCTGCAATTCACACCACCACCTTTCATCCCATCTAGAGGTCTCTTGGGCAGAATACGAGCACTGGCAACTGTTGAATTCTCAGATCTCATTTCCACTTCATCGATCAGACAGGCTCACTTCAATCTTTTGGATGATTTCTACCTCCCAGACAACAACAGGTACCTTACTCAATCTCATTGACACACTCAAAGTGCATCAGCATCGTACACATTCAACACATTCCAAATGCCATATCCTCTAACTTGTCTTCTTAACATCATCAACAATCAAGTGCAAGCCACCCTTGCTCCTGGACAAGACAACTTCACCATCCTTATCTCTGTGGTCAGTGTCCTACCAGCAAACCAAGGTCAACCCTATGAAATGACAAAGAGTTCAGATCCTACAAAGACATCTCACCAGGAATAAACTCATCTATTACCTTATCAATTTCACATCTTATGCCAACACCATTCTAAAGTACTACAGTATTTTTTTTGTAAAACTATGTGAACATCCAAGCCCCAGTTAAAACTTGCAAGTACAAGCCAAAAGAGAAACTGACATTTCCATGAACTCTTAATACTGTTGTCTTGTATCACAACATGCAGACAGCTCATCATATCGGCTAAATCAATATTAAACAAAAACAACTCAATTAAGCCACCAAAAAAAGTAGAACACATGCCAAGAAAATCTACACTGAAACAGCCCCCTGCCTTGTCCACTGATTCTTTACTCCACAGAAAAGTACAATGCCACCACTCTCTTCTTCAGTGTTAAAATACAGACGAACCAACATTACATTAACAACACCAAGCCTGTGTTATCTCTTACACCCTCTTCTTCCCAGGGAAACCCACAGGGAGGAACCTTCAATGCCCTATCTCTTGCAAATCTCAGTGACATACTCAACTTCCTCAAAGGCAATCCTTCCTAAAATTAGATTTTACACTTTTTCTTCATCAAAGCTGTCTCTGGGGAGGCTCTCTCACTCCTACTCACCATTTATCATGGCTCCCTCACACAAAGCATATTCCAAGAAGCTCTCAAACTAGGCTAAGTCCTTCAACTCCTGAAGAAGCCAACTATAGACTAATGATCTTGCACTGCTGGCTATAGCTCACCTACCATTCATCAACAAAATCATTTATCAAGCAGTCTATGTTCAACTCTAAGATCATTTTGATATTAATAATCTCCTGCATAAGTACCAGTTTAGCTTCAGATCATGCTGCTGCATGGAGGACACTAGCTTTTACAGTGTAGATAATTTAATCCTGACTATAAATAAAGCTGACTCTTTCATCTTGGTATGGTTGGACCTTTCAGCTGCGTTCGACACAGTTGACAATCCCAGTCTCATACTCACATTGGAGGCTCCAATGGGATTCACCAGCAATGTCATTCATGGGCTCACTTCCTACCTTGCCAACCATTTGTTCTTATGGGCCCCAATAGACTGCAAAAGATCCCTAGTCCTGTGAAGCCCACCAATGATCCATACTGTCCCTGTCCCCACCAGTCTCTAAATGGAGCAGCTTGTGCTCTTCTTACAGATAACAGCATTAAGATTGACCAATATGTCAATTATACACAACTATGATTTACATTTTCCTCTTCACCAGACAACAGCCCTTCAAATGCTATCTGCAAATCCTGCATATCTAGATGTCAAGCACCTTTCTGGAGCTCAGCCCATCCAACACAAAATTCCTGTTGCTTGTCAAGAACATCAAGCAAGAATCAGAGCAAACTTGGCTCATAAACAAGAACCTTGACAACTTCAAAATTCAACTTTAACTGAACGCTAAGTCACTTTGATTCACCCAGGACACCAACCTCACTGCGATGGGGCACATTTCCAAAAATCAAAGACAGCTTAGTTTGATTCCTCTCCTCTAAAGAAAGTGAAATTGCCTCTTACAGAAAGAAACGTCTGAACTGCTGTCCAAGATTACATTCTCTCGCTTTCAGGCCTGCATGAATGCGGGCCCAGGATACTGGGGGACCCTTAAGGGGAGAAGCGCATAGCATAGCCTTTAAGGCTGAGTGCTGCTCTGCAGGAAGCCGCTAATCAGACTCTCTGCAACTAATTGCCTGTAGTGGCATCCCCACCCTGGCATTGCTGGATTCCTCAGTCTTCAGTGTTCCTATTCAGATGAATCCTGGCAGTGTGCTGCATTTTCTTCTTGAAAATGACTTCTCCTCCACGTTCCTCACTCGTTAAAGGGTTTTTCTTATGTGCAACCTGAAAAATGCAAAAGATGTGACTCTTCATAAACTTTGCAGGGTAACACACCACCTGCTCTCCAAGTATAATCATAAACACTTATCTAATTTGTTCTTGGGTTGCATTTCCTTTGTCACAGGCTACCTAAAAAAGAAAGAAAAGAAAGACATGGATTAGTGATATTCGTTTTTGAGGATATGGACTTTGTTTTGAGAATCATTTAAAAAACAAACAGAACTACCTAAAGTCTGAGTCAAATGTATTCTATATAAATTTATTTATATTTGTGCATAAAACTAAACATATTTAAAAAAAGTGGTGCTTCACAAAGTGAAGCACCACTTTTCTTGCTCACCTCTTCATCTCCCTAACGCCACAATGTGTGCGCCATACTTAAGGTAGTGCACACTATGGCGGCACTAGGAACAATAGCATCAAAATGTTTGCCGTTATTGTGGCTCTTTGCTCCCCTAGCGTCAAAAATTCTAATGCTAGTGGAGCACAGTGCAAGGAGGCCCATTGATTCTTAAGGGTGTGTCCTTTTAATGGCTGCTTTGAGCAGGTGCTAAAATTTACGCCAAAAATGGTACAATTGAATATTTTAGATTTTATTGTGCCATTTTTGTGGGTCTTCTTGCACTTGAGCATCCTATTTACATACATTATGCATGGCACATGCATAATGTGGTGCAAAGGGTTGCAAAGTGGTGCAATATATACATTTTACCACTTTGTAGATGTGGCACTGCATTTTTAGCAATTTAACGCCACATTAGCATCAGAAAGATTACACTAATGTAGCATTATAGGGCGCAAGGCCACCCTTAAATTTGGGCCTGAGTTTTTTCTGAGATTCATTATCATCATGCAGTGTAAATGATTTCAATCTTAAATCATGAAGGAATGCATAATGTATATTGATATGTAGCTAACCTATCTTTATTGTTATTATGGTACATGCAAGTTCTGCACACTTAGCCTGAAGCTCAAGGGACCATAGGATAGGTATGGCAAGTTCAAAGTAAATGTATATTGTTTTCAAGTTTGTTGAATATGTAGTATCACAGTTTGTTGTTTGTGTTATACAAAGAAAAACTATCCTGAAGGGCAGCACTAACTTACCTTTCAGACAGAGGGGGGAATTATTCGGTATTTACACTATATACAACCGCTTCTCTTTAGTGTAGGAAATAGTGATTATTCTTAGGTAATCAACCTATTATTTGTTTCATTACAGGAGGAAATAGAGAGGACCCAGGGCTACTCAGACTTAAGACTCATTTCTCTTCCATCCCCTCATTCAGGTGGGGCAAGATAGGCTTTGCCACTGTTGGGTCTTCTTGTTTGACACAGAGGTTGGGAGTGTTCCTCGTGGCCACCCATTTCACTCCTGCGAGAAAACGATACCAGATGAGATCCTGACACTTGCATCTGGACGGGGATAACATCCTGCTCCACGGCCTCACAGAGTCCAGCATAGTATCCCTTAAGGGCATACTTCATGCTGCAGTATGTCTCATACAGGGGCAGAAGAAATATGATCACCCCACCAATTCCACTGACTCCACTTGCTGGGCCACACCATCTTCAAAACCAGCTGGATTATTTGCAAAGCCACCAAGGTTAGCACTATTGACTAGTTTGCTACTTTGCTGATAAGCTCACCATCTCTGGTGGTTTTCGGCAAACTAACAGTCAGGACACCATCAGGCTGCATACTAAGGGTTATAAAAAGGAATAAATAAGGCAGCAGAACCTTTTCATTTACAATCTCGAACAACATCACTTATCAATCAGAATTAGAAAATTGTTGATTCACCTCTTTAAAAAACACTACATTAGAAAGCATTAATAGTCCACAAGTCAGCTCACTTTTTGACTTTATGCTTGTATTTGACCCTGTACAGTGCTATGTTGCCCTTTGGCTAAGTTTGTGCTAGTCATATACATGTGTACTATTCGCTCTGCCAGTACCTGTTGCACCTGTACTTTAGTAGTCTTGGGAGTGTCCTACACCTCGAAATACTATTATGCAAACTGTAGTTTTAGCTTCTGCCACAGTTGTCTTGGTCCCTGATTACATAACTCGCAGTTGCTATGTTTTGAATAAGTACTATGGTTTATGAAAGTAAGGTGTTCGGAGAGTTTTTAAAGGCGATTACATCCACTAATCAATTTTTATGGGGTACGAGTTCCCCTCTTGCAGCAGTTCCTCAACTATCCCGCACTTAAATATTGAAAGGGTGTTTTCAAAGGTTTATAGCAGTGTACATGACAAAATGGGTTAAATAATATTGTGTTGTGAATGCTGTCACTTGTCATTTTCAATCCTGATTCATATTTCAAAGTAAATCAGATTCATTATGGCTGGCCAATAAACTCTCTTTTTAAGTTTTCTTCTATATCAATAGTTATCTGACGAGCTGCAAAAAAAGTCGTTGTTACATTGCCATCAATGAGGTTTCCTTTAAGAAGTTCAAAGGTCATTGTTCATGTAATGCGTTATGGCTGGGGGTTTTCGAAACTGCCCATGACCTGCTCAGCAGCTGTACTGGCAAGTCGACAAGACGATGGCTGAAACTCAATTATGCATTTGAAAGAAACACGTGGTCACTTATTAATAGCAGTACGATCTTATCCTGCCCTCCTTCATTTACACACCCACCAGAATATGTGCAACATTGAGTTTTTTTCCTGCTTCCTTCTACATCTCTTTAAATAGAGAGCGTTTCATAATCAATAGGAGGCAGAAATGTATCTTCTACCATGGTTTCGAGTTGCCTCTGGGGCCATGTTAGGTTATTGCTTTCATGAAAAGTAACTCATAGTTGTCTGTTTCACCTCTTGGCTTATGTATTGCCTCGTAATTATGAGTTGGATAATGCCTACCCCACGGGTTGGTCCAGTTATTTTCTTTATTGTTCTGATTCACTTTCCTGAGATGGTAAATGAATTATGAATGTGCTTCTCCTATCCTTTTTGAGCATGCGCCCTGTGTATCATTGCTTACTCATTTCAGTAGCCATTAAGGGCTTGGGGAGGTGCTGTTTTTTATATTTGGTGCTTACTTTGTTTTTGCTTATTTGAGGAAATAGTGCAAACAAGATCATCAATCAATCAATCAATTTGTAAAGCGGACATACCCGTGAGGGTTTCAAGGCGCTGGTGGGGTGGGGATGCTGCTACTCCTCGAAGAGCCATGTCTTGAGGAGTTTTCTGAAGGAAAGAAGGTCCTGGGTCTGTCGTAGATCCGACGGGAGGGTGTTCCTGGTCTTGGCGGCGAGGTACGAGAATGATCTGCCGCCGGAAGATTTGCGCTGGATGCGGGGGATGGAGGCGATGGCGAGGTTTGCGGAGCGGAGATGAGGGGTGGGGGTGTAGAAGCTGAGTCTGTTGTTCAGGTATGTTGGTCCGGTGTTGTGGAGTGCCTTGTGTGCGTGGGTGAGGAGCTTGAAGGTGATCCTCTTGTTGACGGGGAGCCAGTGAAGGTCTCTTAGGTGGGGGGTGATGTGGCAGTGGCGAGGGATGTTGAGGATGAGTCGGGAAGAGGCGTTTTGGATGCATTGGAGGCGTTGTAGGAGTTTGGATGGGATACCGGTGTAGAGGGCGTTGCCGTAGTCGAGTCTGCTGCTGATGAGGGCCTGGGTTACTGTTTTTCTTGTTTCTGTTGGGATCCATTTGTAAACTCTGCGAAGCACGTGGAGGGTGTTGTAGCAGGAGGAGGAGACGGCGCTGACCTGCTTTGACATGGAGAGTGAGGAGTCGAGGGTGAATCCGAGGTTTCGTGCGCTGTCGGTGGGGGACCCACCGTGGTCGGCCACCATGAGTTGTCCCAGGCGGAGGGGGTGCGCCCAAGGATGAGGACCTCTGTTTTGTCTGAGTTCAGTTTTAGCCGGCTGTCTCTCATCCAGTCGGCGATGGCTTTTAGACCCTCCTGGAGGATGGTTTTGGCGGTGTACGGGTCCTTGGTGAAGGAGAGGATGAGTTGGGTGTCGTCGGCGTAGGAGATGATATTGAGGTTGTGCTGACGGGCCACTTGTGCGAGGGGGGCCATGTAGATGGTGAACAGCATCGCGCTGAGGGATGAGCCCTGGGGTATGCCGAAGATGATGTGGAAGGCTTTGGATTGGTACGGGGGGAGGCGGACTCTTTGGGTTCTGCCGGCGAGGAAGGATGCGGTCCATTCGAGGGCCTGGTCCTGGATTCCTGCTGCGTGGAGGCGGGATTTTAGGGTGTGGTGACAGACGGTGTCAAAGGCAGCTGATAGGTCTAGGAGGATAAGGGCTGATGTTTCTCCATTGTCGAGGTGGCTTCTGATGTCGTCTGTGGCGGCGAGGAGGGAAGTTTTGGTGCTGTAGTTGCGTCTGAAGCCGGACTGGGAGGGGTCGAGGATGTTGTTGTCTTCGAGGTACTGAGTGAGCTGAGTGTTGATGATTTTCTCAATGACGTTTGCCGGTAAAGGGAGCAGAGAGATGGGCAGGAAGTTTTTCAGGTCCTTGGGGTCCGCCTTTGGTTTCTTGAGAAGGGCTTTGATTTCGGCGTGTTTCCAGCTTTCCGGGAATCTTGCAGTTTCGAAGGAGATGTTGATGGCTTTCCGTAGGTGTGGTGCGATGGCTGCGTCTGCTTTGTTAAACATGTGGTGTGGGCAGGGGTCTGATAGTGATCCAGAGTGGATGGAGTTCATGGTCTTGCGGGTTTCGTTGTCGCTGATGCTGGTCCAGGAGGTCAGTCGGCTGGAGCGGGTGGAGTTCGTGGTGGGTGGGGTAGGAGCGTGCGGAGTGTGAGGGGAGTTAAAGCTGTCGTGGATGTCTGTGATTTTTCGGTGGAAGGCGGTTGCTAGGGCGTCGCGTAGTTCTTGGGAGGGGGTGATGTCGTTGGAGAGTTCTTTCACGATGCTGAAAAGTTCTTTGCAGTCGTGGGCGTTGTTTTCTAGGCGGGTTTTGAAGGAGGATCTTTTTGCTAGCCTGATGAGTTGATGGTGTTTGCGTGTGGCATCCTTGAGTGGCGTGTGGTTATCTGGAGTGCGTTCGAGTAGCCATAATTGCTTGAGTTTTCGGCAGTGGCGTTTGGAGGCTTTGAGGTCGTTGGTGAACCAGGTGGCTTGTTTGTTGATGTGGTTGTTGTAGGGTTTTCTGAGTGGAGCAAGGTGGTCGGCATAGTCGTTGATCCATAGCTTGAGGTTGTGTGCGGCGATGTCAGGGTCGGTGGGGTTGACAGGCGGTTTCTGGGCTAGGGCGTTGGTTAGTTGAAGTTCAGTGACTTTGCCCCATCGCCGGCGGGGGGGTTGTTCGGTGAGGTGGTGTTCGGCCTGTTTCTTGAAGGTGAAGTGGATTCAGTGGTGGTCGGTCCAGTAGAGTTTGGTGGTATGGTTGAAGGTGACGTGGTTGCTTGTGGAGAAGATGGGGTCGAGGGTGTGACCGGCTGTGTGGGTGGGTGTGTTGACGAGCTGTGTGAAGCCGAGTTTGGCAAGGTTTTCGGTCAGGGTGGTGGAGTTGGTGTCATTGTTGTTTTCGAGGTGAAAGATGTAGTCCATGGAGGCGAATGCGTGGGTGCTGGCCAGGTCGGCGATGGCATTGCTGAAAGGTGCCCTGGGTCCTGGGGGTCTATAGATGAGTGTTCCTCTGAGCATGGTGTTGGGGTTGGTGCGGACTTGGAAGTGAAGGAGTTTGGAGGCGCTGAAGGAGTCGTCCAGGATGGTTTTGACTTCGAGGCTTTGTGGACGATGGCTATGCCTCCTCCGGTTCTGTTGGTGCATGATGATGGTCCAGATTGTACATGTTTTTATTTACTTTGGCGCACACAGATACAGTACGGTCCATTCACGAACCAATTCCAATGGCAAGGCCTATATCTACCGGCTCTAAACTAGATTCTTGTGTAGGTCCCAGTTTCTATTGATATGTGAGCCGCTATCAATGGCATCTGGTGCTGCACAATCGGGAATGTAGTTCTTCAGGTCATGCTCTGCCTCCATAAATCCATCATATGATCATGCTGGGCATGCAATTCTACTATTAGCCATTAACTATTGTTCTCAAAGATTTGTCACAAAAATACCCTTTGTAAAGGACGTGCAGCACACATAAGAATATCCATGATGCTTTGGACTGGTGTGTGTCGCAACTTGCATATGTGCGTTACGTTGGACTTTCTGAGCAACAGACGGTTCCCTGGTTACAATGATTATGGCAGCACTCAGTTTTGCACTGTGTACAAGTAATTTTGTTTAGAGTGTTTTTATTATTTATACAATGCATTGCAGGTTCATTCACCGTCTAGTTTCAAAGTGTAATCATTTAACAAAGGACATAAAAAAAACTGAAGAGGAGTCAAATATACCCACCAATGTGTATGTATGTATATACAGAGGAGATGTGGTTAGTGGCTAGACCTGCTGAATTTGAAGCATGGAGAACCAGACTAGTTTTCCGGTCTCAGCTAATTATCCTGTAATTCTCGACAAATCACTTAGGGGCTGATTTAAGCACCCCTAGTGCCTCCTTTTGCCAGATTGGACTCATTTTTTAAAAACTAATAGGGCCCAACGAGGCCAAAATTGCGGTGCCAAATTTACAAAGTGGTGCAATGCATGCATTGTGCCCACTTTGTAACCCTTTGCGCTACATTAGTCCTGCTCCAGGCATTAAGTATGCAAATGGGGTGTTCCCCTAGTAGCAGGGCCCAAAAAATGGTGCAAAGAAATCGAAAAGATTTATTTCAGCACTTTTAAGCCCTGCTCAGAGCAGGC
The DNA here is from genome assembly GCF_031143425.1 of Pleurodeles waltl. Lineage (NCBI taxonomy): Eukaryota > Metazoa > Chordata > Amphibia > Caudata > Salamandridae > Pleurodeles > Pleurodeles waltl. Next base: position 588,449,119 of record NC_090436.1, on the reverse strand, counting down.
GTTAAAAGGAGGCAAACCAATGTGACTCTAGTTCCCCTAACTACCACAATGGTGCACCGTATCTTAGATTCAGTGAGCACATGGTGGTCCGGGGAGGGGTGCTAAGGGGCACAAAAAAAGTGGCGTTGCACTAGGCCACTTTTGTCAAATCAGGGCCTTAGGGCCTAATTATGAGTCTGGCGGTCCCTAGACCTCCAGACTTGCAGTGGCAGTCCAGACCACCGCTGCTGCAGTCCAGACCTCCGACTGCCAGGATTCTGCCATCTCCGCCAGGATCGGTGAATCCTATGGACTGACGCTGGGTGCAGGTTGCAATCAGCCAGGGTGGTGGTGCATTCAGTGCATTCCTGCTGATAATAACCTGGTTCTCACCAGCCTTTTCATGGCAGTTTTACTGCCATGTAGAGGCTGGTGGAGAACAGGTGCAGCAGTTCACAGGGGGGGCCACTGGACTGCTCATGCTGTGCAGACATAACGCATTTCAAAGGTGCTGGTGTCCCCTGAGGGTGGCAGCATTGCCACAGGCTCCATTATGAGCCAGCAACAATGCAGCCACCACATTCCTGCTGGGTTGATGGTCAGAAACCTTGGTTTCCACCCGTCAGCCCAGCAAGAAAGTCGTAATGGGGCCAGCAGGGAGGTCACTAGTAAGGCAGCAACCTACCAGTCGGAAGTTCAGCGGATGGGCCTTCCTGTTTGCTGAACTTGTAATCGGCCTCTATATCTCTTTGTACCTGAAAAGAAAAAACATATGCAACTGAGGGCTTCATTTACAAGGAGCTGGAGCTTCGGCTCTGATGCGCCAGTTTCCTAGCATCACCCTGCACCCCTCTAACGACACCATGGTAGTCCTATATATATAATATAGTGCACCATGGCACTTGCTAGCACAACTGCGTCAACATTTTTGATGCAGTTGTGGCACTTTTCTGGACTAGCTTCAAAATATGTAACGCTAGTCCAGCAAAGCTTAAGGAGGCCCATCAAAAAGAGCCTAGTGTCAGTTTAATGCCTGCCCTGGGCAGGCCTTAAAAATGATGCTACAATGCTGCAGTGAATTATTGTAGATTTCACTGCACCATTTTTGTGGGCCTCCATACGTATCTCTCTTGAACACATTATACCTGGCACAGGAATAATGTGATGCAGGGGTATACAAAGTGGTCCAATGGTGACATTACGCCAGTTTGTAAATACAGCTCAGGGTGGGGGACTGTTTTGCGCCACCGTAACATAAAACAACTTATGCTTCAGCGGAACAATGGGCTTGTAAAGGAGCCCCGTAGTCTGTTTTTCTTGAAACGTGCTCTAAGTAGTAAATCAAAAGTAACGCAAGGCAGCACATATCGTTGCCTTTCGTTACCTTGCCACAGGGAGGCATTCTATGGGTGGAGTAAAGGTGTTTCTATGTGTTCAACCATGAAATTTGATGTAATCCCAAATTTACAAAATGCCAAAATGAAACGCCTCCCAAACTAGGCATAACAAAGAGCAATATGGTTATTTCTCATTGTTATTTTCTCTTTTAGGTTTTCTACATTCTGAAGCACACATATAAAGAGGAAAATACCACTGAGGATTTCATTTTGTGCAGGAAGGTATGCCTTCCTTCACAGAAACAGTCCTACCTGTAATGCAGGCCCCCTTGCGCCATGGCGCAGGGGTGCCTGCATTAGCGCTAGGCAGAGAGAAATCAGAAATGCACCATATCTTAGTAAATATAGTGCATTCCTGTTCGCTTCATTTGAAGCAGTACAGGGGAGCAAGTTGTCTTGCTGTGTTGCTCCAAATGTTGGTAAATCTGTCCCTCTGTTTGCACTACTGTGATCTCAATTCAGAGAAGGGGCAGAAGTGACAGGGAACTGACTGGCATGGAAGGTAGTGCCAATGAGGATAAAGGCAGCAGGTTAGGTGTGGCTGGATAGGCCATCACTGGATGGATGGGAGGGAGGAGCTGGGCCCAGCCCCATTTACACTTGAATAGGTTGTGCCCTGTCTCCACACAAAGGGCTGCATATTCCCTATAGTTAGTCTGGTGCCAGCACCAGGAAGGCAGAGCACCTGTGCACTTCAAAGGCATACCTCTAGACCTTCCCCCCACTTGAAAGGCTCAACTGGGTATAAATACTGGACCTCAGATACCAACTCTTCAGTACACTTCTGAAACTATGGATACTCTGACAGGAAGAAGGACTGCTGTGCTGCTGAAAGGACTGCCACTCTACTGATCTGCTGCTAAGAAACTCTGCTGCCGTGCTTTGCTGACCTGATGCCTGCTGTCTTCTTGCCTGGGTGAGAAAGACTGGACCTGCATCTCTTGAACCAGAACCCAGAGTTACTCCAAGAGCTAGTTTACTGGCCTCCTGATCTGAAGCCTCAGGGACATAGCAGGCTTTCAACAACTTTGCACCTGCACCTGCACCTGGACTCCTTCACCGGTGAGTCGCCCCTGCCATGGTGTTGCCAACCCAGTCCTAGAACCTTGGACAAGCACCAAAGATATAGGCAAACAAAAAAGCACTTTTTCAATAGACACTACTTCCTAACTATACCTAGATACCTAGCTAGTGGCAACCACAATATATATATATATATATATATATATATATATATATATATATATATATATATATATACACACACACACACATATATATATATATATATATATATATGTATATATATATATATATATATATATATATATATAGTTAAGGCTATGTTTCCATAGAAACAGTGTTTACATCACTGTTTGACTAATCGTCACAAAATTATCCAAAAATAGTGTGCTGATCATTCTTGTTCAGCATGGGAAGTTTCGGGTGCTATGTCAAGCAGGGGCTGAGAAAAGTGGGGAGGGACAAAAAACAAGTATTTCCAATATTAATTCCCATAAGAGCTCTCAACAGGACCACAGCCTGAACTGCTGAATGGAATAACAACATATCTGGCACAAAGGTAGGTTTCAGTTCACAGATTACGCTTTTGCATATTTGGTGTAAATCAGTTCAGTAGTTTTTTAAATATTAAAGGGGAAATACATTTGTACATCTAAGGCTGTGGATGTATTGCAATGTTTTTGTGGCAATTGTGTTGAATTCACGAATGTGGGCACCAGCAGGAATGCTGTAATTGGCTGGCCTTAACTTGACCAGAAAGTTGCAGCCACCATTTTAGGTAACTGTCGACGGTCTTCGGGGCAAAAAAAAATGAAAAGTGGCATAAGGGGTCAGGGTGGAGGTACCTTTACCTCGGAGCTGTGATGTAGGGGTTTGTGAGGGTGAAATTAGGTCCTTAGAAATACTTTATTTCAAGCCGTGCAATATTTGTGAATATGTTGCAATGCTTAGGTGGCCCCTGTGTAGGGGTACAACAAATTTGTGAATATTGGGGACAATAAAAATAACATTCACAGAGTTGTTTATGCACTAATTCATTCATTCATAGTAGCACTCTCACACCGGCTCATAGACCCACTCAGACACTGACACACCCACTCAGAGACCCCATCAGACACTCACGAATCCACTTAGACACCTATGCACCCACTCACAGACCCACTTATTAACTGATGCACCCCCTTAAAGACCTACTCAGACCCTTATACACCCACTCACAGACCCACTCAGGCACTCACACACCCACTTACAGACTGACTCAGACCCTCCTGCACCCACTCACAGACCACTCATACCCTCCCATACCCACTCAGACACTGACACACCCACTCACAGACCCACTCAGACACTGATGCACCCACTCACAGACCCATGCAGACATGACACATCAACCCACAGAACCACTCAGACCCTCACACCCAGACACACACTCCCACACCCAGAAATACCATTTCACACTTATTCTCCCACTCAGAGATAGACAATTCAGCTGTGCATAGTGCACGGTTGGGTGGTTATGAGGGTTGGCTGCAGGGCCTGACTGACATGGTTAAAGGGCTACTTGTGTGAGAGGCACAATCAGTCCTTCAGGCCCACTAGTAGCATTTAATTTCCAGGCCCTGGGCACATGTAGTGCACTTTACTAGAGACTTACAGGTAAATTAAATATGCCAATTGGGTAGGAACCAATGATACAATGTTTAAGAGAGAGAGCATATGCACTTTAGTGCAGGACAGCAGTGGTAAAGTGTTCAGAGTCATAAAACCAGCAAAAACTGTGTGGGAGGCAGGCAGAAAGTTGGGGGATGACCAGCCTAAGGCTGTCAGGTGGTCTAACAGAGGGCAACAGTGAGACTAGAAGGGCATACACACAGGCAATGGTGGGAAGGTGGAATGGGTCAGGGGCAGCAAGCTGATCACACAGGGGAGATGGAAGGGGCTGTAGCAGCACAGAAGTCCATGCATGGCAAGCAGCAGGGTTAGTGGCAACACAATGGCCATGGTGGGCAAAAGGGAGGGGGAACGGCAAGCACAAAGGACCATGGAGTTCATAAGGGATGGGTGGGGGCTGACAAGAGAAGGCAGGGGAAGGGCCTTCACATCAGACAACATGTGTTGGGCAGGGGGAGCAGTTGCAGCACAATAGAGCATGGTGGGCAGAAGGGAGTGGCAGCAAAATTGACCATAGGGGACAGGAGAGAGGGAATAGGGGCATGTACCTCTCTGGCAGGTAGGTTGGAGATGGCAGGTAAAGGCAGCAGTCACCTGACCATGCTAGGCAGTTGGAAGGGGCAGTGGAAGCTCAATAGAACAGAGTAGATAGGAGGGGCAGTGGCAGATCCATGGACATGGTGGGCAAGAAGGAGGGAGCAGGGGCAAGCACACAGTCATCGTAGGGCAAGGGGAAGGAGGGTTGAGGCAGCAAGCTAATCACAATGGCTAAGTAGGATGGCAGTAATTGGGCATGGAATTGAGTGATAGAGGGCAAGAGGTGTGGGCAGGGACATCAAGTTAAATGCCAGTCATTACACCACTACCATGATGTGAAGTATTCCCTTTGGCAAATAACATCCACCAAGAGGAGCTGCTCAGAAGAAGAGACTTACAACATAGAGTGAAGTAAGATGACAGACAGGTTCAAAGTTAGGGGATATCCTAAGAAGGTACTCAATTCAGCAGTTTCTAAAGTGGTGTCACGTAAGAGGGAGAATCGTCTTTTCAAAACAAGAACTAGAATGAAGAAAGGTCATAACCCCAAAGTGTTGACATTCATCATACATTTTAATAATAGATCAAGTGAGAGCAAGAGGCTAATGAACAAACAATGGGGAGCCCTGAGGGCTCAGACAACTATAAGGTCCACATGTGACCACAGCATATAGGAGGGCCAAATCCCTCACGGACCCTATAACACATGGTATTTTCCAAAGGACTGAACAACAGAGCTGGCTGAAGATTGTGGGAAGCTTCCACACATGTGGGAGATGTAAAGCCTGTAGGAATAGCAGTAACTGCAGCAGCTACCCTCTGCCCAACTTTAGAGAGGGAAAATGGTATGCTTGATCACTTGCACAACAGATCATTGTGTTTATGTACTCGAGTGCCCATGCAAATTATGGTACATTAGGAGCACAACATTCCTTGTTAAAAAGAGAATACTAGAAAACGTACTTCTCATCAAAAATGAAGATGAAACATATCCTGTTGCAAGACATTTTCAATGAAACACCAAAGTAATCCTGACCTCCTCTGATTTTTTGCAGTGATAGGGTGGAAAAAACAAGCAGAGGAGGTGACAGAGTGAAGCTTTTGCATGTCCTTGAGTTGCATCTGATTATTGAACTAGACACTAAGGTCCTATGGGAATGAACATGGACAAAGAGCTAGCAAAACATATTTGACACCCTCTGATTTCCATTGGAACATGTATTTTTCTATGAGCAATAACCAATGGGATAGCAACATGTATATGATTGTATGAGCTTGCACTTAGATCCATTTTGTATTTCTCCTTTCTCTAAATATTTTTTCTCTATCTTCCTTTTTCATCATTACATTTCTCTCAGTTTGATAATGGAAAGTACTGAGCATCAGTTGGTACTAACCTTACCCAGTTGGTCACTATGTAAACTTGTTGAACATATTATTTGATGAGATGTAGTTATTATTTGTTAATTTTGAAATGGAGCGCTTGTCCCACACTCCCAGGTGATCTTATAATTTCACATATATCTCCACTTGGATCGAATTGATATTTGTTATAGATGCCGGACACCATGTTGTATGAAATGGGGGAAATTGCCCACTTGGGCTTCATTACTGTAATAACTCTGTTGATAATGTAGGAACTGTAACCATAGGAATGAATTTTGAGAATGCAGGACAGTGAAATTGAGTGCTTTAAGGACAGATTGACCTATAGATTGACTAACAGGTTGACCAATAGGCAATTAATACAATTTTCTTTAAAATATTTGTATTCTTGTATATTATTACAATAGTATTGGCAGAATATTACGGCATCGTGGTTAATTAAATTTGATTTGATCATGTTTATGTTGTGATATTACTGTTGAAGATATGGAACTTTGGCTTTTTTAATTTGTGTGTCATTGCCATCAAATGAGAGAATAAAGTTATGCACAAGTTGGAATGTATTCAAAGCTCTCTATGAAATAATTTTCACAAGCACTGCATTTACTACAAATGTAATTTACATCAATTAGTGTTTATTTGGTGCTGTTGTGACATAGGGCTTCATTATGAGTTTGGCGGGCAGCGGACCCCCCTAGCGGCATTGCAGGTCTGACTGCCGATAGGGTGGCGCTTGGACCACCATATTTTGAGGGATGCAGGCCAATGGAGCAAAGAGTCCACCGCAGTCCCTCTGGCACTACCAGGCAGCAGAGACTCTTGCGGTAACGAGGAAGCACACACAGGCCAGTGATGCCCTTGTTGCCACTGAACACATAATGAGGTTGAACAACACCAATGTGACCATGGAGATCCAACCACCTTATCTCAGCACGCAGAAACTGGGAGTATAAGTGGGGACACTCACATGCAGGTAGCCTTACAGGTCCGGTGCTACCATGGAGCCCAACACACACGTCCTGCCGCTGCTGGTGATCATCGATGGTGCACAAAATCCACGTTACCGAGGGGGCCATCAACTCTAAGTACACACACCTACTTGTGTCATTAACCTCAACAATATATTGTCATGCAGTCAGCCACATCATATGGGGATTACACTACAGACACCAAGTACACTTGTCATTGTGTCCTGCGTCAGAATTAGACACAAAGCAGGACACATTCACTGTCACAATAAGTCCTCTTTAGGCAGGTCACTCACACTGCACTGCAACACTGCAAGAAACACACATCTTCTCATCTCAGGCACAGGGATAGTGAAGTGTATGCAACATTTTCTCACAGAAGACCAACACACCAACATCACAGCTACTAGTACAACTCACACACTTGCATTCCTCACATGCCATAGACTGTCATCACATTCAACACACAAATGTATGAATGTGGAATGGAGCACAAACAACACTTCCAGTGAACATCCCTGCAATGAACACACACATCACTCACATTGCAGCACAATGGAAGGACAATTGGTTGCACAATAGACAGAGAGACAAATATGCAAAGTTAACTATGCAAACAATACCTGCACAACAGGGATTGTGTCATAAGGAGCATGCAGGGAAGGAGGCTGCACTGGGACAGATATCACTTTGCACATGCCACTTAAACAACATTTGCACAGGGACCAGCCCTACATGTATCTCAGGGACAAGCAATACTAGACCCAAATAACATGCCTATCTGCACAATGTGGAAGACAGACAGCTAAATGGAGACATGCACAGTCAAATGCAAAGGAAGACAGCACAATTGAACATACTACATGTCTGCACAAACAAAACTCAAGCTGCCACACATTAGATGAATCCATAATCCATATAAGGGGACAAGCGTAGCACCATACATGCTCACATTGGACACCACAAGATGAAATACTTACCATACCAAACAATACACAATTCCATGACACTACCATTGCATTTACACCCACATATTCATACAGTCAATACATACCCTTATCTTGGGGGTCACCAGCACTGCCCAAAAAGTCATATACTGCAAACAACAGCACATGGATCAGCAAGTAGGCTGCAACACACACAACTGTAAGCAAACAACACACATCACTCAGGAACAACATAAAGGTAGAAAAGGAATTGCAGGACAAATGTATGCCCAAAAAACAACTGTTTGGGTTTATTAAATTTAAACTTGAAAAGTCCATGGCCATTGTCCAGCGCATTTTGTTCTGCACAGGCACATCACTGTACATCACTGTACTGCCACTTGACTCCTAACTGCTAGGAAACCTCCACAGAAAGGGGCATCATGTGGGCAGGCAGGTACCTCAGGGATCATATTTGGATGGTTGAGGGGTCTGATGTTGGAGAGGTGGTCTTGAGTCTGGATTTGGGAGGGGTGGACTGCCTCTTAGGAGGGGTGGGCTTTTTCTTGAGGAGAGAGGTATGGGTGCTTGTAGGGGGTAGGTATGACAGGTTGGGCTTGGAAGTGGGAGGGATGGATTGGGAGGTGTGTCGGGCCACTTAGATTTGGAATGGTGGTGGTGGGAACAGGGGAAAGATCACGGTCAAACAAAAACACTTTCTTAGGGACACAGAGACCGTCAGCAGAAGGCGTGGAGATTTGGAGGTGGAGGGAGTAGTTGTCTGCAGTGTCAGTGTGGATGTCGTGGGTGTGTGCGTGTGGGAGATTTGCTTTGTTTGGGTGGTGTCAGTTGTGTGGGTGAGTGTATCTGTTTGTGTGTCTTGGGGAGCCGAGAGGTGGAGGTGCTGGGGGATAGAGGGGTGGCTGTGTCTGTTCGGGTGGTGTCTTCAAGTATGCTGGATGTGGTGGATGTCTGTGTACCTGTTTAGGTGGTGTCTGTGCAGATGGTGGTTGTGGTGGATGTCTGTGTGTCCATTGTGGTGGCATCTGTAAAGTATGCTGGGTGTGCTGGGTATGTCATTGACTGTTGTGGTAGTACCTGTTGGTATGTTTGATGTTGTGAGTTGGCCAGTGGGGCGATGGGGGGTGTCTGGGGAAGAGATAACTGATATTGTGTGTGTGGGTGTCTGTTGTTTGCTTGCATACTGCTATGTTTTATGGGCCTTGTGTCTGTGTATGCTGCTCTTGTGTGTTGAGGTAAGTGAGTGTGGTTTGGTCTGTGTGCTTGGGGTAAGTAGGGAAATGGGGGATTTTAATTCTGAAGAGGGAGGTGGAGGGGGAACAGAAGGTGGGGGGGGGGGGTGACTGCTTACCGGTGACTACCATCTGTGTGGAGGCCAGAGCCTGAAAAGATCTCTGTAGGCCCGATATTGCACCATGAATACCTTCCAGGAATACATTAGTCTGCTGCAGTTGAGTTGCAATACCTAGATGTCATTCACACTGGCTGTCTGAGCCTCCTCACTAAGGGCAGCAGGGTAACTGGTGCTGTGGTGGAGGTGCCTATGACAAAGGAGATGCCCAGCATCTTGTGTGAGCAGACATGGCCAACGGGGTGGAGAGCGACAGGGAAGGTGGTGATAGAACTGGGGGGCGGCAAAAGATGGCACAGGTGTATGCCCCGATGGGTCCCTCACCATTATGGAGTGTTCACTGGAGGAAGATTCCGATGATGAAGATGATGTTCCAGTCTCCCCTGTGGAACTCCTCTCACCCTCTGGGCCACTGAGTCCATCTCTGTCTGTAGTATCTTGACCCAAGGTCCAGTGGCCAAATGCTACCCCACTCAGCTGTGCCCTGTCTCCTTCACTTCCCTGGGCTGATGCTGCAAATACAAAGAGAACTAGGTTTATTACATGTCCATGATCATACCTGAACAACAGCTGATTAGCAAACATTACCATGATGTCAAGTAAGCCCCTGCAGCAAACTTCAACTAAGTGGCTCATACATGTGCCATACTTTATGCATGCATGCCATCTGAACTGTCAACAGTTGGTCACAGGAAAATCAGGATCTCAGGCAACTACAATTTCATGGCTGAAGTTGTGCAATCACAGAAACCATTAAACTAGTAGGAGACTTCATCACCCTTAAAGCTTTGCCCCATGAAGCAGACATCAGTTATCTGTTGTCATACAATAGTAGATCTATGCGAAGTCCATTTCCACAGATCCCACTCAAGGTCATGCACACATCTATTTGTTACATACATAATGACCTAACAATAAGAAATGATGCTCCAAAATCTTGCCATGTTGCTGATGAAAGTACAATAGCCTGGAGAAGGTGACATGGAAATACTCATGTCACCAAGGGATACTTGTCAAAATGGAGTCATGGAATAAGTACTAATGTTGCTCGGATAGGCTACATGTGGCATGGAAATGGACATGGTAGACATCATGTGCAATATGTCAGGGAGAGATGTCCTTAAAATCCACAACACAATGAATCAGCAAGCCCCAGGGAAATCACCAATAATGTCTGTCACCCCTTACAATGACATACTCTGAGTGCATCAGACACCATTAGGCCCTTGGATATTAATGAGTCCCTGAGATTTGCAAGTACTTGTTGAAGGTCCTCAGCATGTTGCCCAATTGGAAGCTACATCATTTCCTCCATTATGGTCATGCAGACCCAGATGTCTGTGGATAGATGGTTGTACCCAAACACAGGTGATTGCCACATAACTGCAAGTCACTACACGATGCATGCCTACATTCATGTTACAAACGTTATGCATTTCACATGTGCAGTGCACATTGCTACATGATGAAACATCAATGGCATAGAAATACACATTGTGGCTCAACTCTACGCCTACCTCTCATGTTCCTCATTGCTACTGCAGTTGTACATGCCAAATGACATGCTTTGATACATGTGGGTATGTGTCAGCCAATAACAATGGTGACATATTTATGTATGTGGCAAAACATGAAATGTACCCCCACTGTAAATGTTGTATTCCACCCACAAGTTGAAATGCACATATATGTGTGGAAATACAGGTATCCTCTCATCAACACAGGTAGACCATGCATGAAACATAAGCTTACACATGTTTTGTTAAGGAGAAAGGGAGACATAGAGGCACAATTAATGTTAATAACAGTTATGGCACATTAATCATGTCAATGGCCATTCCCCACTTACCATGGGAAAGTATTGATTGGTAGCTGCACCCAAAGTACAATGTATGCCCTCTCACATGTATGATTGCCATTTGACATTGCAGACTGTAGTGAGGCATCAACACCTGCCATACACAGAAGACAAGGAGCCTCTGGGTGGCAGTTGGCCTTAATACTCATTTACCCAAACACATGACTGAGGATAGTGATCCATCACTTCATTACCTTTAGCTTGGAACATTGAGGAGTAGTGGTCATAGAATTTATATCCACTACAACAACAATCAGTACCTGATTGATCACTGTACACAGCCATATGTCATCCCTGGAGAGTAAGATGTTTGGGTAGTATACACAGTTGTGTCCTAGGTCCCTGGGCCAATAGGCAAGGCACATCAGTATACAACACATGGAATATCTACACAAACAATCATTCATCTACTGTGTTAGACATGGCTCATCCATAATCATCAGGGGGAGCTGTCAGAACTTAACATATTCACTTGGCAATGTGACAGGCAGGAATATGCCCTGTACTCACCCTTTTGTGGCTGCTGTGCTGTCCCTGTCCTCAAATGACCATCAAGGTATTGGTAGGCCACCACCAGAATGGAGGAAAGCAGAGAGGTCATAGTCCAATGGGCACCCTGACCACGTTCGGAGGACATCCTCAGCTGGACCTCTGCAATCTTCGGGCCCAGTGTCTCAGGTCCTCCAACCTTTTCCTACAGTGGGCTCTCCATCGGCTGTGGACACCCAGGGACCACACCTTCTTGGTGATGGCTCTCTGTAGTTCCTTTTTTTCATGGGTGTTGACCTGCATGGATGCAAAAGACAAATCAAGAGATTACAATCTCAAGTTTCATCACAAATGACTGAGGAACATACATGTCAGTAACACAAAGTTAGGAATTTTCATTTATTTAATACTTCCCAAGTGTGAAGCACACAAGCCAGTAAGTACAGGGACGTCACTACAGACATATGCATTTGCATCTGCAGACTAACCCACTAACCTGTACATGGCCTTCAATGACTAAGCAAGCTTAGTGACATCAGGTAGCCCATGCTCTATCAACCTGTACTGTGATGTGAGCCTCAATTAAACACTACACACCTACTGGCTTCTGAAGGGTAAACTCCTTCGGCATGAATGGATCAACACATTCAGACTCTGTGAGAATGACTCACTGCATGCAGTCCGTACAGGCAACTGCCAGAGTACAAACTATAAGATTACACATGAGCAACAATCAGGAGGCTGGCAGGATGGGTACAGAAAGTGTCTTCCCTGTGCATGTGTGGACATGTGCCCTACCAAATTCATACTCATGCCACTTCAGGGGGTGGGGTTATATGTTATGTACCTGTACAACAGAACACTCCTTTGGACATATGTATCTATCCTATAGAGATGGTCTCCAAAAAACAAAAGCATGCATGCTATGTGACCAAGCTATTAAGTCACATATCATGGCCTCCCAGAAATCAACACAGTGTCTGCAATGTGGGACTGTCGTTTATGCAATGTGTCTGTACAAGATAAACATTACCTTTGTGAAGGTGACACAAGAGCTATGGGAGTAAGGGGCGTGCCATGAGTCTAAGGGCCAGATGTAAGTAGATTCTGAATGGCAACCCGCAAATTGCGAGTCAGAGTGACTCGCAATTTGCGAGTCGCAATTCAGAATGTAGGATGGTGTCCCTGACACCATCTGCGACTCGCAAAGGGGTCGCAAAGGCCCACCTCATTAATATTAATGAGGTGGGTCGCAATTTGCAACCCACTTGAGACTCGTGGCACTCACAGGGATGGTGGCCTGCTGGAGACAGCAGACCACCATGTCTGTGACTGCTTTTAAATAAAGCAGTTTTTTTTTTTTGTAATGCAGCCCTTTTTCCTCAAAGGAAAACGAGATGCATTACAAAACTAAAAAATTAAATGTTTTAGTTTCATTTTTTCAGAGCAGGCAGTGGTCTATATGACCACTGCCTGCTCTGGAAAAATGTTTTTAATGCCATTCACAAAGGGGACGGGGTCCCATGGTGACCCCTTCCCTTTTGCGAATGGGTTACCACCAATTTGAAATGAGTGCGACTCGCAATTAGGAAAGGGACTCCCCTTCTTAATTGCGACTTGCAAATCTGTTTGCGATTCGGTAACCAGGTGGGGTTTTAGGGGTGGGGTGGGGTTTAGGGTCATTTTAGTTTTTAGGGGTGGGGCTTAGGTAGTTTTAGGTTTTAGGGGTGGGGTGGGGGGTCACTGTAGTTTTAGGAATGGGTGTTGGGGGTCGGGGTAATTTTAGTTATTGGGGTGGGGCAGAGGGCTGAGGTAGTTTAGGTTTTAGGGGCAGGGGTGGGGGTTGGGGTAGTTTTAGGGGCAGAAGTGAGGGATCAAGGTAATTTTAGGAGTGGGGGTCAGGGTAATTTTAGTTTTTAGGTGTGTGGTGGGGGTCAGGGTAGGCTTAGGTTTTAGGGGCAGGAGTGGGGGTTGCAGTAGTTTTATGGGCAGGGGTGGGGGACATTTAAATGTTTAGGGGCAGGGTGGGGGTTGGGCTAGTTTTAGGTTTTAGGGGTGGGGGTCTCTGTAGTTTTCGGGGCAGTGTGGTGGATGGGGTAATTTTATTTTTTGGGGGAAGGCTGGAGGGTCGGGGTAGTTTAAGTTTCAGGGGCGAGGTGAGGTACTTTTAGTTTTTAGGGGCGTGTTGGGAGTCACGGTAGTTTTAGGGGCGGTGGGATAATTTTAGTTTTTAGGGGTGTGGGGTCAGGGTAGTTTTAGATTTTAGGGGCAGGGTAGGGGGTCACTGTAGTTTTACGGGTGGGGGTGGGGGGTTCGGTTAGTTTAAGTTTTAGGGCCAGGGGTGGGGGTTTGGAATAGTTTTAGGGGTGGGGCAGAGGGGTCGGGATAATTTTAGTTTTTAGGAATGGATGTGGGGGTAGGGGTAGTTTTTTGGTTTGATGGGTGGGGTGGGAGGTCGCGGTAATTTTAGGGGCAGGGTTGGGGGTAATTTTAGTCTTTAGGGGCAGGGGCAGGGTAGTTTAAGGTTTTAGGGACGGGGTGGGGAGTTGCAGTAGTTTTAGAGGTAGGGTGGGGGTCTCGGTAATTTTAGTTTTTAGGGGCAGGGTGAGGGGACAGGGTAGTTTTAGGTTTTAGGGACAGGGTTGGGGGTCGGGGTAATTTTAGGGGCAGGGTGGTGGGTTAGGTAGTTTTAGGTTTAAGGGCCGGGGGTCACGGTTGTTTTAGTAGTCGGGGTGGGGAGTCGGGGTAATTTTTGTTTTCAGGGGCGGGGTCTGGGTGGTTTTAGGTTTTTGGGGGAGGAGGGCAGCGATTGTTTTAGGGGCAGGGGTGGGGGGTTGGGGTAATTTTAGTTTTTAGGGGTGGGGATGGTGGGTCAGGGTTGTTTGACTTTTAGGGGCTGGGACGCTGTGGTTTTAGGGGCAGGTTTGGGGGTCGGGCTGAATTGAGTTTTTAGGAGCAGGGGTGGGAGGTCGGGTAGTTTTAGGTTTTAGGGGCAGGGGGTCACTGTAGTTTTAGGGGCAGGGGTGGGGGGGTTAGGATAAGTTTAGTTTTTTGGGGTGGGGTGGGGGTAGTTTTAGTTTTTAGGGGCGGGGTGGGGGGTCTGGGCGGTCACATGCTGGAACCATGCATGCCGTTCCACGCATGCCTTTACCAGGCATGCCTTTACAATGAAAAATCATTGTTAAGGCATTCGTGGTAAAGGCATTAGTGGTAACAATGCAGTTGTTGTTCTGTCTGCGTTGTTCAGTCATGCGTGGTTCCAACCTATATTCCTGTATGTAGCTGTAGATGTGTTTCATCATTGCAGTCCACAGTATCTGTGTCACAATACTGACTTATGTTTGGGTCATATGATTAGGGACTGTTGTACTGCCATCTGTCTGTATCTTGGATTATGTGGTGCTGGGTTACTTTTCAGTGATATGTGATAAGGCTCAAGCTACTGACATCATTCACATTAAATGTTTGCTTATTCTACAGGACAATGTCTAACAAATCCCTCCTTTCTGTTGTCTAGGGGTGTTGTTCCCTGGAATATGTACTTTCACTCAGTGTAAGTCACACATTATTGTGTCAAAAAGGTCCAGCCATATGAACAGCCTGTGTGCTGTACAATGGAATCAAATATTTGGTGTGACCAGACAATTGTACGTATGTGTTTTTGTGTAATAGTCGTAATTCTGAGCAGGACACTGTGTACCTGTAACATATCCCTCCTTGCTCAAGTAAGATATGTCCTTATCTTGTGGTTCACATGGTCTAACATCTCTTTATAGGAACATTTTGAAATTAAGCAAGCAGACACTGAGTTTGTGATGGGTGAAAGTATTACAATGTTGATGCAGTAAATACAATTTTGAAAGAAAAGAAGAAAAATAAGGAAGTGAAGGTGTCAGTCATGGTGAATGAGATCATTGGAATAGATGCAAACCATTGAGAGTCCAAAGCCCATAGTACTCATCCCATTGGAACTGGTGGGTAGTTCAGGATCAGTCAACAGAGTGAATGTGTGGCACACAAAGGAGTTCCTTTAGGAAGAGGTCACTTGCTTGTCATCCACACTTCCTGGATTCTTCACCTGATATCCCTGCTTACATGCTGGGAGGGGATCTGCTGCTACAGAGGCAAGGGTATCTAGGGCTTGTTACTCTGGGCAGGGCCTCCTTTCTAGTGGTTGGCACCGATCAAGAAGGGCCTGGTGATGAAGCATCAAAGGAAGGGGTAGAGTGGTGTTAATGTCCCTCATCACCCCTGTTAGGATGGCCATGTTGGTACTGTTCATGCACATCTTTATGGATGTCCCTCTATAGCTACTTGATTTCCCAGAGTTTGGTCAAGACCTAGCCAATCACGCCTTGGGGCTCCTGATAGATCCCCAAGACATGGATGATGGTGTCCTGTCCAGGTGCAGCCCCAGTGGCCTCACCCTGCTATCCCACAGCATCCCTCTGATTTACCCTTCTCCAATGGGCCTGTGCCCTTGCTGCAGATCGTTAGAACTTCAAAGGATGGCCTGGGAATGCCATGTTGCCAGCAGTACAGTAAAAACAGTGGCTTGGCAAGATATGTCTTTGCTCATTTTGAGGCCTAGTTTATAGTTATGTAGGCAGACCCAGGACTTTGCTGTATATGTGACTGGAGTTGTCATGTGGTCAGTGCATTGTAAATGTGTCTGCTGCCAATACCATTCTGGTGATGCAACATGAGGCCTTTGCGATCATTATCTTGCAAACTGGGTAAACTGCCCTTCCTGTCCTCGATAAGTTTATCTTGGGTTAGCTGGTCAAGATGGAGCTAGGTGGCTAGACACATCTCAGAGTTGAACTTAATCTGCATCCTGGTCACTCCCAGGTGAGTAATTTTTAATTGAGTGTTATCAGACAAGGATATTTGGACAAGTAACCACTGGTCTGGTGTTTGTAGTAACTGAAATAGTGCCTCCTGGAAGTTGCAGTCAGGTCACTCTCTACACTACCCATGCTTGACAAATGTGATCCTGTAATTGGGTTTAGCATTACAGTCACTCCCTATACTTCCCACCACCATAAAATGTTATCCTCCCAGATGAGTAAACTTCATTTGAGAGTTAAGACACAGGGGTGTTTGGGCATTGTGAGAAAACTGGGTTGATTGCAGAAGCCCCCTAACATTTTGCCCTCATTTGTCATTCATACTTGTGTTTTTTTTTTATTCTGATGATGCCCTGGGCACTGCTAAAGAGTTCCAGGGCCTGTGCTCTGACTACAATTACGTATGTAAATTAGGTTAGTAGCTTTTCAGATAAGGTTAAACCCAAATTTGACTTTAGAATTAAAGGTACTTCCAAATTCCTAAGCTACCTTATTTTTACATATGTCACCCCTAAGGTATGGTGTAAGTGGCCCTAGGGTTGGGTGCAGGGTAACTATAAGCTGGAACTTGAAAGTTGTTTTATGGGGTATGGTGAGTGAAAGTAGCCAAATTAATGTTCCCCATTGTAGTAAACAGGCTTCAAACGCTAACATGAAGAGACTTTATTTTAAAATAATAAGGTCTTATTTTCCAGAGGAAGGGGCTAACTATAGGAAGATTAGTCTCAAAGTAAAAGATATAATAAATCCAACAACTTGCCACTGTTGAATTTAATATAACTTGGACAGAGAAAGAGTTTTAGAACTCTTGCTAAAAGGTACCTGTCCAGGCCTCTTGTGCACTAGCCTGCCCCGTGTGCAGTGCACATGGGTCAGGCTGGTGCACAAGAGCCCTGAATGGCAGCTTTCAATGCCAACAGCCCTCTCCCGAATGGGCCCAATCTCGGAAGTGCTAAGCAATGTCGGGCAGGCACCTCAGGGGGAGATAGGGCACCTCAGCCGGATGCGGGAACAAACCCACTGGTTCTGGAGGGGGCAACATGCCCATTGCTTTGTCCTGGGGAGTGCAAGGCCACAGTCTCTCAAGTGAGTGTCTTGCCCACTGGTTCTGGAGGGGACAACATGCCTATTGCTTTGTCCTGGGGAGAGCATGGCCAAAGTCTCTCATGCGATGATGGCTGCATGCTGGTGGTGTTTGGGGGAGGCTTCTGGGCAGCCCCTGCATTCTGTGATGGCTGCATGCTGGTAGTGGTTGGGGGAGGCTCTTGGGCATTCCCTGCACTCTATGATGGCTGCATGCTGGTGATGTTTGGTGGAGGCTCCTAGGCAACCCCTGCACTCTGTGATGGCAGTGGAGGCCCTGTGACAGCTGGTGGTGGTGGTTGTCTGACAGCTTCCGCTGGCATAGAGTGCCTCTTCTCCTCCTGGTCATGGGTTGGGAATCCCTTACCCTTCCTGGCAGTGGGGGATGGGCTCTTCCCCTCTCTGGCTGGTGGTGCAGGGTCCTTCCACTTCCTCACAGCTCGTGCAGGCTCCTTCCCCTTCTTCACAGCTGGTGCAGGCTTCTTCCCCTGATTCACAGATGGTGCATGCTCCTTCCCCTTCCTTACCGCTGGTGCCAGACTCTTCCCTTTCATCCCAGGTTGTGCTGCCTCCTTCCCCTTCAGAGTTGTTGTTCTGGTATCCCTACCACCACGAGTAGGTGGTGCTACCACTGTCCATGTGGACTGTTTGGCTGAGGTGCTGGGCTGTGTCCTTGCTACCCTGCTCATACATGCAGGATGGGGAGGGAGGGATAGGGAAGAGGTCAATCTGTGAAAGGAAAAGCTTTTTAGGGATGTTGGGGCAGGAGGAAGGAGGAGTAATGGGAGTGGAGGATGAGGGAGTGGTCATCTGAGGTGTATGTCTGCTCATTTTGGGTGCAGGTACATGGGCTGTATGATGTTGTGAGGTGGATGGCTGTTGGGTGTCTGAGTGCTTGCGTTTGTGTCCTTTAGGAAGGGGGTGGACACAGGGGATGCATGCATGGATGTTGGGGAGGTGTCTGCCAGTGAGGTGTGTGTTCTGCTTGATTTGGTGATGATGCTGGTAGTGGATATAGATGTAGTGCATGCAGTTGTGAGTATGGATGTAACTGGGTGGGAGGTGGAAGAGGAGGAGGAGAGGGGGACGGGGAGACAGTGGATGTTGTCATGTCAGCAACTGAATGGTGTTTGTGTGGGTGCCTGTCGGATGAAGTGTGGTGCTTGTGTTTGCCTATTCCAATCTTGTGAGTTGTCTTGTGTGCATGCTCGTCTGTCTGTGAGTTTGGGATTGGTTGGGGTTGAGGAGAAAGGGACTGGGAAGTGGAAGTTGGAGGGGGGACGGTAGAAAGAAGGACAATAACTGCCATCAGAGAGGAGGCCAGAGCCTGAAACGATCTATGTTGGGCCACCAATCCACTGTGAATGCCGTCCAGGAATGCATTACATTGCTGCATCAGGGATGCCAACCCCTGAATGGCATTCACAATGGTTGATTGCCCTACAGAGATGGATCTCAGGAGGTCAATAGCCTCCTCACTCAGGGCAGAAGGGATCACTGGAGCAGGGCCTGTGGTGCCTGGGGTGAAGGAGATGCCCACCCTCTTGGGTGAGCAGGCACAGGTAACTCCCTGAGGAGCTACTGGGAGGGCAGTGCTGGTACGGGGGTGGTTGCTGTACCTGCAGCTGGGGTGGTCACAGAAGTGTCTGCCACCACCAGGGAGCTCCCATCGGAGGAGTAATCAGAGTCTGTGTTATCCTCTCCAGTCTCCGCTGTGGTGCTCCCCTCGCACTCCGTCCCACCGGCTCCCTCAGCGTCAGTGGACTCTGCCTCCAGGGTCCTGTGGGATGCAGCTCCCTCTGTTGCCAGTTCCTCTGCTGCTCCGCCAGATGATGCTAATGCACATAAGGAGAGGACGACAAAACAAGGGGGGGAGAGAGACAAAGGAAACACTGGGTCAATGAGTGCACCAACACCACCGTTGGCATACACAGCACCCTGACACACATGGAACATGCCTACGCACTATGCATTTCACTACCATTGAAATGGCTAGTCACCAAGGCATGAGGAGGGGCACACACCGCCAACTGCAGCACACATGGGACACACGCAGCCCTGTCCAGAAGTGAATACTAACAAGCTAGGTAAGCAATATTTTCCATTCATACCCTTAGCCTCCAGAGGACCTACGCTGCTATGCCTGGCCTAGCCTAGGGGCACCCACTGAAACACAACCACCAGCCGGATACCTCCTGACCAGCCGTAAGTTGTAATGATAGCCACTGTACTCACCCCTTTGTGGCTGCTGTGATGCCCTCACGTGCCCATCCAGCTCATGGTAGGCCACCGCCAGTATGCGGGCCATCAGGGGGATCAGGGTCCGACGGGCACCCCTTCTTCATCGGGAGGCCATGCCCAGCTAGGCCTCCGTGGTCTTTCGTGCCCAGCGTGTCAGGTCCTTCCACCGTTTGCGACAATGGGTGCTCCACCTGCCATAAAACCCCAGGTCTGCATGTCCTTGGCGATGGCAGGCCATATTCCCTTCTTTTGATGGGTACTAAACTGCAGAGGCAATACAGACAGGAGAACACCATTAGAGAAACAGTCCAGCCTGTCACTCAAATGGCCCACCATACCCGTTTGCATGACCACTGGCACACACATAGCCCAGCGCACAAGATGTACACCGCTTAGAGGACATCCACCCACCCCACCTTACACAATTCCTTCACACACATCTCTATGCATTCATGCCACATGCATCGTGCCCACAGTGTACTCACCTATTGGTCTAGGGGCCCGTACATCAGTCCGTATTGGGATAGGACCCATTCCACCAGTCGCTCCAACACCTCAGAAGTGAAGGCAGGGGCCCTTTCCCCGGTCAAACAGGCCATGGTAGGTTCCAGACACAGGTCACAGCAGCACATGCAGTGTAGTTCCTCTCCTATGGAAGGACAGGAAACAAGTGAGGAATGTGAAATAAAATGGTGGTCACGGCCACGGCGGTGCATATCGTCATCGCCGGCGTAGATCCCCATTGGCCACTGTACCCCATAGGGCCAAATATGAACCAATGAGGAATTGCACGGCGGTTCACAACCGCCTACCACCACGCGCACAACATCGGCGGCATTACCTCACTTCCACCTATCCCTCCACACAGAAGAGGCGGTCGCCATTTCAGGGGCGGTGAACAGGCCTATCGTTCATTGCTGTGTCACAGGATAAATAGGCACATACTTTTAAATTACACTGTCCCAAAACATGATGGCACAATGTGGACTGCTGTTGTGGTATAGTTGTTCAAATTGTGACAACCTACTCACTCTTCTGTCCCTTAGATACCTACCACTGTGGATGAATAGGAGATGGAGACAAACCCCCATGTACAGACCCCTGGTGGACTTGGCTACACTGGAGGACATGCACATTATCCTTACCTATAGACTGGACAGGGCCACAATCAAAGAGCTGTGTGCCCAGTTGGAACCTGACCGGATCTCAGCTATCCGTCATCTGACTGGGATACTCCCTCTTGTACAGGTTCTATCAGTGCTCCATTTACTGGCAACTGGTTCTTTCCAAGTGACAGTGGGCTTGGCAGCAGGAATGTCACAGCCAATGTTCTCAATCGTGCTGTGAAGGCCGGGTTTTATGCAATGGGACGTATCCCCAATATAATTGGGGTGATTGACGGAAAGCATATTGCATTTGTCCCGTCCCGGCAAAATGAACAGGTGTTCAGGAATTGTAAGAATTTCCACTCCATGAATGTGTAGATGGTGTGCCTGGGGGACCAGTACATCTCCCACGTCAATGCTAAGTATCCTGGGTCAGTGCATGATGCCTTTGTCCTAAGGAATAGCAGCATCCCAAATGTGATGTCCCAACTACAGAGGCACAAGTGTGGCTAATAGGTGAGCCTTGGTTTCCAACCGGTATATGTTGGTTTATGCCTATTCTGTTGGCCATATAGGATAGTGTGTGGCTAAATGTTGTCCTTCAATATTTGCAGGTGACTCTGGTTACCCAAACCTATCATGGCTGCTGAGCCCTATCAGGAATGCCAGGACAAGGGCAGAAGAATGTTATAATGAGGCACATGGGTGAACCAGAAGGATCATTGAGAGAATCTTTGGCCTTCTGTAGGTCAGGTTTAGGTGCCTCCATCTGACAGGTGGATCCCTGTGCTACTCACCCAAGAAGGTCTGCCAGATAGCAGTGACATGCTGCATGTTGCACAATCTGGCCCTCAGACACAATGTACCTTTTTTGCAGGAGGAGGAGACTGGAGATGCCCCTGTGGCAGCAGTGGACCCTGAGGACAGTGAGGATGAGGAGCCAGAGGATGAGGATGTGGACAACAGAACATTGGAGATATACATCAGTACTTTCAATGACACACAGGTGAGAGAGCACTACTTCACATTTATATGGCTATTGGTGTATTCTGTGTGGCATTGGCATGCTGGCATTACCCACTTCTTTCCCCTACTTACTGTTACCTATGGATATTCATTTTACAGATGTTGTTGACAGGGCAACATTGTCCTGATGGCTCACAACAGCCAGCAACTGGTCATTAATTCTATGCTCATACTATTTACTATTCATTTGCAATGGTTGTAGCTGTTTCAATCAATACAAATTTACAATATATGAAATACTAGTAGTCGAGTTTTATCCAAGGGTGTTTATTGTTGTGCTAAAATATAGAGGGGAAAGTGCAATGAAATGGGGTGATGATGGAGGAAAATCCAGGGTATTGTTCCTTTCTGTTTGTAGGACAGGTGCATTGTCCATGGGGACAGAGGAAGGGGAGCAATGGCAGTTCAAGGTAGACAAGGTGACTGAGTGCGACAGAAAGGGGACAATGAGGAGAGTCTAATTTCCTGTCGCTGGTCTTGGCAAGTGTCTCTGGCTTCTGTCTGGTTCACAGGGAACGTTTGAGGGGTGGTTCACTTTTTGCAGGGGGAGTGGTGCTGGTGGTCTGTTGGTCCTGTGGCAGGGCCTCCTGGCCACTAGTGGCAGCGGAAGTGGAGGGCTGTTCAGATGAATGGCTAGTGGCAGGGTCCCACTGGTGTGCTGTTGCCTCCTTCATGATGTTGGCCATGTCTGCCAGCACCCCTGCTATGGAGATCAAGGTGTTTTTAATGGCCTGCAAGTCCTCCCTATCCCCCTGATACTGTCCCTCCTGCAGCCGCCTGTTTGCCTGCACGTTGTCTAGGATCTGGCCCATCATGTCCTGGGAATGTTGGTAGGCTTCCAGGATCTCGGAGAGTGCCTCCTGAAGAGTTGGTTCCCTGCTCCTGTCCTCTCTCTGGCACACCGCAGTCCTTCCAGTTTCCCTGTTGGCCTGTGCCTCTGTCCCCTGAACGGTGTGCCCACTGCCACTTACCCCAGGTCCCTGATTGTCTTGTATGCGAGGTGTGGCTGATTGATGTATCCTGGGGACAGTGGTGTAGGTACGCTGGGTGGGTGCTGTGCTGTTGGTTCCTGATGGGGGAGGCTCTGTGGTGGTCTCTGAGTGGGCTTGGGTGACCGGCTGTCCAGTGGTCCCTGATAGGCCAGGTAGTTCGTCCAGATCCAGAAGTCCAGAGTTACTGTCATCACTGTGGGCCTCTTCTGTTGTGGGACTGGATAGTGGTGGCACCTCCTCTCCAGTGACGTTGGCTGGGGTACCTGTGGGGATGTACATGATGTATTATGCTTCAAGTGTATGACATTTGTACTTTTGTAGATTCCCCTCTATGGTTGTTGTTACCCTGCCAGCTTTTGCTTGTGTATGTTGTTATATTGTGGGATTCTTAGTTTCCCTATGCTGTGCATGCTTTAGTGATGAGTGTCCATGAAGGGCTGGGAGGGGTGTCCATGCATTGGTACAGCATGCAGGGCCTGGCATTGGGATTAGTGAAATGTGTTGATGGAGTGTGTGGGATGTGGTGGAGTGCTGGGAGTGAGGGTGAGGGTGTGTGATGGCATGCAGGTATGGGGGGTGATAATTGTTAAAAGTTGACTTACCAGTATCCAGTTCTCCCCCAACTACGGTGAGTCCCTCAGGATGCTGTATTGTCAGTACCTGCTCCTCCCATGCTATGAGTTGTGGGAGAGGAGGCAGGGGTCCACCGCCAGTCCTCTGTATGGTGAGCTGGTGTCTTGCTGCTATAGAATGTACCTTCCCCGTAGGTCGTTCTACCTCTTCCTGATATTGCCCATTGTTCTTGGGTACTGTCCCACGGCGTTGACCCTGTCCACAATTCTCTGCCATGGCTCCATCTTACTTGCTATTGATATTTGCTGCACCTGTGCTCCAAAGAGTTGTGGCTTTACCCGGATGATTTCCTCCACCATGACCCTTAACTCCTCCTCAGCAAAACGGGGGTGCCTTTGTGGTGCCATGGGTGTTGTGTAATGTGTGTTGGTGAGGGTGTGTTGGGTAATTTGGTGGGGTGTGTGATGTGGAGTGCGTGAGGGGTGTATGTGATGTGTGTGTCTAGTTGTCTCTGTGCTCTTCTACTACAGTCTCCTGGTGGCAATAGTTGTTTGTAAAGGGTTGTGGGTAATGTGGGTGTGTGTTTTATAGAGGTGTGGGTGTGGTTTGTGTAGGGTTGCCAGGTGTGTGTTTTTGGTATAGGCCAATGTATTGTTGTTTTGTATGTGGGTGTCTATTCTGAGCAAAGTGGTATGTACTGCCAATAGTTTACCGCCGTTTAATCCATAGTGGTGATTATTGTGTCATAATGTGATGGGCGTTGTTTTGTTGGCATAACGGTGTGGGTTTTGAGACCGCCAGTTTATCACTGACCTTTGGTCTGGTGGATTTGTGTATGTGGCTGTATTCTGTCAGATTGGTGTGTGTGTGTGCATCATAATATGGTGAACGGATATTCGCCAGCGTGGCGTTAAGTTGGAGACCGTCAGCACGCCGGTGAGCGGAGTTTACCGCTAATGTCATAATGAGGGCCTTAATCTTTAAAAATTCATATCTTCGGTTTCCTTTATTGGATTTTTGTTGTTTTAGTGTCATTATTTAATTTATTGTTACTAATTGGTGTTGGATTTTTATTGCGCTTTGTATTTCATTTATTTAGTGTTTTGTGATTATTAAATGCTTTAAACACCTGTCTCCTAAGCTAAACCTAACCTTATTGCCCAAGCTACCAAGGGTTGAGCTGGGATTATTTTTATTGAGACCTTTACTGGCCTTAGTGTGGGTTTGTGGCCTATTGCTAAGTATAGTTACTTACCTGCCCTTACCAATAATCCACTTTCCAACAGGCATGAGAATACTGTTTTGTGTTTGGAGTTCAAGAGACAGAGGGGTCATTCCGACCCTGGCGGTCCATGACCGCCAGGGCCGGGGACCGCGGAAGCACCGCCAACAGGCTGGCGGTGTTTCCTGGGCCATTCTGACCGCGGCAGTAAAGCCGCGGTCAGAAAAGGGCAACCTGCGGTTTCCCGCCGGTTTACCCCTGGCCCAGGGAATCCTCCATGGCGGCGCTGCTTGCAGCGCCGCCATGGGGGTTCCGACCCCCTTCCCGCCATCCTGTTCCTGGCGGTTTTTACCGCCAGGAACAGGATGGCAGGAACGGGTGTTGTGGGGCCCCCTAACAGGGCCCCTTAAAGATTTTCAGTGTCTGCTTTGCAGACACTGAAAATCGCGACGGGTGCCACTGCACCCGTCGCACCCCTACAACTCCGCCGGCTCCATTCGGAGCCGGCTTCATTGTTGAGGGGGGTTTCCCGATGGGCCGGCGGGCGGCCTTTTGGCGGTCGCCCAGCGGGAAAGCCAGAATGGCTGCCGCGGTCTCTTGACCGCAGTGCGGTCATTCGGCGGTAACCGCATGGCGGGCGGCGACCGCCGCCCGCCGCGGTTGGAATGACCGCCAGAGTCTCCTGGCATTATCAGTCATGTCACTCCCTCTACTTGGGTAAATGTCATCCCCACAGGTGAGTACACATTTGAAAAGAAGGATATTTGGAGAACTGGACTGGTGTTTTGAGTTAGGGAAACAGTCATGTACCTCCCTGTACTACACACACTATACAAATATCATCTCTCATGTGAGTACACTACAATTGAGACTTAAGACACGGGGTCTTTGGACAAAAAACACTGGGCTCGTGGTTGGAGTTACAGAAACAGTGTCTCCTGGGATTTGCAGCCAGATCACACTTACTACTCCCCAATACTTAACAGATGGCATCCCCCAAGGAGAATACATTTCATTTGGGAGTGAGTTGCCAAACATGGGTCTTTGGACAAGTAAACTCTGGGCTGGTGTTTGGAGTTACAGAAACAAGGTGTGCTGGGAGTTGCAGTCATGTTACTCTCTTTAATGCACACACTAT